>NW_027271812.1:245000-731503 GCF_040938485.1 Diadema antillarum | reverse complement strand
TCAAGTTCATCCAACTTCAACTAATTCACAATTGGTCCTGATATGCTGGACAACAGAAAATTGTGATCTAAACATGATACATAAACAATGAATAAATATGAAAGTCAATTCCACAACATATGGCTGATTATCAAAACCAATGACTCTAAAGGTTCCAAAGGCTTAACAGGCTTTTCAGCCCCATTTTCTTCACTTTTGAAGCATTATGGCATCTGTCATATCGTAATTATTTGAATATAAAAAGTGTAAGTCAGAGTCTATCATTTGTTGAGATTTGGCCTTGGGTTTTGTGGCAAGATGACCTTGAGAGATGGAGTCCTTTACCTGAAAATATCCAAATCAAAGCTGCAATGATAATATAATTACACAGTATGCTCATTTGATAAATCCCAGTAATGAACCATGTTAATTGTGATTTTAAACTAGATCTTTGATTTTCTTGCATATATCCATAAATGTTCATAGCAAAACAATGCTTTTCTATGGGGGGCCACAATTACCCCGAAGGGCATGTCTGAAACAATGGCCCTTTGTTCCAAGAATAGATAAAAGATTTTATGATTTGCTTCATAATCACTTTGGACAAGGTTCGTCACTATGAAATAACATTATGAAAAAGAATTTGGAAACGAATAGAAGATGTGACACTTAATTTAATAAAGTGAAGAGTTCACTTTTTACTTAGTGATTTTGACATGCACTGACAAAACAGGTCATCCTATCAAGATGCTAATTGTTAAATGAATGGATGTTGGAGCATAATAGTGGTAAGAAGTGACCTTCCACATACCACAGCTATAAGCTATTTCAACAGATAGAAGATGGTTTAATTATACATTTTAATATGTTGAGGGGCCATAATTACCCCGGGGCCACAATTACCCCAGTCTCCCCTATATGAGTCTTTACATAAATCTCAGAATTGATATCCAGAGTCACTCATAATCTATGTACTTCGGGATTTCATCGACATACTTTCAAATCCATTTCTTGAAGTCTCTAGCTCGTACGGACGAAAAGTCTTTCAAAGACTTCCATGACTCAGCGAGAACCCTGGTCTACATAGAACACTCAAAAGGCCAGTTTGCATTGTGCACAGTAATTAGCTGAATGAGCTAAATTAGAAATAGTTCCCGTACGATGATGCAAGGATTATTGCCAAGTAACCAGCGTACAATTTACTTGAGTACCCGTATTTAACACACACTCACACACATTTTTTTTTTCAGGTCATTATGCAAAATGAGAATCTGAATATAAGAACGACCCAAGTCCATTGAAGACCATTTCGAGTAAACTTCAAAAAAAAAAAAATTCATATCGTTTTCATTTGCCCAATAATATTCTGTTTAACAAGGCAACATTGTATATATGTACAAATTAGAACATATAACATTATGACAATTAACATTTACTTTAATTGTGGAGAGGCCATTTTGTGTGAAGGACTTGGGTCGTTCTTTGAATCATATATATGGACTTAGGTCGTTCTTTGAATCATGGATTTGGGTCGTTCTTACATGATATTCTGCTATAGAGATAAGAGAAGGATGAGAGAGGGCGCTATAATATGTATGAAAAATGACCCAAGTCCTTCATTCTTACATATAATTATTCATATAAGATTTAACTCATTCATTTCAGGCATTTCCGGGGGTAATTAGTATTTATCATTTAAAGATGAGTCCATGCATGCATAAGCTACAAAATCCCGTTAACATTGGCCAAAAATTGGACCTGGGTCGTTCTTATATTCAGGTCTTCATGGTGCGCTGTACCATCTATGGACTATTTTTACATCATATTCAAATGATACTTTTTAGACATTTTTTTTTTTTTTTTTTTGCATATTATAAAAATCGAAAACTCTTAACAACTAAAGAGTTCATAGTCCTGCTCAGAGTTCGTTGGTCCTGGCATACTGCCTTCGGCAAAGGTTTCAACTTCGTCGTCGCGGATAGGAGCGGCGGAAAGGAGTACAACTGGCTACTGTATTTAGGTAATGGTCTGCTTATTTGCCCCAACCGTAACAGCAGACACATAGGCCTAGCGCGCATAGAAATCATTGCAAAAAAGTAATTTTTTATCAATTATATGTAGAATAATCATATTATAAAGATAAAGGCGTAAATATTCATATTTGAATGACGCGCCTCAAATACAAGAACAACAACAACAAATCAGACTAAGCACATGGTCTGGAAATCAGACTATGCACGCACATGCACTTGTGCAGCCGCAGTACAATGGGTCAGGTGCTTTTGTTATGTTTTGTAAACTAACTTTGACCCAACCGACCCGTGTAAAATCTCTGCTGTGTGTGTGTACCAATGGGTTTTCGTGTGTACATCAACCACCAGCTGTGGCGTGCAGTCACGTGTACGGCCGGATTTAGGGACCGCGCATCATTTGAATCACCGATAATACGTAATCTACTGTACGTTGCATGCAATTTTACGATTCGAACCACAGGTAGTAGGTACAGGTTCAAAAGCCTAGTGGCGTGAGGATCGACGTGTGTCGGCCGTCCGCTCTCCGCTCAGCGTTCGGGTTAGCAGCCAGCTGTTTGCATGGAGACATTTGTCTTTTGTTTTTTCACTATTTCTTTCTCGTCGTTATCATTGATTCACTCAAGGACACTGACTGTTCTCCTTTTAAAGACACTTTGAAGCCAGGTAATGCATAGTGAAAGGTGGAAGGATGGCGCAAGAAGGTAAAAGCGGAGATATGAACAGCACATCTAGATCGGAAGTTGAGGTAAGTGTGGTAATGGTGGAGGGTGTGATTTCGAGTGTGACGGTGAAAGAGCCATCTAAGGCTTTGCCTGCGCCTGTGGCCGCGGCGCAAACTGAGCCTGTGGTCCGTACAGAGCAAGGTCCTATGACGAGGTACTACCACATGTACAAAACGTGGGCGGGGTGTTCTATGGCTACGTGTGATAAGCTGGAATACGAATGGATGTTCTGCAGCGTGCAGTGACGGCAATCCTAGACAAGACACCGATCGTATGGACCAAGTTGAGTGATGTATATCTTACAAATGGTGTTGTTTTGGAGTTGCGCACGTGGGTGAAACGGTGGTATTATTATCATGCGACCATGACGTCTGATCTCATTCTAGCACTGTTTGATGTGGGGATTGATGAGACAGATATGCCAGGGCTTCGGAGGAAGGTTGAGAGACTGGTTGAAGAGGATCGACGGTTGAAAAAAAATAAGAGAGCAAGTGGTGTGGAGATGTTGAGGGTGTTCTTGGAAACCCCTTTTCAGTGGAAAGGTAGAAGAAGTGAAAGGGAAGTGAGAGGTGAAGAAAGAGAAGAGGGAGAGGGGGAGCAGGAAGGAAGGGAAACTGAAGAGTTGGAAGGGATGGAAATAGAAGAGGAAGAAGGAGAGAATGAAGGACAGGAGGAGGAGAGAAGGGACACCAGAGATGAAGGAAGAACAGAAATGAGAGGAAAGAGAAAAGGGGGACAAGAGAGGGGCAATCACAAGATGGGAGAAGAGAGGAAGATAGAAAAAGAAGAACTAGAAGGGAGGGAGGAGGAGGAGGGGCAAGCATATCGGAGCCAGAGGGTGTGCGGTTTGAAAATCAGTTGCCAGACGACTTAGAGGGCGCTCTTCTGGCAATTCAAAGGTTGAGACGGGAACTTGATGATGTTAGATCAAAGTATAAGTCAGAAGTTGGCAGGTGCCAAAATTTGCAAACACAGCAAGAGAGTGTCGAGAGGAAGTTGCAGTTCCAAATGAATTTATCTGCCAAATTGATCGCTGATTGTAAGAAATCTGACAGGGACGTGCGTAAATATCGTCAGAGGAGCACGATAAGACAAAAGGAAGTCGATGTACTCAAGCAAAACCTTAAGGAACTTAAGAAAAAACTAAGAAAATGTGAGCAAACATTGCTGGCAAGTACCACCACGAGAAAAACATCGGACGATACCAGTGACAGTGATGCCGAGAGTGTGTGCGAGTACAAGGAGGCATTAGAAAAGTGTAAAGGGGATTTGCAAGATGCTAGGATGACATTAGATAGTACGAAGAAAAAGCTAGAGGATGAAATCAAAACAAAGTTAGTGGAAGCAAAGAAATGTGAGCAAAAGTTAGAGGAGGCAAAGAAATTTGAGCAAGCAAGAGCAAAGCTTGAGTCGAAGATCAGTACACTGCGGAAAAAAATAAAAAATTATCAAAGGCGTGAGAGATACACGATACAAAACAAGGACAAATGAAAGAAAAGATGGCTCAAGAGAGTAAGAAACATTCTGCAAAAGTTGTCTCTTTGCGGACAGAAGTCAAGAATTGAGAGAGGAATTAAAAGAGGCACAAAGTCTCATTGAACCTGATCCTGAAAAGGTAGATGTTTCATTCAAACAGCAGAGTATATATAACAGTAATGTGAGGGGTGTCTACCAAGATTTGTTGACTAATCATGGAGTGAGTTCGAGAAACTGCGAGGGAGTCGTTAGGACTGTGTTAGGGGGTCTGACAGACATAAACATGAAGAAAGTTCAACTCCCAAAGAAGACTACTGCAGCCAGCATGTTCTATGAAGGACGAAAAATGACCCAAATACAAGTAGCAAGGGCTTTACAAGAGGAAGGCAATACAACACTATCAAGCGATGGCACAACTAAATTTGGGCACCATTATGCAGCATTTGATATTTACAAGGAGTCAGATGGGGGCAGCTCAAGTATGATGATTGGGATGAGAGAGAGTGTAAGTGGGACTGCCCAAACAACGCTGGACACACTCCTCGGACTCTTGCATGAAATAACTGACATGCCAGGATCAACTCAAACCGTAAACAAGATAATTGCAATATCAAGAACACAATGAGTGATCGTCATGTGGCAGAAAAAAAGTTCAACAACTCCTCAAAGACTACAGACAAGACCTTCTACCTGAAATAGTAGATGGATGGGGGGAAATGAACGATGCTGAAAAGGAACAGTTCACGTCTATGAACAATTTCTTCTGTGGGTTGCATTATTTAGTTGGATTGGCAGATTATGCAAGCAAGACCATTAAGGCGTGGGAGGAAATGATCTTTGGTAATGACAGAGTTGGAGCCGAGTCACTGGGTGGGATGCATGTTGAGAGAGGTGAGTGTGGGACTGTTCGGTTGGTGCGGACGTTTGCAAGTCAGTGCAGGATCGAGGATGTGCGAGGTCCGGAAAGCCTGTGGAATTCAGGACTTTCCTGAAGTCAAAGGTATCGAACATGTTCCTCTTGCACCATTCAAGGGGAACAGGTTTAATATCCTGTTCCTCAATGGTGGTGGCGTCTTCTTCCTTCGATCGGAATTGAAGGAGTTCTGTGAAGAGCAGGTGGAAGATCATCTCAAAGCTGTCGGTGCTGACCTGCGCGTGAGCCAATACCTGGCGGCTGCGCGAGCGCTTGGTCTCATTGACAAGCTTGTGACAGCTCCTCTTTGGCGTGTCATCAACGAGTCGAGCCACATTGCCGAAATGAATCAACAATATGCCAACCTGCACACATGCTTCGTTAGGTGGGCTGATGATGCCAGTCAGTTTATGCGCGGTGATGATGTGCTCTTCGAAGGGAAACACAACCCAGATGATCCAGTCTTTAAGTCTTTGGTGACCCCAAATGCAGAACTCGATCAAATGACGAAGCAGGTCCTTGAACTTGTCTTCCTTACTTTCTGCCAGGTCACCGAAAACATGTTGCAAGATCATCTGGGTTCTGGTGAGCACGCCAAGATGGGAGAAGAGCAAGTAAGGGCGACTCAGAGTGTGCCGAGAACAAATGTTGGTGTCGAGCGCGATTTCAGCATGTTGGACAGGTTGATTCATTTGAAGCCTTCTGCAAGTATGTGGTGTACGAGAGCATCATTATGGGTGTGAAAAATAAGACAAGCGAGTGGAGGAAAGGGCTCTCTGTGACTGACAGGGAAGAGTTGATGGAGTATGCACGAAGAAGTGTGACGGCGCAGAAAGAGGAGTACGCGAAGCGAGCGAAGCATCTATGGAAAGAAAGAATCGAGAAGCGAAGAAGTATGCAGAAGGCCAAAGAACATGTGGTGACAAAATGCGTGAAAAGTGAGAAGGTGTACGCTGATGCCATGGCGAAGTGTGGAGGGATCTGGTTGTCGGAGCACGAGGTACATGAGAAGATGCGTGGAGCGTGTGAGGAGGAGTGTGTGGAAATGCTTCAAGCTCAACTGGAAGCTAGGAGACATTTGTTCCAAGAGAAGAATGTGAATGGCAGGTTAAACTTGAGTGAAAAAGGCCGAAAGAAGGGTGTGAAAGAACTGAAAGAGAGTGTACTTCAGATCATACAGGAGGCTAACAAGAGGGGGAAGAGAGTTGAGGATGAACAGGAGGATGACTATGCGTATGCTTGTGCCTCGGATGATAAGATTGGAGAGTACAAGAGTATGGTGGAGGAGAAGAGAAAAAAGACGCCTCAGAAGACAACTCAGAGTCGAAGGAAGAAGACAACTCAGAGTCCAGGAAAGAAGAAGCAACCGAAGGGTAATGTCACAAACGAGATCAAGTATGAGAACTTGGTTGGGAAAATTGTTGACCATTTAACTACTTTAGATAATGGAGATGAGGGATTGTACAGAGCAACAGTAATCAGCAGGTGTACACAAATCAGTTTAATATACCAGATTTGTTGTGTGTTCCTAAGAGGCATATCAAGGGTGCTTCCACAGGTAAAGTTTGAATAACATATGATTAATGGTTTCTTAAATACAAAGTGTCATAAAATCATTCGGAGAGGATATTCCTTTTTCGGAGCCGACATTTTCTTTACATAGCTATTCTAACATACATATTGCAATTTCCAATTCCGCTAAACACAGATATTCTAAATATGCTAAACTTTAGAAGAAATAAGCTACTCTAAATTTTAGACGAAGAGGTTATTAAACAATGTGGTATATTACAAACCAAATGGCAATATACCAAATGGAAATTAGACGAAAAGGGCATAGCACATCTGGTAAGTAGACGGACTGGTAATGAGGTTAAGTGGCAAGTGGATGTTAATGGTTATCTATTAAAATAGTTATTGATCGTGAGCTTCACAAATCAGTTATACCACATTTGTTGTGCCTCGCTAATAGGTACATCAAGGGTGCTTCCATAGGGAAAGTTTGAATATAATGCAATAAATGGTTAGTGAAATCTATGAAGTGTCAAAAAAAAATCATTTTGAGGGTATCTTTCTTTTTCGGAGAGGACATTTTCTTGACGTAGCTATTCTAACAACAATTTTATACAACTCCCCATTCCGCTAAATATATATTTTGTAGGTAGGTTTCCTGGGTTGCCACGTGTTCAAGCATTTGCATTATAGTGGCAGTCCTCCTTCCGCATAATTTCTCAGGTAATTATTTGAAAATTTGGTATATATATATATATATATATATATATATATATATATATATATGTATATATTGTTAATGAAATTAATGTACACATTTATAATCCTGCTTTGAATCGTGTACAGTGTAATCTGTATACTGATATTTTATGTGATATTATACTTCATTAAATTAAGAATCTTAATCTATGTATGAAATTGTGTTGGAAGAAAAATAAATCAAACAAGCAAACAAACAAGCAAAGAATGTTTTCCCTAAAAAAAAAATTATGAAGATTAAGATTATTGTGTTACAAAGAAACACTCTCTTTAGTATGTTTCATCCACACTCAGAGCATGTTAATGAAATTCATGCAAGAAACTCAATCAGCTCCCCTAAAAAGGCAAAGTGACAGCAAAGAATTAGCAACCGGTAGCAATCCTCAGGGTGCATGAATCAGTTTTTATTGTACTTTACAAATGCACATGGTGAAGGTGGTTTTACATGTAAAGTTTTAATTCCATATGATAAAAGGTGAACAAGATAATAAGTGTAAAAATATCATTCGGAGAGGACATTTTGACACAGGGAAAAGAAATCCAAATTTGTCAAATATGTTCCTTCTTTTGATCTATGAGAAGAGGGATTGTTGATTTAACGACAAGAATATGTTTAAAACACCTTTTTTTGTCAGAATATTGCAATAAATAAATGAATTGCATGCAGGAAACCACACAGATCACCCCACGAATGGGTTAGGAAGGACAGTCAGTCCTCAAAATTTTAACAAGTTTATTATGTTGAACATTTCAAACAGATATTTTCAAAGGGATACATGTTTAACATGTACATGTATGTAGTTTAGCATGTATTGAATGTGCCAGTGGTAAGTGCTTATAAGAAAACTCAATGTTGCACTCTCACATAATAATTATTATTTTGGAGCATACAGACTGAATGTAAAGACACATCGTTACCTGGAAGCATACACATTGAATGTTAACAAACGTCATTGCTTGGGTACAACTATGTTGTAGAAAAAAAAACTAAACTTCTGCAGACATTATCAGTTCTTTATCAGTTCATTATCAGTGTCACATAAGAAGAAAACTGAGTCTTGAACTCTTATTATTTTGGAGCATACAGCGTGCATTGTATATTGTATGTGTACCAAGTATATCTTGCGATTTTCAGTGTATATACTCAAAATATCTTAAGTGCATATAGATATTTGCTGTGTATAATTCTTTTGTAATACATTACCATAGGTTTTGGTTTTGCTTCCTTAATGTGCCTGCACTCTAAAAAACTCCGGGTCAGAACTGACCCGGAAGTGGGTCCGTTGGGGTCACACACCGTTCCGGGTCAAAAATGACTTGGAATTTGGTCATGAATACCAGGAATGGGGTTACCCTGACCCAATTCATGACTCTGGATGGGGTCATATCTGACCCCATTCCTTGTCATTTCTGACCCGGAACGGTGTGTGACCCCAACGGACCCAGTTCCGGGTCAGTTCTGACCCGGATGTTTTTAGAGTGTGTGCATTGATTTCAGATACCGTGTTTCTCTATTTTTTTCATATTCCTTTCACAATGATAGGGTAATGTGTCAAAAAATAGTCCTAATTATTATTAAAATCACTGAAATGTACTATCATTATGGCTGTCAATGAAGGACCGTGAGTATTCAGTATGTGACAAACATGAAGAAAGAATGTGAACATATCAAAAGGAAACAAAGAGTAACAAGTGTTCTTAGTTATCTTAATATTTGGAGGAATCAAAACAAAGATTAAGCATCTTCCTACAGAACCATTTGTATCATAAAAACTGAGTAAGTATGGTTGTAGAGTGTGTTTGTTTGTACAAAAGACATAATTTGGTAAGAAAATTTATTAATTAAAATTCAAATTCATGTGTTTATCAAAATACAAACTGTCATTCGGAGAGGACATATTTTCTGAATGTATTATGGAAATTAAATGTAGGCAAGCAAATGAATGAGTCTTGACATAACGTAAATGATTGACAACTACTAACGCTGCTAATAACATATCCAGGATTTAAAATATGCGCATTTCTTTGAAGGACTCAATAGATATGTCGTGTGTTTTTCGTTTGTTTTGTTTTGTTTTGTTTTGTTTTGTTTTTGAAAGGACGCTTTTTAACGGAATTGCAACCATCAAAATT
Organism: Diadema antillarum; assembly: GCF_040938485.1. Classification (NCBI taxonomy): domain Eukaryota; kingdom Metazoa; phylum Echinodermata; class Echinoidea; order Diadematoida; family Diadematidae; genus Diadema; species Diadema antillarum. Next base: position 721,976 of record NW_027271812.1, on the reverse strand, counting down.
AAAATGTGCACTATACCTGAAAATTAAGCAAATGTGGGTTACACAAATACTTTGTATGTATAGGGTATGAGTGAGGCTTCGCAGAGGGTAAAATTATCATTGTTCATGTTCTAAGGTCTTTGAAAAAATCATTTGTCTGTTTTCGGAGAGGACTTTTTTGACGGAAAATGCATATTACTTATGTGTCAGAACTAAATCCTAAATATCACGAGCCACACAGTTTTCAAATGTCCACATTTCATGCGCTCATCCTGGTATCATAATTATTGTGTTGTTGCCATCGGTTTCATAGATGTATGTACTCAAAATTTGAAAAAAAAAAACCAAAAAACAAAACAAAACAAATGAGACTGAAAATTTGCCCCAAATGGCTCATTTTCACATGTTTGACATATTTTGAAAGTTCAGTAAACTTTGCCATTTTTTTTTCTCGCTGTTTAAGGTTGAGGTAAATAGGCCTGAAATCTGAAGTTCGTGCCCGGATTGTAAGACAACCCATTTTGTATGATTAAAGAACATGCACAAATAAGTTAAACACGTGTGAGAGATGAGTTGTTGGGTATGTTTCTGAGTTTCTTTCAGCATATGAATGTCATTTTCTGACATCCCTGGGGCAACTGCCGTGTTCATTCTCCTTTGAAAACAAGGTGGCGACCTAGTGGTTGCTCGAGTCTCCACTGGTTGCAGAGACGTCTCCGCGACATCTCCTGGAGACTAGTTTTATCTCCGAATCCAGGAATTCCGTGAAGGGGGGGGGGGGGAGAAAAGCAAGGGAGCGTATGGATCGAGCCCGAGCCTAGTTGGGGGGGGGGAGGGCACTTTATATTATTTAGTTTCTGGTGCCACTCCCAGGTATCGTCAGCTGACAAGCAAAAAAAAAAAAAAAAGACAAACAACCAAACAAAAATAAAGGCCATTTTCTGGCGCCTATTCAATTGGCTGACAAAGGGGTGGTCCCCCGGGTGCAAGGCACGAGACCGACACCCACGAGTCATACAGCCCACGAGTCATTCAGCTCACAAGTCATACAGCCCACTAGTTTTACAGCCTATGAGTTCGACACTGAGTAAATATGAGCCCACGAGTTCGACATCAAGTAAAATAAGCCCACGAGTTACACAGCCCATGAGTTCGACACTACACAAACAAGGCTCACTAGACCGACACTAAGCAAACAAAGCCCACGAGACCGACACTACGCTTAAAAGGCTCACGAGACCGACACTAGGCAAAAGAGTCTCACGAGACCGACACTAGGCAAAGAAGGCCCACGAGACCGACAGGATGAACAGCGCCACCTATAGACCAAGTAATTGTATAGGGTGTCCAGATAATGGCATTTATAAGGAAGATATGAGAGATGGAAAAGGAGAGTTGCTAGGGGATTACCAAGTCAATTGCCCTCCCTCGCCCCCTGAACTCTTCAAGATTTTTAATTGTGCTTGCGCTTTTGAGTGTTTGTGAAAAAATAAAAAAATTAAAGAAAAAGTGCATGAGATGTTTCAACATTAATTTCGAAAATGCCCAAACACCCTGGTTTCTCTTTCCACAAAACATATACCGGTATACATCTGCGTAGAAAAAAAATGGTAGACATTCAGAGCAACCAACTAGATTAATACCCAGGTGTGAAATTAAGTTTACAAGAAGATATTTCACAAAATGATCAATGTTGCAGGGCACACTTGCTTTACATGATATGGAAGGGGGGCAATCATCTGCAAAGGTGCTGATTTAGTGCAAATTTACAGAAAATGAAATAATCGTCTTAAGGTAGCTTTAAGGATTTGGAGAAAAGAAGATGCATCCATGAAAACAGCTATTCTATTTCATGAAAAATGCACCGTTTTGAGGAGAATAATTGTACAAATACAAGCCACGAATCGAGGTGAATCGTTGCAATATGAAACGTTTTCATCCTTTCAAATGTCATGAATCATAAAAGTACAAATTGAACTTTAAGCAGGCGGGTATAAGCAGGAGGATATGTATCATCCGATATCTAATAAGGAATACTTTACTAGTGAAGTGAGGAGGAAAAAAAGGGGGGAAACTTACATCCTGTCCACCGTCTATCTAGAAATTGGGAAAGCCTATTAAAAATAGTACGATGACATCTAAAATCAAACCATACATCGTTCTTGTTCTCTATTATTTTTTCTTATTTTTTTGGGGGGGGTGTTCCCATGAAAAGGACAATTTGATTTAAAAGAGAGATAAATTGGTAACAATGTAGCTGACAGAACTGTCCTCCAAAAGCCACACGTATAGAAATACATAGTTACTTGATGTCGTTGATATGTATAGATGGTGCTGTTCACTAAGTTACTATCTCTCGCTCGATAGCGTGACGAAATTGCACCCTTCAGTATATAATTTTCTCCTTTATGGAACACCCTGTAAAGGTATTTGACTTGTAGATGGCGCTGTTCATTCTGTCGGTCTCTTTCTTTGCCTAATGTCGGTCTCGTGTGCCTCTTTTGCGTACTGTCGGTCTCGTGAGCCTTTATTGTGTAGTGTCGGTCTCGTGGGCTTTCTTTGCTTAGTGTCGGTCTCGTGAGCCTTTTGTGCGTAGTGTCGAACTCATGGGCTGTATGACTCGTGAGCCGTATAACTCATGGGCTGTGTGACTCATGGACCTATTTTTTATGTCGGTCTCGTGGACCGTATGACTCGTGTTTGTCGGTCTCGTGGGATGACCCCGGTCCCTCTCCCACGGTAGGGAAATTTATATAAATATATATTCATGTTGGTCACTGTGCTATTTCATGCATACTTTTATTTAAGGAAAAAAAAGAATAAGTGGCGCGACCCCCCCCCCCCCTTATTTTTTCTTTTATCAAAATAGAAAATAACTAGAATCGGAATTTGTCAACACTGACAAATGAGGTGATCCGATATATTCGGAAATAAATGTTTTGAGTCCTGATATCAATACAGAAGACCCGATCTGTTTAATCTGTTATTAGGGGCGATTAGTCATGTGATGCTGAGATTCTCATCCAGAAAAGGAACCTGTCAAACCTGTCATACCTACAGATTTAAAATGGAAAGGGCATATTACGCTAACAAAGAGACAAAATGAAAATTTGGTATCTTTGAACCTCATTTTTACATACAAGATGGCGTCTGAGGAAAAAGCCGTTATCTTATGAAATGATCCTCTTGACAAGGTATATTTCTGTGCAAAATATGGGGGCAATATACCATGTATTTACCAAGATACAGGACGAAATTGGTTTGATCCTTGACCCTACTTTAGAAAGCCAAGATGGCGTCTGATTAGAAACTTGTTATTTCACGAAACGATCTATATGCCACGGGCTAAATGATTGCAAAATATGAGAGTGATAGGGCATGTGATTACCAAGATACAGGACAAAGTGGTTTTGACCCTTAACCCTATGTACTTCGCACAGCCTAGATGGCATCAGAGTCAAAAGTCGTCGTTTTATGAAATGACCCAGGCAACATGGTCCATGTATTATAAACAAAATCTGGCCCCGATTGAGCATTTAGTAAGCAAGTTACAAAATAAAGAATATTTTACCTTTGAACCTCATTTGCACGGTCAAAATTGCGATGACCAAAGCGTCGTTATTTTACAAAATGATCCATCTGTCAAGGCCCATGTGTGTGCAAAATATGGCGGTGATACCATAAACACTCATGGGGATACAGAATGAAGAATGTTTGGCCTTTGACCCCACTTTACACAGTCAAAAGTTGTTATTTTGTGAAATGATTCTTTCAACATGGTCCTTACGTGTGCAAAAGGACGTGTATTCATCAAGATACAGGATTAAACACTCTTTGACCTTTGACCCTACTTAACCTACCCAAGATGGTGTCGGAGGACGTGTAGTTGCTATTTTATGAAATGATAGTCGTGACATGAACTAAACATGTGCAAAATATGGGGTTGGTAAGACTTGTTGTTCTTGATCTATTGCACAGAAAGTGGAAAAAGAGAGAAAAATTAAGAAAAAGTTAAGGTATTGTATGGAAACCTGAAGAAGAAGAATACAAGAATCAGAAAAAGATAAGGTTAGAAGGGAATATAAGACTTACTAAAGAAATAGAAAAAATATGAGGGTTTTAAAAAAGCAAAAGTGAGTGAGGAGTGAGGAGTGAGGAGTGAGCCTCGAACACAGGACCTTTAGGTTAAAAGTCCGATGCGCTATCCACTGAGCTATTTCACTCCCATAGGTTCTGTGTATTAAGCAAAATGACGCTACATCGAAGCCAAGTGGCAATTTCAACCAAGTTTTTTGACGTGATCCCGATATCCAATGAAAAAACGAAGGGCACACTCACGATTGCCCAAAGTCTCAGCTACAACAAGTTAAAATCTGGGAGAAATTCATTGAAGGGTAAGTGAGCTCGCGCTCGAAAAAGACAGTCACGTCATCCAGTTAAAGTTTTGAGCTCTACTTAGCTGAAAGAGCATTCAACAAGCTAGATCATACTGAAATCTGGGTGAAAATCGGCCAAGGATAAGTGAGATACGCTCGAGTGAACTTGACATTTGATGACGTCATTTTGAAAATTTACTTTTTTATTTCATTGAGGAATTTCATACTTTTTAATCATTTTGCCAGCATCGGCCGCCCATGAAATGTTATGTACAACTCATCAGCTTTCAAAATATGTAAAGAAAATGGGGGTTCACCGTCCATCCTGACGAGTTAAATCGTATTCAAAATTAGCGGTTTTGGGGTATTTTATGGACTGTATATCACCATTGACGCACGCGCGAAAATTCAACTTTGATGGGCCCGTATGACGTCAGGTTGAGTTTGATTGACTTGAAACTTGGTAGAATAATTCATTGACATTTTAGACACCCGAGCCATGTGAAAAAACGTAGAATGTCTATTGCATACTAGCAGCGCGTGCGTATATGCGCGCGCGCGTACGCCTCCGTCGATTCTTTATCAAATGCTCTAAATGACCTGAAACGTGTGCAAAACAATTTTGAGATCAATTGGAGCATGTTAAAATTTCAACGCGCGCGTACGCGTACCTTTAAGCGTAGAGATGAATTTTTGAGAACATGACTAGAAAGATCTTGACCTGAAATATATGTGATGTAAATTAGATTGAAAAAAAAATCATTCCATCAATGAGATATGAATGAGGAGATTTCAGATAATGACGTCATAGTGACGTCATGATTTACTAATCACAATGCTACATTAGATATGTCGTCCTTATGGCATGATTATATATGGTGTAAGTTTGAAATTGATATTCGGAGTTTTTTAGTTAACCTCTGCAAAACATTTGGTGAGAGAGAAATGCAGAATCAGTACAGATACAGAAGGGCTTTTTACACTTGCAAATTTTTGCTTTAGTCCCGTACCAACAGTGGGGCTAAGGGGGGTGGCCTTGGCCCCACCGTTGGTACCGGACTTTCCTTAGCCCACTTTCTGTTTACAATCGTTTTTGCGAAAGTGGGCTAGCCCCACCGATAATCCCGTACTGTCTGGCCCTGCAAAAAATCAGGGTTAGCACCGCAATTGCGGTGCTAACCCCGCAATTGCTCTGCCAAGCAAGCGAGTGTAAACAGAACGAAAAAATAATCCGGGGATAAGCGACGGAGACGACGTCCGACCCCCACTGACCAATCAGAAACGAGGTAACCAAGTGCTACCGGTGCGTGCGTGTAATTGTACAGTGCACAGCGTAATCATGAATATTCATGTGGTTTGGAAAGTACGGGACTAAGAAATACGAGTGTAAAAAGGTCACTTTTCTCTTTAGCCCAGGACAAGAGCTTAGTACGGATTTATTGGTAAGTGTAAAAGCTGAAAAAAAAAATTGGTACGGGATTAACGATAGTCCTAGGTCAGAGAAAGTACGGTTGTTTGTTGGTTGGTTGGTTTTTGGAGACTTTTTCCCAGTCTTTAGCTGGTCTCACCGACGGGGTCATCCCACGAGATCGACACCCACGAGTCATACGGCCCATGAGTTTGACATTGAAATAGAGGTTTATGAGACAGCCCATGAGCCCGACACTATGATAAGTCAAGTAAGGTTCATGAGTTCGGCAGCAGACGAATAAGGCCCACGAGTTCGACACTAAGCTAAACGCCCGAGGAGTCCGACAGTATATAGGCAACAAGGCCCACGAGTTCGACGCTAGGCAGTAAATCCCCCCGTTTTGGTCTCGTGGGCATTTTTTGTTTTTATTTATTTATGTATGTATTTATTCATTTATTCATTTTTTATCATCTATTTGTTTATCTATTATTTATTATTTATTTGTTATTTATTTATTTATACATTTATGTATTTATTTATTTATTTATTACTGAGAATCGAAATCTTTGGCCTTTTTTGCCTAATGTCGGACTCATAGCTCCTACTTGCCTGTTTGCCGAGCTCATGGGCTGTATGACTGGATCGTTGGCGTTATGAATCGTGGGTGTCGAACTCGTGAGGTGCATCCTCGCCTGCTAGCAAGGCTACTGGTATTGGTGCTTTCCCTGTCGAGCTTTGAAAGTCATTATTGCACACCATATAGATCCTTTGACCCATATTATAAACTCTTGGCTAACAGAGGGACATGTCCCTTATGTGTGGGGAGAAAAAGCTTAAATTACCCCAATACATTGATACCAGGTCAGTCTTGATCAAGGGCAAGCCACTCTACTGTGATTGTCCTTGGTCAAATGGATTACTGCTAGCCATGGATGACGGCAAATACACCAGCGTAATTTTCGTTGACCTAGAAAAGTGTCCGACAAAGTCGATCATAAACGTCAATCATATTAACATTCTACCTATGAAGTGTTTTTTGTATAAAGACAGTGAATGGCTTACCTTGAAGAAAATGATATCTTATTAAATATTTTACTGAAAGTAATATTGATAGCGCGCATACAAATCCCAATAATGATCTGGATTGTATTTATAAATTGATGTGTGCGAATAAACTAACTACCAATTGTGAAATTATATTATCTTCACTCTTTGGATCAAGGCATATTTTGAATAGATGTAAGCGATTAGATTTTCTTATGAACGGTATACCAATACAACAAGTGGATTATGTTAAATACCTTGTGTTATTGTTGATAACAAAATGGAATGGGATGCTCATTTATGGAGAATTTATGTAAAAAAGCATGGAAATTAGTGAAGTATCTGGAGGCAGACTCCAACATATCATCAATAAATCTAATTTGGAGATGATGGTTTATTAGTTCATTATCTGGCCACTTTTTGATTATGGCGATAACAGATTTTATTCAAGTCATAAAAGATATATCCAATAATTGCAAATTCTTCAAAATCGCGCTCTGCGGATTATCATGAAAACAAATCCTTACGAGCATGTGTCTAACTTACAAATTCATTCTGTTTTATTGGCCTTTTCTTGAGCATTTGAGCATTTTTGCATTCAAATCACCTCGTAATATGTTGTCTTCGTCCATAAATGATATATTCCAGCCTTGGCGTTACTCACATTCTCTTCGTAACGCAGATAACATTGTTCTTCCGAAGCCTCGCACTGATTATTGTGAAAGAAAAACACATTATAGGGAATCGATGCATACAATGCCTTATAAACTGAAATTGATCTCAAATCCAAATATTGTATATCTTTAACATAAAGGGATTAGAAAATTGTAAATCTGATTTTATGTGATTTTTGTATATGTAACATGTAGATGTATATCCCATTCAGTTTCGTAAGGAATATCCCTTACGTTATTTCTATGTGTTGTGTGTGTGTATTTCTATCATCGAAGCTTATTGTATATAATTCTCATCTGAAATATTTCTCTGAATTTTTGTCTTTTCTTATGTAACTGTGTATTAAGTCTATTGGTTTTTAAGAATTCAGTGTGGAATTGGTTAAGTTACTGTAGTTTTTGTTTATATTTCTTATGTAAGGGAACCCTCTGTAAAATAGCGGTGTTACAATAATAGCGCTGAGTAGGGACATCCTGCCGTTGAAGGTCTATTTTATGTAATATATCTTTGTTTTCATCTTTTTGATGACGGAAATTAAAAACAATGCAATACAATACATTTTTTTTTAATATCATAATAATATTTAAATTCTTAATGCTACGTTTGGGCCGACATGCTTCCAGTCCATTTTTTTTTTCAGCCCAGATCACCATGCAGTATTTCCTTTTCTTATTTCATTTCCCGTGCCATTCTTGTGTGTAACATGGGCCGCGGAACCAAGGAGGTTCGAGAGATGGAGTTACAACTGACTATAATTGTTCAATCAGCTGTCAGTTTTCTATGGATGGACAAAAGAATTCTACAGGTGCATTTGTGCCTTTGATGTTCGATGCTTGAAGCCGCCATCTTTCTGATCAATCTGAAGATTCATTTTTAACGCTAACATGAGATCGGGTATATGCTGCTCGTTTTTTATCAAATGCAATGAAATTTCACGAAATGATAAAGCATATAAAACAAAAGTCAATTCCGTTCGAAAATATGTGCAAAAGTGTAAATCTGAGCTGTATTTTGTGAAAGTGTTTGAAATTTTACCCTCATGGAAAGCCGGTTTTATCACTTTTCTCCTTATTTCCGCAAAATGAAACTGATATGGTATCATCTTCAAGTATAGTTCTTTATAAATTAATATGTCAGATTAGCGTACAGACACGTACAGTCGAGTAATTTTGATATCTCTTTCAGCAATATTTGAGCAATTTCTATTCGCGCACCCCCGTGCCTTCTACCATTGTCTACCGCCCATCGTTTGTAAGTAGGGATAGCGAAAAGTAATTACCATCACAAAGACATCTTCCTTGGAAAGTGGCTGGTGATTATGCAATGAGACACGATGCAATTGTCTTCGCATCTGAGCGGCAGATCCAGTTTGACACATACTTCAAATATTTTTGAGTGGCGGCTTCGAGCATGGGATCAAAGCGAATATGACTGTTGTGACTTCATTTCTCAAACCTCCTTGGCGGAACCGTCCCCTCCCCTCCCTGGGCTGAAAAAAAGGGGGAAAGGGAATCGGGAAAGAAATCTTGCAAGACCCATGAATCTAAAGATACTGAAGATTCCGCCCTTAGATTCTTCCCGTTCAAGGGGGTTCAGGGGTTGACCTTGAAAGGAACCCCTCGCAGACCCCCCCCCCCCCCCCACACACACACACACACCGAAAATAGAAAACGTTCCGCGGCCGCTCTGTATAAACGTATTTTATTTTGCTTTGTATTGCTATACTTGTATTGTCTGGTTGTTGTTGTTTTTTTGTCAAATATATAAATAGGGATACAATAAACTGATAAAGTTTAAAAATTTGACAAAGTTGATTATCTTGTATAGGAATAAAAAGTGTAGCACTGTCACTTCAGTGGTTCAGAGGAACAGTGTTTAACCCACTGAGTGGCCTAATCCTCTCTATTACGCCATTTACTAATCATTCATTCATCCTATTCCTATATGCAGATCAATTGATGGTCTAACTCACATTTTCCAATCATGTCGTAATGATTTCTTTAGGAGATACATTCTGACTACTTGTAAATAAATACGCAATGATGTGTCTAATGCAGTATTCATGCATTTATAATATTCCATTTGATTACACTCCTATATTGTGTAAATTTCTAATATTGTTTCTTTCTAGGCTCATGAAGGACCCCAAGAAAGAAAAGTGGTATTTTAACAGAGCAGTTGAATGGAAGACTCTCTGTTTCTTTCATTCTGATACATTTAACTTGTAAAGTTTATTGTCTTTTTATTCTTATCTCATTCGGAAATACAAGTTACCAACAAAAGTGGATGTAAGTGAAGAGTTGTATTTTTTTTTTAATCTTTTCGATTATGTAAATCAATGAATACAGGCCTGAAGACCGGTAACATAATTTAAAGAGATATCTAGATGTTTACATAGATTGATTAGCATAATCATTAAATGAAATATAAATAAGTAAGCAAAATCATGAATAAAGGAGTATAAAGCTAAATGGTAAATGCGCATATTATTGGAAAACACCCCCTCACAAAAAATGAAAATAAAGGAATTAAAAGGTGTAACCGTGCAGCCACACTCATTAATGATTAAATTAAAGAGTGTGGCCACATATCTCATGGAGATTCTCTACACGAAGTAACAATGAAATGCAAAAGTGTAGAGGTCGAACAAAGGGTTGGAAAACAGTAGTTTGACTAGTAGCTACAGAATATAGTAGACAAAATTTGCTGCATGGTACGGAGAGTTTGAAAAAATATTTAGCAAATCTGGATTTAAAACCTGAAAGAAGCGCGCAGTACAATTCAACCGAAAAATAAAAATAAAAATGTCTGCACAGCAAAATGGCTTCAAAATATCAATATTGACTGCAGTAATCAAAGACCGAGAGGCAAGTGCAATTTAACCGGCCATGGGGCGATACGGTAATACTATTGCTAGTATTTCACCGTATGTAAAATATACATGTATGTCGATATTTGTATGATAAGAGACAACAAAAAGATATTTAAAGCTTTAAAAACCCTATACAGCACAGTGATATAATAGAGTAGAAACCTATACAACACTGATCCTACTGGTATCAAATTTACTTACAGATTGAGGAGAAATCGTCGTCACGGATGCTCCAAGTATACCACGGGCTAACGAATCCTTTCCCTGGTAAGAATGAGGAAATTTAGCCTCTCCTCCATCGACGTATTTTTAATCATGATAAAAATTGCACTTGCGTAATCCTGAACGCTTAGCATTGAGCGCATTATTAGTGATGCATATTATCCTTTTGTTTTTGATCTTACCTGACAATACTGCATTAATTCTATTAAGATGACCACGGCAAGCGCGAGCTGTGTCTTTAATAGCTTTGTACTCTCCGTCGATTTTCGGGAAAGCCGACCCTCGTAGGTCATTAGCCTTCATCTCATCTGACCACTGCTGGAAGTTTGAGATGATTTCCACCTCATTACCACGGGCCAGCATATCCCTTCCTCGCTTGTAAGATTTAGAAAATTTAGCCAGTTCCTTCTGCAGTTTACCGGTAAATTCGCGCTGTAGGATCGCAAGTGATCTGAACGACTCGTCGAATCTGCTCTTGCTGTCTGTAATAAATGGTTCCAGGAGAGAGCGTCCTGTAGGGTATTTCCGTTGCAGATCATGGATGAACTGCCGCTTAGTTTTATCACTGTCGTCGAGAATCTGCTGCATTGCCCTGGACAAGACAACTGTCTCCGCAGGCATAACTTCAGTCACGTGCTCTTTGTGATTCTCCATCGAGCACTCACTGCAGATGAGTTCCTGGCATTTTTCGCAAAAATACTTCATACGGTTGGGTCGATGCTTCTGGCAAACTGGTCCTGTCTCCTTTGTATCTCTGTGATCAGTTGAGACATCTTTACTTTTCAATGTTTCAACCATCCTATTAACCAAGATATTCGGCTTGAGCATACCTATCCTTTCGATATGCGTGTCTTGGCGACATTCTGGGCAAATGATCTGGCACTTACCATCAGCAAACTTTTCTATGCACTCTTTACAAAATGTGTGTCCACATGCCAGATCCTTGGCTTCTGTAAAAGTTTCCATGCACACGGGACATTCAAGTTGCTGAGCTATCGCTTCCTGGTAAGCCGCCATATTGTAAATGAGATTTTTCCGATACGATGACACACCTGGCTTCAGACCGATAGATCGTTACAACAAGAATTTGTGGAGATTGCTGCCAAGACGTCTTTCATTAACTCAAGAAATCGTTGAATCAAACGCTTTCTCGGCTACCACCGAATAGCTCTAGTAATTTCGTAGTTATGCTCTCTCCCCTACTCAAAGAACATACAAAATGGTTGGTGCTTTATTGCATGCACACAAACAAGAATGTAGACCACATTTGCTAAAAGGGTGGAATGTGTCGTCAATGATGTTGGGAATCCCCGTCGATTCAATCCTGTAAGGAATTGTCTATAGCGCCGAGATATGGGAAAGGTCAAAGTCCATTGCAGAAGGGTATACACATTGACTCCGTGCCATGGGGGGGGGGGGTATGAACGCCCCCCCCCCCCCCCTGAAATGGAGGAGGGGGGATGGCCTGTACAATGTCCCCCCCCCAAAAAAAAAAATTGAAAAAAAAACAATGTAGGAAGCAGAAATGTGATTTTATCAATTTTGACATATTGCACGACGTTCGTACGCACACCTTCAGAGAGGTAAAAGAGCTGAACAGTATTCTATCTTGCAGGGTAATGTATACATAATTCTTTCAAGCGCTCGCTCACTTTGCTCGCTCGCGCAGAAAGTATAGGTTTTCCCGCCCAATTTCATCAGATTTGCATTCGAATTAATAACAAGGCGTTCAAATTCAAGGAACTTTTGTCATTGCTCTACTCTCACGGTTCATTTTAATTCTTTGAGTATTCAATTTCGTTTCATGTCATTCCTTTTAGATTTTATTTCGTTCAATTTAGAGAGATATTCTTTCAATTTAACGGCACAAAGTTGGCATTCAATTTCGCGCCATCTGGATAGACGTTCAAATTCGCACCAAATACCAGTTTCAATTTCATTTATGGGCACCCAACTTCGACCTTTGAACTTTCAAGTTCATTTATCATAACCAAGTCCTGTCATTCTATGCAATTCTTACGGATTATACGTTGATGAATGGCAAATTCATCAACGTTCAGTGTTATCATTTCAATTTCGACATCTCCTTTTTATATTTTTTTTTATTCGGCTATTTTCACTTTATATCCCCATCAAAATGGATATCACTTATTTTGCAGAACGGTTAAACTCCGACTTTGCTTACATAATGAGAGATCACATGAAATAATCCATATGAGATTGTCAAGCGTGATTACAGTCGCATTACAGATTTTGTTTTCAGTCACGTTTGAGGTTTGAAATGTGTGAGAGATACACTGCATTGGGATATTTTTTTTCATTTCACATAATTATTCATAATTTCGATGTTCAGTCTCTCAGTCTCTTCAGTCGTCGATCTGTTAACGTGCCAGGTACCTTGGCATGTACGTCTGAGAGTGGTTGTACTTGTGTTATTGAAACAGATGGAGAATTTACAAAGAACATGAGCAGCAACGAAAAACACTGGCCAGATGCTGAAAATGTTTGCCTATTCGTTAATTTGAATTCCTTAATGTTCATCGCAGCTGTGCTGAGGCGAATTTGAATGCGCTTCACGTGCATTTTTAATTTGAACGCGCTGTTTACATGTTTACGTGACAAAATCAGGAATTCGAATGCTGATGAAATTAAACTGAATAAACTACTTAGCTTTTTTGAATGTTGATCTCGGTGATCATTCAAATTCGCTCGAAAAGGAATGCTCGCATCATTAAATCGAATGCAAATCTGATGAAATTAGGCGGGAAAACGTATAATATCGACATAAGGTATGGTCCAGACGTTCACAACGTCAATAGTATAGGCCTACATGTAAACATGCTGTGACGCGAGCAAGTCGGGACCATCTGCAAATTATGTACGAATACAAACAAACAAACAATTAAAAAAAATTATACCGTAATAATTGAGCCCCCCCCCCCTCCCCATTTCCCTGTTTCCTGAATCATTCCTGAAACGATGATGACTGATGACTCAGTCAGGATACATCTATGGGCATACACAGGGATGATCAGGGGCGTCTATTCTATCTCGCGGGGGGGGGGGGGGGGGCAAATTCCCGTGATGGACAAATCTCGAACTTTCTTTATGGAAAATTGTCGTTGAATTGCAGTCATAAACATGCAAAAGCTCCACTACTGGGTCCCTTTGTCACTTTGTACAATTTTGAGATTGACGTACATGTAGACCAGGAGCTGGCTGCTGGTCAATTTACCCCACCAAGCCCAAAAGGTTTGACCCCTCAGAGTTGCTGGGGCCACCCTCCTCATTAAAAAAATGCGCGTCAGCCTGATCCCTGAGGGCGGGTTCGGCCCCCAGGGACCCCCGAAAAGGCCCTCCGGCGAGTGTAATTTACCCCATGGAGCCCATGGACCAAACTTGGCCTAAATGAATGTCCTATGGGTGTACATAATAAAAATATAAAAACTGACAATATATCTGGTCGGGAAAGAAGGGGTTGCCAGACCGCTTGTTTGCAGGTACAAAACCTCGTTTTTGGTCAAGGAGTCTGCGCCAAGACTACACTGTCCCGTAGGCCCTGTACTGTAGCGTCTACCAACAGTCTGAGGGACTGTGCCAGTTAGTGCATGTAGTAGTCTTGGCGCAGACTCCTTAATGCTCAACAAAGATGTGTGCCTGCAAAGTACTAGTTGAACCCTGGGACCCAGGGTAGTTTGCTTCCAGAAATTCACCACACACACGCACACACACTCACAAACGCACACACCCATTCGTTCACACATCGTTTCTCCATACAGCCATGATACCTTGCACATATCAAATGTCGGACCTATAAAAATGGTTTTTTATGAATACTATCAGTGAACCTTCAAGCTGGAGCAGTGAAGAGATTTTGAAATTTGAGTTCAATTGTATTGTTTTACTGGCCACACAACCTGCTTACCCTTTATCAAGTATCCACCCTATATGACAAAAAATATACATATGACAATACATATATATTTCGGAAAATGCTGAAATAGACCCTTTTTTGTAAGTAGACGTCAGTCATGAATACCTCAAATCATGCATCATACTGGCTGATAGACTAAAATATAATTATGTTTGGTGTTTGTATGAAACAAATTCATTCCAAATACTGGTCAGTTCAGGAATCATAGATTGTGACTGAAACATGTGCAATGCTTATTAGGCCTACGTCCATTATACTTAATTTATCTAAGTTTTAGTCTACCATAGAGTATGATGCATGACTTGATGTGCAATTGCCACGGTTTTGAATGGCAACTAAATCATAAACCTTAACTACATTGTTCTGTATATGGAATGTGATATCTTTTTTTGGGGGGTGGGAGGGGGAGGTAGACAAAGTATCTCATAAATGAGAAGTTGACAAAAATTCGGATATAAAAGAGAACACAAGAACACAACATGTAAATGCTCTCAACGTGCATGCTATTGTTCGCAAAGAAAAAGAAATTAAGCTAGCATAACATTCAGCTGCTAATTTCATGTGTCAGTGTTGTGTGTATATGTCCAGGGTTAATGGCAATCATACTATGATGTGTTGTTTGCAGTATATGTGACACCATAGGTTGAGTTTTGTTTGTGTGGGGCTGGGGAACTGAAGATGAGGTATCTCCAGAAATAAGGAGTTGACAAAAGTGCTGAAGGAATAAAGGGACCACAAGACCAAGTTAATGCTCTCAGCCTATATGCTATATAAAAAGAGAGCTATTTCAGTATTAAAGCTGATGTTTTCATGTCTTAACTTGGTGTGTAGGCCTACTGGTCACAGTAAATGGCAGTGTTTGCAGTATATATATGTGCACCATTTGTGTGGGTATGGGAACTATCACAAATAAAAAAATATCTCCAGAAATAAGAAGTTGACCCAAAGAAAAAAAAAAGTGCTGAAGAAATAGGGAGAACACAATATCAAAGTAAATGCTTTTAGCCTGTTTATTTTCATTACAGAAAGCTAGCATTCTATATTGTGAAGCTTGTTATTTGATGTTTCAAGGAAGTTCAGCAATATACATGTATATAATTTATATGGAACACATGTATGTTCATTACTCTTATTAATATGCAGATATTTGTCCAAAACTATGAGGTCACATGCACTACTGAGTATGAAATTGGATCGATATCATTTCCAAAACCATTAAGCTCCATTTCTTACTGTAATGTTGCAGTTTATTCTGTTTTGGAATTTATTAGAGTCAAATAAAGGAAATGTTGCCATGGATGCTGTAATCCTTGCCTATTTCATGCATCGTAGGGGGGTTTATATCAGCCAAAAACACAAGTTTTTAGTTTGAGGTTTTCAAAAGAATCTTATATTATATGAGGATTGAGACTTGTTATTTGTATTTAAAAGAGGATAATCAAGCAGGAGAAAAGAAAGTAATCCAAGCTAAGTCCGACTTCCTGTTGTTGACATAAACTTTATCAAAGGAATGTTTAATGCACTGTTGATGAAAAATTAATGTTTACTTAAATCTGTTAACTGGCCTTTAGTGCTGTTGTGGTTAGTCTGAAACTGAAGTCTACTCACAACAAAGGTTTTATTTCAGCATTTCCTGAAAGCTCTATTTGTGTCTCATAAGATGAATACATCATACAGAATAAGTAGGCTGTGTGGCCAGTAAAACATAATACAACTTCACACTAATTTCAAATTTCTTCAGTGTTCCTTAAAGGTGTATTTATAGTATCCATGTAAAACATTCAAAAGGTATGAACATCTAATAGGCCTGACATTTATTATGTGCAAGGTATAATGTCCGTATCAATAGTATTGAGAAAGCTAAGAAACATGTTTAGTGTTATAGTATATACATAAAGTCATGTGTGAACATATGTGTGTGTGTGTGTGTGTGTGTGTGGGTGTGTGTGGTGAATTTCTGGATGCAAACTACCCTGGGTCCCAGGGTTCAACTAGTAGTTTGCAGGCACAAACCCTTATTGAGCGTTAAGGAGTCTGCACCAAGACTACTACATGCGCTAACTGGCACTGTCCCTCAGATTATTGGGAGACGCTACAGTACAGGGCCTATGGGACAGTGTAGTCTTGGCGCAGACTCCTTGACCAAAAACGAGGTTTTGTACCTGCAAACAAGCGGTCTGACAACCCCTTTCCCGACCAGATATTTTGTCAGTTTTTATATTTTGATTATGTACACCCATAGGACATTTATTTAGGCCAAGTTTGGTCCATGGGCTCCATGGGGTAAATTACACCCGCCGGAGGGCCTTTTCGGGGGGGGGGGGGGGTCCCTGGGGGCCGAACCCGCCCTCAGGGACCAGGCTGACGTGCATTTTTTTAATGAGGAGGGTGGCCCCATTAAAACTCTGAGGGGTCAAACCTTCTGGGCTTGGTGGGGTACATTGACCAGCAGCCAGCTCCTGGTCTAATGTATTTCCTAATATTTTATCAAAGAGCGTGCAGCAGAATTTTCACTTACAAAGTTCCCTCATATGCAGAGGCGTCGAAGGGGGGGGGGGAGGGAGGTTCCCCATATAAGTATTGGGGACTAACATATCATTTTGCTCGTCCTCGTAACTCTCGAGGTGTGGAAATTTCTTACTTTTTTGACTGAAAACTGTCTAAATATTTCACCAAAAGATGGCTAAATTTCAATTCTGAAAATACAAAAACTCCCTCGCGTGAGAGGGTGATAGGCCTATACACCCTTCCATACCCCTCCCCGTTCAGTCCTTTCTACTTCATACACTTTTAGACAGATTTCCAAATGTTTCATCTAAAGTGTACACCAGGCCTGTTACTTCAAAAAAAAAATGCAAAAGTTCCGTGGGTGGGAGGAGATATCTAGCTACCTTCAATTAACGGAGGGTTCCCCCCCCCCCAAAAAAAAAAAAAAAAAAAATAGTACACTTCTGGGATTGAAATTTTCCCAGATTACATTATAAATGTGTTTGGAGACATTTTCATCTGAAATCTAAAAATCCAAAAGCATCCTTGTATGCAGGGGCGCTGATCCTTGAGGACGGGGCGCGGAAGGGGGGGGGGGGATATATGATTCCCGAAAATGAGGACAATTTTTTGCGGTTTTTTTTTTTAATAGAAAACTGTTCAAATATCTTATCCAAATTATGCATCAGATTGAAAATGAAATTCTAAAAATGTAAAAAAAAAAAAAATCTCGCGTGGGAGGTGGATACCTCCTCCCCCTTCGTTCCTTTTCCTTTTTTTTTTAGATTGACAGATTTCCAAATGTTTCATCTTAAGTGTGCACCAGGTCTGTCACTTCAGTTACACAAAAAAAAAGAACACAAAAGATCCACCGCGGGTGGGAGGGGCAAGATCATAAGTTTTTCAATATTTCACTTAAAGTGTGCACCAGATAGTTGAATTTCAATTAAAAGATGCAAAATCTCTCGTGCTTAGGAGGGGGATACCCCCTCCCAAACCCTCCCCCTCTTTGCTCCTTTCCCTAGCCTTCGTACACTTTTCAGATTTACGAATAATTCTATTTTTTAAATGCACAAGACTTATCACTTAACTCAAATGTTCCCTCATGTACAAGGGGAATATCCCCTTTTAATTAACACTTTCCTCGCTCACTGAGTTTCCCCCAGATCAGTTGGTTTTTTTTAATAATTTCCCAAATATTCCATCAAATATGCGTATACGGGATATCTAAATTTCAACTTTAAAGAGTCAAAAGCTCCCTCGTACAGGAAGGGTGGTGATAGCCTTCTCCCTGCTCCCCACCCCCCCCCCCCTTACGCATACAAGTAGACTGTGGCTACACTTAGAACATAGACGGTTTTCCAAATATGCCACAAAATGTGTGTACCAAAACGTTTAAATGCAATAATAAAATACATAATCTCCCTCGTGTAGGAGGGGGAATAAGGCTTATCCCCTTCAACCTTCTCTGATTGACAAATTTCCAGGTATCCCAACAAAAGTGTGCAACAGACTCTTGAGTTTCAGTTCTAAAAGCTGAAAAAAAGCTCCATCGAATATGGGAGAGGTATTTTGCCACCCTCCTATTGCTTGGTCCCCTCTATAGACTTAGTACACTTTCGGGAATGACAATTCCCGAATTTTCCACAAAAAGTGTGCTTCAGACCGCTTTATTTCAATTCTAATAACGCAAAAGCTCCGTCGAGCGGGAGGGGAATCACCCTCCCCCCAAGCTCTACCTCACTAGACTTTGTACATACACAGAGATGATGCACATTCGGAATAAGAGCTAATTTTCGGTGATTTTAGCACTTTCCTGAAAAAAAAAAGCCATATTTATTCCATTATTACTTTTTTGGCACCAAAAGTTTGCAACAGATCCCTGAATTTCAGGTCTGAAAATGCAAAATCACCTTCGTGTGGGAAGACAAATGCCCCTTATCTACACCCTCATGTGCCTGTTTTTTTTTTCTGATTTGGTTGCTTAACAGACAGCGTTCATGGTATTCATTGTAAGAATATTAATACAATATGTTTATTAAAATGGTACAATTTTTTAATGATTTATACAAGAAGTTGATTTCAATCATTAAATTTTATAGGCAAATCGTTTAATAATCTCAATCAAAATATACTGCTACCTTTAACAAGTATGACTCTGTCAGGTAGAAAAAAAAACACGCTAAAATATGCATCAAATTGCACCATTTACGACATCAAAATGCAAAAAGGTTTCACTGAGGTAGGGGGACACCCCCCTCCCACACCCTCCCCTCCCCCTCGCTCGCTCCGCTCGCCCGGGTTCGGTCGCGTTCATGATATTCAGTGTAAGAATTAATACAAGAAGTTTATTCAAATGATACCATTTAACGGCGAAATTATAATCGACATAAAATATATTGCTACCTTAAACAAGTGGGACTGTTTCAAGTCGACAAAACAAAAACGTGCATCAAATTGCACCATGGACAACATTAAAATCCAAAAAGTTCTCACCGTGGGAGGGGAACAAAACAAAAACGTGCATCAAATTGCACCATGGACAACGTTAAAATCCAAACAGTTCTCACCGTGGGAGGGAAACACCACCCCACCCCACAAAAAGCATCAAATTGCGTAATTTACAACATCAAAATGCAAAGAATTTCTCACCGTTGGAGGGGACACCCCCCCCCCACACCCTCCCCCATTCAGGGCGATGCTACGTTTCTGAAAGAGTGGGGGGGGGTCAAAATTGCCTGTCAGTCAAGAAGAAAGAAAATCGAAAGACAAGAGAAACAACAACAAAAGAGTCTTAATACTTTTAAGGTCTGATTTTCGTCGGCTGACAAGCAAAAAAACCAAAACAAAACCAAAAATTCTTCACATTTTTGCTGCACTTCCCTCCCACTTTTACTTTTTTTTAAGGGGGTTTGAGGAGAGGTGGCAGTATCAAATTTGATTTGCCATATTCTAAGTTAGTGATTTCTTCCACATCTTTTGTGTGAGTAGAACACTGCAATTGTCATAATCCCCCCCCCCCCCTCCCCTCCCAAGGCTGCGCCGGTCCAGTTATGAGCTTATAATCGTGGTGATGGTGACTATCGCCGTCATCCCCTCACTCCTCGGTACGGATTTACGCCGTTGCTCCGTGCAGAATGATTATTGAAATGACGGATTGCAGAGAGGAAGATCCACACTCGTCTGTTCCGTATCATTTCCTGGCAGTTATGTGAGTGGGTGTGAGTGTGGGAGTGGGTCATGGTATGTGGACAATGACAATGACAATGTTCTACTCAAACAAAAGATGTGGAAGAAATCAACAACTTAGAATATGGCAAATCAAATTTGATACTGCCACCTCTCCTCAAACCCCCTTAAAAAAAGTAAAATTGGAATAAACATACAAGAATACAAAAATATTTGAACATTTACGTTCTATCTAACATGTTTGTTTAATAGGCAAGTTATTTCTAAATTCTGCTGGTAATTTGTAGTTCACAGTCTATTTAACCCAAAAAAAGTTTTCCGACTATATATGAATCCATAACAGCAACGATTTCCAACAATACCGAGACACATATGAAGTGTCTTCAGATCAAGCATATGTAAATACTAGATGTTACAAAAAATCCCACATTTGATCCTTGATATATCTAGTTCAAAATTATATATCAGATAACACTGTCATTGATGTGAGCGATAGCTGAATAGTGTACCGTTATAGTTGGAGGTGATTTGAATGTGAAAACCTGAATCACTTACATTAAATCCATGAATAAGTTAATGTTAAGTTCCTGATTTTGGTCAAATTTGAATCCTCTGTATATGATTGACGAAAACCAAAACCCAGAGATAAATGTGGATTGAGTGAAAGCAGCAACACTAGTAAAGCACATCAGTGAAAGTTTTAGAAAAATCGGACAATATATGCAAGAGTTATGAATTTTAAAAATTGTGGTGCTGGAACCACTGGATAAGGAGACTACTGAGCTTATGCCATCTTTGTGGACAACGATTTTAAGAAAATATGAGGAAATTTAAGATGTTTCCACTTTACTAGCGTAATGAAAGAGTACTTCACTAACCGCTTTCTGAAAGCAGGGGGAATAGTTACTATCCTCAACATAGTTATGTCAGTATCAAGTTGGTGAAATTTGTCATTTCATGAAAAATGGATTTTTGAAGAATTCTCTTTAAATTTTCTTTATATTGTTGTGCACACATGTCGTCATGAACTCTAGTAGTCTTCGTATCTAGTCATTGAAACACCAAAACTTTAAGAATTTAAAGACTTTTGCATCGATTGTCCGATTTTCCTCAACTTTCACTGATGTGTAATGTTGCTGCTTTCACTCAATTCACATTGCTCTTTGGGTTTAAAGATAATGTAAAGTTTTGGTACCTCAAAAGTTGCCCTGAATTTCCTTGTCTTAGTTTGTGTTTCAGGTTAAAGTACCTTTCATATAACTAACACTGTGAGACTTACTCGCCCCAAAGTGCTCTCATGTCTTAGTAATCGTGCAATTAACTGCGACCAGCAGCCCCATACGAATAGCGTAATGGGGCTTCGCATTGTAGCATTCAGGATCATGACAGATTTAGTATCGCGGGTAAATATCAACTTAAAATCCAAAAATTTCTTCAATTTGAAGACTTATCAATTAAGTTGAAGTATTGAAAACAGGCTTCGGGCAACGTTTGGTTCTGCCAATAGTCCCTTTCTGTTCGAATTGATGACTGAATG
Source organism: Diadema antillarum (assembly GCF_040938485.1). Lineage (NCBI taxonomy): Eukaryota > Metazoa > Echinodermata > Echinoidea > Diadematoida > Diadematidae > Diadema > Diadema antillarum. The sequence goes on along the minus strand of NW_027271812.1, from coordinate 700,250 downwards.
TGACTCGGTCGAGAGGACCATGGGAGAGCTGCACTGAATACTACGGCCAGCGCATGCCCACACATCACATTCGCACAAATTTCAAATCCATGAACGGATAAGATGTTTGTGTGTGCATGCGCTGGCCGTAGTATTCAGTGTATGTAGCTCTCCCAAGGTCCTCTCGACCGAGTCACATTCAGTCATCAATTCGAACAGAAAGGGACTATTGGCAGAACCAAACGTTGCCCGAAGCCTGTTTTCAATACTTCAACTTAATTGATAAGTCTTCAAATTGAAGAAATTTTTGGATTTTAAGTTGATATTTACCCGCGATACTAAATCTGTCATGATCCTGAATGTTACAATGCGAAGCCCCATTACGCTATGCGTATGGGGCTGCTGGTCGCAGTTAGCTACTTTATGCGTATGGGGCTGCACGCTGCTGGTCGCAGTTATCATGCAATAATGGTTTCGTACAATACATGTACAACCTCGCCGCCGTACGGCGGCGGCTGTGGTACGAAACCATTATCGCACGATTACTAAGACATGAGAGCACTTTGAGGCGAGTTAAGTCTCACAGTGTTAGTTATATGAAAGGTACTTTAACCTGAAACACAAACTAAGACAAGGAAATTCAGGGAAACTTTTGAGGTACCAAAACTTTATATTATCTTTAAGAACCACTGATGTGTATGAGAGTGTGTGCTTACAATGACCCTGTACATGAGACATGAATTCCATGAATACCAATTTTTCATGTTGACTAGGCTTCTGATGCTTTCTTACTCCAAGGAACATGAATGCTTTATTAATAATTCATGATGGATTACTCTTGGCACTGACAGTCGGAATTCATGGTAAAGGGTAAAATGCATGCACATAAAAAAAGTGGGCATATATTATGATGTGCTTGCATACACAACATTAAAGAATGAATAAAGACTAGCTGTATAATGGAATTTCCCATGAATATGTTATAGAGAATTCAAACCCTGACCATTGTTCAGAACCTCGACTCGGCATAACTTGCATGTTTCTGTAATATTAGCTGTGTTCAGACGAGGGCAGTTTTGGTCGGAGTAACTGCGGAGGAAGAGTCGGAGGAAGGGTCGGAGGAAGCTTGGTTGGAGTAATTTCGGAGGAAAGGTCGGAGAAGTCCCGCCTGAATAAGGTCGTGGTAACTTCCTCCGGTCGGAGGAACTTACCACGACCTCTTCCTCCGACCAAGATACTCCTGAGTTTTCTCAGGAGTATCTCGCTACCACAACGAGCCGGTCGGAGTAAATTGTCCGTGCGGACAAGCCATCGGAGATCTATGAACTTGCATACATTATGGCCTAGGTAAAACTTCCGGAGTCAAATCGCAATGTTGACATTTTACTAGTACACGCGCGCGTGTAGGGCAATTCTAACCTAATCGATCGAGACGAAGAAGCTAGCACTCAGATATTTCCATAAACAATAATGGAGAAGACAAATGACGCTGGTAAAAAAAAAAATAATAAATGAATAAAAAATTGTATGATCCACGTGCGTTTCACTACCACTTCCGGAAGTTACACCGACCCTCCACGGCGATCCCCGCGAAGGCCGTGGCAAATTCGTCGGAGTTCCTTTCCAAGTATTTTACTTGTTTGACTTTTAGTTTGACTCACATACAAACAACGCACACACATACACATGCACGCCCCTCCCACACACACACACACACACACACACTTCTTTCTGAATTTTTGAATTTGAATTTCATTCGATGTCAGCATCATATTCACAATGAAACGAATATAAACAAAGCTAAACAGCTACATTCCAACTTGTGCTGGTATTTTTGCTGTCTTTGTTTCAAACATAGAAGTTTGACAAATTCTTGATCAACACGTTGGAATAAGTTACCATTTGGACTGAAACCAAAAAAAAAACCAACGTTACAAAGCTTTAAAAATGCACTCGACCGAAACTGTTAAGAAATGCCAATGGCGGTCGCTACAGAGCAGCGCCCTCAATAGTTGTATAGCTGCTGCTCATATTTTGTATATTTGGCAGTGTCTGACAATATTGCTTTGATTAAAATGTTTACCGGTATGATGTTGGTAGTTTTTGTTTGTAGCTCATAGATTCTATTTTTTTTTTTATTCCTTGTTTCATCTGCATATACGTGCTCCAGGGAACAGGATTACGGGCCAGGGACAAATTTCACATTCCTCTCTCCTCCTCCTCTCTCTCTGTCTGTCTGTATGTCTCTCTCTCTCTCTCTCTCTCTCTCTCTCTCTCTTTCTCTATCTCCTTCCTTGCTGTGGGTTATGGAGCAAAGGGTTTTGGGTATATATTGTAAGTATAAATGTTGAAATAGTATTATATATATGTTTGAAGGGATTTGATGTATTTATTTAACCTTATAATAGGGAATATTAGAGGGTTTATTTAGTTATGTTATGTTTGATATTACTGGTTGTTATGCTAACTGAGACTTATGTTAGTTATTTGGGTGTGTGTGTGTGAGTGTGTGTGTGTTATTTTGAATTTTCTGATATAAGTTTTGTTTGTAGTATTATGTTATTAGTATGATTTTTGTAAATTTAAAATTGGGGGCTGAGAAGGGTTGAAGTACAGTTAAACTCGCCTAAGTCGACGTCGCATATGTCGAATAATCGCGCAAGTCGATGATTTTAAAAAGTCCCGATTTTTCCCCATTGACTTACGTGTATTAATTAACTCACAAGTCGAATTTTTTAAGTCGAATACTCGCCTAAGTCGATGAAATTCCAAGAACACTTTCACGGAAAAACCATTGAATTCACTGTGCCTAAGTCGAATGAAATTTTATTGTGTAATAAATCACTGTCAAAATCACGAGACGCCACTTTTTGTTTACATACAGTATATACCAAAAGAAACTTTGCGTTAATAAATATTAACGTTTCATTAACGCAAGCGGTTTTACCTGAATCGTTAGTAACGCAAACTATTCACGATCGGGAAAATTAACGTTAGTAGTAACGATGAGTAACGATCCCTAGCGCAAATTAACGATGTTTCGTTAACATTAACGATAGGTAAAGCAAGAACTCAGGCGAAATTTTGGTTTAAACGAGACCTGGTGAAAGGACGACGTAGCCCTGCCGAGTGTAGCGATCTATGCCTTATATTTAGCGGAGTCTTTTCGCGAATCGAATCACGATTTCGCGAATGGTTAATTTGCGATCGGGGTCACCAAAAACGCACGCCGGGCCACCAAAAAAGCGGGATGTTTGCCTTCAGTTTTGGAAATGAACAGCGGTAACAATCGGCTCCATAAGATGCTAGAATAAATGTCAGATGTTTGCTCTTAATTTTGGAAATGAATAACGGTAATATTCGACTCCACATTATACTAAAATAAATGTCAGATATTTGATTTTGCGTTCGGAAATGAATAAGGATAAAATACGGCTCCGGAAGATGCTGAATTAAATGTCGAATGTTTGCTTTGACGTTCGGATATGAATAATAACGATATTCAACTCCATACGATGATAAAATAAATGCCGAATGTTTACTTTTACGTTCGAAAGTAAATAACAATAACATTCATCTCCGGAAGATGCTATAGTAAATGTCGAATTATCCCTTTGACGTTCGGAAATGAATAACAATAATAATCAACTTCGTACGATGATAAAATAAATGCCGGATGTTACTTTTACGTTCGAAAGTAAATAGCAATGACATTCGGCTCCAGAAGATGCTAAAATAAATGTCAGATGATTGTTTTTACGTTCGGAAGTGAATACATGTAGCAGTAATATTCTTCTCCATACGATGCGAAATAACTGTCTGATGTTTGCTTTTAAATTTCGAAATGAATAACAGTAACATTTAGCTGCGTTTGATGGTAAAGTTAATGTTTGATATTTGCTTTGACGTTCGGAAAGGAATAACAATAGTATTCAATTCCGTCCGATGCTGAAACAAATGTCGGATGTTTACAAAATGTCTGCAAATGCTCCCACTTTCTCATTTCAAATGTAAATTTTGACCACCTAAACAGGCATCATATTTTATAATAATCTCTAAACCTATTTGCTAAATCTTAGAACTCAGTATAAAGGTATAAGATGATTAAATTTTCTATTTATTTATTTTAGACGTGGGTACCGTCCTGTATCACTTCAGTAATACTTAATATTTATTTTTCTATGTTCAGTAGGACCGATTTAATTTTGCTTGTTTTTTTTTTTCGGGCCACAAAAAATAAAAATCAATCATTTTGGTTAGTGTGGAGCCCTGGCCTGCATCAGTGTGGATAAAGTGTCTTGCTGAAGGGCAAATATCGGGCACACCGCTCCAGCTCTCGGCTCCAGAGTAGACAACATACATACATGGACATTATACATGCACGCGTGGTGTAACTGTAAGTCGATTTTTTTTTCGACTTACGCACAAGTCGAAAATCGCCTAAGTCGATGTGTTTTGCTCAGTCCGGAGAAGATCGACTTATGCGAGTTTAACTGTAGTTTGATTTATATAGGGTTATAAAGAATTGATATATTGTATATGTATTGTGTAATAGATTTGTAGGGTGTTGTTTGTTTTCATTGTGCTTATCATAGACGTAATTATGTAATTGTGATGTAAACTATGTGAACTGTTACGATCATTTTGTTGCAATGTAATGCCAGTGGAAGCCAAATTTCTATGTCTGACATAGACCAATAAAGAATGAATGAATGAACTGTTAATTAATAGAACTTTCCTCGTTTGTTTGCTTTTTTCATGTACTTATCTCTCCCTATCACCTCTCTCTTTTCTCTTTCGGTCCCTGTCTGTCTGTCTCTCTCTCTCTCTCTCTCTCTCCCTCTCTCTCTCTCTCTCTCTCTCTCTCCTGAACTCCCCTTAGTTTTCGTCTCTTTCATTTTAAACTATGGCGATGTACTTGCATATAGTAATCATATATGACTATCTTTGATTGACCATGTTTGCTTCGGTCTAGACGTGTGCCGCAGTTCCATCAATATGTTCGTCTGTTTTTTTTCTTTTGTTTGTTTTTTTCTTTATGTATGAGTTTTGTTTCTCATTTCTAATATAGTTTTGTTGTATTTCATCCTCACGGACCTTCGAAAGAGCAGTCTCCAGACTGAAGTACGTTCCGTGCGTTAATAAATGAATGAAATGAAATTCAAAATCACCTTTCTTTTTTGAGAGAAGTATTTTATGAAAACGTGATATGAGATTCTACATCAATGTCATAGTACAGAAACCCACCTTGATCAACTTGACCAAAATCACCGATATCTAATTATTTGCACAAAATACACACATAAATAGACAGTAATTCAACACACAAACACGCACACACACACACGTACGCCTGACACATATTGATGTTGTATACGTACAATCAGAGCCCCAACCTGTCGTAACTGTCAGTGTGGACCGCCAATAAATGTCATTCTGTGACGTGTGGTATCACAACACTGCTTCCTCTAAAGATTGATATATCATTGGTGCCATGTCAATGAGGATCACTGACGAGCAGTTTCACTTTGAACAATGCCAATAGCATACACTTCGTACTATTTCGCTTTTATAGAAGCGTTCTTTGAAGTGTAAGGTATGATACTCTACAAATTTCACAATCCATATCGGAAACCATAGTTACATTAAGACGGTGATCCTTAATTTCAGAGTTAGCTAACTGTGTCGAGCATAGCTTATCCTTGAAGTTAGCTAACCCTGAAAAGACAGATCACTGTCTGGTCACCTGACTTATACGGCTTATGATGGTATGAAAAGATATAATATGAATTGATAAGTGGATTTTTGTATTATCCATTATCTTACATTAAGGGTTAAAAATTAAACATTATTGAATTAAACTGGATTGAAAATAGACCCATCTAATGGCCTCCAACCATCAGGAATAAAAACGAAAGAGGACAGGGCTCAGTTCAGCATAAATTACAATCTCAGCATTATATTGCCCCCAGGGCATTCACTATACAGACATATTTTGGCTTCGTAGAAAGAAAGCCCAAACAAACCATTTCTTCAGTATTTTCATTTAAACACAAAGATCAAATTAATTTCGCAGTAATAGTACATTTCCTATATTTAAAGCCTTTTCAAGGCCAATTAATGTTTTCTCGTGCAATCTGCGTAAACCACAATATGTCCATAAGCTACATCATATCGTTCTCCAGTTGCAGTAACACATCATTACATTAAATCAATACCAACACTGAAATGAAGGAAATGATGTGAATTGGAGTGCATCATGTGACTTTCATCAGTTCTGATAGAAATTATTGGAATTTGAAGAGACAAGTGGACAGGAGAAAAGCAGGATTTGTAGTTTACAGCCTCGTCGTAAGCATTCACTATTTACTGAACTATCAAATTAGGCAAAAATTACCTTAAAACAAAGGAAAGGCCATAAGAAACACATACACCAGCCACACATATCCACACACACACACATACACACACACACACACACACACACACACACACACACACGCACACACAAACGAACAAATGTTGATAATAATGTCATTATGATTGCCTCCGAAATCACAAAGCAATGCTCATTTTTCATGTCCAGCTATCTTGGTTTGTTAGGTAGAAAAACTATTCATAAAAAGAAATACATTTGTAATAACCATTTCATCATTTTTTTTGTATGTGTGTGCGTGTGTGTGTGCGTGTGTGTGTGTGCAAAACAATGGTACGCCTAATTTACACCCATCTCATTTGGCTAAGTATTGAAAATGTTCAACAATGATGTTCAAAGAAAAGTATATATCTCGTTACCTTGTTTTCCTCACTTTGCATTTCTACTTGATATTCTCCAAAGAACATTAGTAAAAGCACTGTGTTGTATTCCCCAAAAATTGTACAATTTTTTTTTCTAAAAACCAACACTTCCTTTCTTAATGAGAAACATTACACTTTATTTAAAAGAGCTGATTTGAACGCTAAACAAATACTTTTCCCGCATTCAGACGCTTGTAAATCCACATTTATGAATACTTGCCCAAATACATGTTTCGCGGTTGTTGTATGAGGAGGAAATTATGATCACGTAATTGGCACAATCGGAAATTCACACGAAAAACAAATCGTATACAATTCATCATTTTTTTTCTGCTCGAAACAAAAATATACGCAGCAGAACGGCAAGATTCGCTTTCGCTGTAACAGGGAATGACGCGATAGACGATACTCTTATAAGAGTATAAGGTTTTCAATCGCGCAAGTGCAGCATGACCCATGTTTCCTTTGACATTCAGCTTTGAATAAAGTTTCATTCATGTCATCTTCATCGTCATGTACATTTACTTTCAAACATCTATTTGTATTTACATTATTATAACAATACAGATTGCTATTTTCATAACAGGTTTTATGTTGGAAATCATTGCTGGCACTGCTCCTATTTGCAATATCACTACCCTTGATGCTGCTACTTGCAAATCCTATATAGCCCTCACCTCATTCACAAACTAATTCATTGTAATATAAATATCTCGCATAACTGAAGGAGAATGTCCATATTATCCGAAACGGACATGATTGGTATAGTATTAAGTGATGTTCATATTATTATGGTGGCTTAAGTTACATATATCGATTAGGATGACAGTTGGCAATGATATGTTTACATACCACGTTCCCGGCGGCCACGACAGCCAATACCTTTCCCCCAGGACAAGGCTCTTGGTCCTTGGCGGATACCGTCACAGACCTTGAGAAATCTTAGCAATACCTAACGTAACTTGAATGCGAAGAAAAATAATTGAGAAAACCGCACGGCCCACTCCTAACCCATTCTGGGAAGATGAGTCAAATTTGCAGAAAATTTAATATACAAACCTATAGGCAGGTAATGAATATGACAAGGTTAAACTGTACAGGGCAAATGGGTGTTTCGTCAGCAGTGGCCGCTGGGATTACCGTGTAAACGCAGCTTTACATGAGAAGCGATTGTTCACTGATCGCTACCTGAAAGGATTCTGTTATAGGGCCTAAGAACTAAAAATATGTGCAATTTCGTAAACACCACACTTTAATCTTTAATTTTGTCCTAGGCATAATAAGGATGACAACACTGATTTGAACTACAAAGATAAAGAATAAAAGCTCTTTCTCGGAATTTTGATCGACAGCTTCCATTGTTCCGACAGCACAAATGTTCAAGGCAATCGTCGCATGATTAATGACAACATTGCAGTTTCATACGTATTGCATATTCCACAAAATAAATTGGAACTGACACTTGCGACAAGTTGTTGTAGGAGAGATCAACTTGTTTGAGATGCGAGATGTTTCCTCTCCAGCCGTCTTTTATGTAGCGAATGCTGTTGGACTGCAGGAAAAGATGTTTCACCGAACCGAAAGCTGTCGACTTATTCAGTGACGAAATATCATTGTATGACAGGTCGGGAGGTTGTAGACTATGCAGGTCCGCAGCCCAGTCGTTCTCAAGATATTTCAATTCATTTTCCCACAGGTACAAACTAGAGAGAGAAGTAAGCCCCTCGAACATCGCTTTCGTCAGGCAAATGATGTTATTCTCACTGATCGCTACCTGAATGGATTCTGTCATAGGGCCTAAGAACTAAAAATTTGTGCAATTTCGTAAACACCACAATTTAATCTTTAATTTAGTCCTAGGCATAATAAGGATGATAAAACTGATTTGAATGAGAAAAAAAAAAAGAATGAAAACTCATTGTCGGAATTTCGATCGACAGCTTCCACCGTTCCGACAGCACATGTTCAAGGAAATCGTCGCATGATTAATGGCAAAATTGCAGTTTCATACGTATTCCATATTCCACAAAATAAATTGGAACTCGGATGGCTTCTGAATGTATGCATCAAATACATTCTACACAAAACTCTTGATGTTTATTTCTTCTGAATCCACGAAAGCATTGGCACATGAGTCTAGGCTGGCGTTTGACAAACGAAAGGAGAGGGATGCCGTCTCTTCGCTTTGCCCAGAGATGAGGGATAGCGCGTCCATGTCTTCAGCCTGGTTTGTAGAGTCAGAGAGACCAGGACTCATCGCACTCCCTGAAGGAAACTCGGGCATAGGTTGAATACAAATTTTATCCCTCCTACTGAAGTAAACACTCTGCATGTTTTGCGTATGAGGGTAGTACCCGGATGTGTTTCCACTTCTGGTACGCTTGAGATTTACATAATGCGACTTTGCAGTCGTCACACTTGGAGGGTACCTATTGTAGTTCACCGATGCTTTGGGGTTTAATACTGAGCGGTTGTTCAAGAAATCTATGGGAGAGGGTTTCTGCTGCAGAGGGGCGTCCAGACACGATGGATTGCTTGCCCAACGGACAAGGTTTGTGTATCTGACAGATTCTCCTGTCATCATAGGTCTAAACAATTTTCTTTCTCCACGGAGACGACCCGCTTTGGCTTTGCTCATCCAATGTCTTCCAGTGATATTTACGTAGTCTGCGTTGTCTATCATCGCGTGATGGCTTGCGTTCACAGTCTCCATGGATGACGTCATTTTGACGTTATCGAAGTCGGGAATAACTTCGTAAATCCCATCTTTCTCGTCGCCTTGTGAGAGACTTCTTGTCACATGAGAGTGCATCAGCTCGAGGTGTGGTTTGAAGGAGCCGAACCTTGACAGGGGTCGTCTCTCCTGCACGCTCACAAGGGACTCATCAACAAGCAAGCCAGACAAGTCCTCTACTGCTTCATGGCATGGGGATCGTCGTGTAACGATGCATGGAACACGCTGCTGGATTTGCACTGAGTCCTATGTGGGAGGAGTTGGACGCCTTCCACTGCAGTCCATTTGTGCTGACTGGGAAATACAAGGGTTGCTCTCGGAGGCACTTTGGTCAGTGGGGTTGGCTTTGGTGTGGAGGGAAATGGGCGTCAAGGTCATCGACAGCACATCGTTTGTTTGTCGCTTCTTTTCTCGAGCGTTGATTTCAGTGATCAATCTACGAAGGGATCTTCCGCAGTGAAAGATGAAAGCAAGAAGTATAATCACGCAAGTTAAAAGGAGGGCCAAGAGTATCCACTGAGTCAAATCACTTTCCTGAATTTTGCGGACTTCTGCTTCCTCCCTGTCATTTCCGCGCAAGATCACAAAGTGGTCCATACTCAAGAGACTCTGTCGTGAGAGATTTCCCATGGCGTCAAATTGTAGTTCGTCAACCCAGATGCGAACTGATCGATTGGATGCGATTGGCAAAACAAATGACATGTCTTCAATTCCGTTGAACGCCACTTTCAGATCTTCAAGAGAATTCAAACCAGTAAAAGCACCAACCGCCATCTTTGTAATAGCATTCCACTGCAGATCAAGTTCCTTCAGTGCTTTCAGACTACTGAAAATATTTGCTGACACTCGCGATAAGTTGTTGTAGGAGAGATCGACTCGTTCGAGATGCGAGATGTTTCCTCCCCAACCGTCTTCTATGTAGCGAATGCTGTTGGACTGCAGGAAAAGATGTTTCACCGAACCGAAAGCTGTCGACTTATTCAGTGACGAAATATCATTGTATGACAGGTCAAGATGCTGTAGACTATGCAGGTCCGCAGCCCAGTCGTACTCAAGATATTTCAATTCATTTTCCCACAGGTACAAACTAGAGAGAGAAGTAAGATCCTCGAACATCGCTTTCGTCAGGAAAATAATGTTATTGGAAGATAGGTCGATTGTCTGGATGAGGGAGTTGTTCCCCGCCCAGTGCCTGGCGAAGCTGTTGGAACCTATCTTATTGTTGTTAAGAAAGACTCTCCTCAAACTTGCCATGCCACGGAGAGCGTCTTGCTGGATGTACCTGATCATATTGTGGTCGAGGAACAAGTTGTTCAGAGCAGGGAGACCGAGCAAAAAGCCAGTTTCCATTACTTCTATCCCATTGCTTGAAAGCATCAAATTTTTCAAATTGGTGTACGACGTCTCCTCGACTTGACTACAGTGCTTGAGATGGGCGGTCAGAGGCACTGGGTTAAGCCTGATGGAGAAGCCGCGCAGATCGCTGGTCCTGAGTTGCAGCTTGGAACAGTCAAAGCTGAGGCCAGAGTTCCAAGAGCGCTTGTTGCCGTCTTGAAGGCAACACTCTGTCAAACCTTCTCCCGCAGTTAAGCTCGCAGTCATTATGGAGAAGAGGAGAGTAATTGCTACGAAGATCATATCGTTGTTAACACAGCTGACAGCTACCGCTAGAATTTTCAGAATTTTTGCGCTCGCTATACCCAAGAGAGGGCATCAATGTTTCATGGAAGACAACTGCTGTAATGATGTTGACTCGCAATGGTAGTCCGGTTTAAAGAGTCGGGGGAAGGCAAGACGTAATCAGTGTGTATATTACATCATCAAAATGCTTAGATACGTCTACGTGCATTTTCTTCTTTCACACGAGCTGAGTGGATCGGAAGCAGAGATTTGGTATTGTCTCCACGAGTCTCTGTACTGTCTTTGTAAAAAGCAAAAAAAAAAAACAGCTCCTTTTCATTTGAGCAATGAAAACACAACTACAGGTCATCGTCAAGCTGAAGTGGAGTGGTGAATGTAAAAGGCTTTTTTTTCCCTCTCTCTCTCCCTCTCTCTCTCTCTCTCTCACGCTTTTGCTTGTCGCGTAAGGCCTACTCTTTAACAATCAAACTGAAAGCGAATGTAAGTAGTATACAACGAATGAACCCTTGTCGTATTGTCTACATCAAAGCCATATGTTTTTGCCTTGTTTGAGTGTATCGAGACTTCCTTGTTTCGAAGGATGCTCGAGTGAGAGCAAAACGACACGCTTTCCAGGTCTTTGAAAATGAGATGACAACTCTCATATAAATATGAAAGAGATGCCTATACATGGCACAGTGATGTCTCTCGTTTTATTTTGTTTATTATTCTATTAAGTATTGACATCATTTTGATCAAAGGTTAAGTGTCTGGACCTCTATCTGATAAGGTTATTATTAGATGGTTACTTAGATTATTTGTAGATGATCCTACCAAAAACAAAACAAAATGTTGTGATGCATTTTTTTTCAAATTTATTTAAGAGATATTCGTTTAATTCATGCATGAACCAAATGGCATCACCACCTCATATAATTTGCACGATGATTTGACTACTACCACTGTTTCATGAAAAACGATTAGGCTTTAAATCTCCGTTACCTCCGTATGTGTTTTTTTTTTCTACTCTATTCATTAAATGCCATAGTGAAGACAGAATAACGTTCTTTCAAACGAAATGGCAGCTCCACAAGAACTGGACAGGCGCTCATTTAATTCATCAAACTCTACGCGAGATATAAAGCTAATGTACCTCTTCGGAGAGCACGGGTCAGAGTGATTGATAACTTTTGACAGTGATCAAATCAAAGCATCGCATATCAATTTGTTATGTAGATCATAATAATGGAGCAGTAGGATGAAATAAATTACTTTGTGAGAGTCCGACAGACCGGTTGTTACTGTTTGATTGTTTCATGTTCTGTCTGAGAATATGGAGTATATATTGCAAGCCATGGATGTGTTTTATCCTTTAGACGAGTAACGAAACATTCCTTTCACCTGTTATCTTAGAAAGGAATTCGTCTAGTTGTTGCCAGGTATGGCAAGCTTTGTAGGTGCCCAGGGCAACTTTCGTCAGCGAAACAGTATGTAGGATTTGAATACATCACGGAAACGGTCTAATGCAAATTCGTTCATTTGCTTCCAAAAGGCAAAGTGTTATTCATATTTGGGAAAATTATTTTCCAATCCATCTTTCTTGTTCTGAAAGACAGATTCGCAGACGTTCTTTTATCAATATTTTCGTGGATTAAAAGCAATGATTCATGAGCAGTTTTCGTTGTGGGTTATTTCGACATTTAATTCTATACCGGGGAGGTACACTTCTTTGAGTCGTAATGAATGCTACAGCGGCTACATTATATGACTAGAGTTCACACATAGCGCTCACACAGAAATCAAAACAGTTACACGCTAAAGCACCACTATTTCATACTCGTCTCTCTATCACAGACGTCCTTCGTTCAAGGTTTATTACGTCTAATCAAGAATTTGCGTCGTGATAGAAACAGAGTCATATCTCTTCCGAAACCATTTGAAGGTTTCGTAAAGAATAAATCACTTAACAGCTGCTTAAAGAATAAATTTATTTTAGAGCCCGATCGCGTGACAATCCAAGAAGCGAAAGTTTAGCACAAAAGGGGGAGCAGGGGAGAAAAAAAGAACAGTAGGAAAGAAACATGCAGGGACACACAGGAGGAGCAGTGAATTAAACGAGATTAAAACGTGAAAAATTGGATGAATATTGACCCAAAAAAATGCTACTTGCTTCTTAGAAAATCGAGGGTAGATAGTTAATTCTTTGTGAGTCATGATATAAATCCTCTGTGTGCCACACATTATTCTGACACAGCAATGTAGTCATGCTTTGGAAAACATTGTTTGTTTGTTTTTTCAAATCAATGTAACTTCTATACATACAGATTGTTGTTATCCTGGGCATATAACAAGCAAGGTTGTAGTGAAAATGCCAAAGCCATACCAACTGTATGACGAATGAAATAATATTTCTGTTTTTTCCATTTTGCGTGTACAAATAGTGAAGGAAGATCCAAACGTATCGGTGGTTTGAGCAGAAGTGTGGAGAGTGACATAGCTGGGAAATTTCCCTTTCCAGACAAAACGTGGTATAACAACAAAATTGCAGAGACATACATAGTTTACTCAAACCGCTTGTGTAATGCTGTGTGTATAGAAGGAATCTGATTGTAACGACTTCCATCCACAGTTTCAGGCTAATAATGCAACCAATCGATTAGAATCAAAATTAGCAAAGCACTGACAGTTTAATTGAAGTCGAACCAAAAACGAGAGATTGTAAAATATCGGTTCCATGACATTTGCTCCTGCGAGAAATTGCTCCAATGAAATGTCTGCACGCTAAGCCACACGCAAATTCTACCCACAAACATAACCCTAACCCTAGTCCTCGCATCAAACTGAACCTAAAACCATATCACAACTGTAACCCTAACTCTACATGTCGCAGGAGCAAATATCGTGTCAACAAAATATCAAATTTACGAGACATTGATGTCGGTAATAAAACGTACTTGAATCTTACAAGGTGATGGTGTGGTGGTATCACGATTCACCAATTACTTACACACAAATCTTTGCTTACACATTTTTGATAGGTGAATTTAAACAGGAAAATTAATTCTCTCTTCTAAATCAAATAATTACAGCTTGGCATTGATTTAGCAATAATAATTTTTCTTAGACTTCAGAGACTGTGTTTGCTATTAAATGATTCAATCTTTCACTCTGTATGTGAGAACCTGTGAAAGAATTTTGAGGCAATAACCTGTGCTTATTTGATTTGGGGGGGGGGGGTGTTTGTGACTGATATTGGTTACTTGTTAGAACATTAGAAATTTGAAGGGGGATCAAACCCCAAAATACATGTTGATTGAGTGAATGCAACAATGCTAATAGAATACATCAGTGAAAGTTTGATGAAAATCTGTTGAAAAGTTATGAATGTAGTGTACTTGAGATTGCTTTCAATTGATTGTGTGTCATGTAAATGTAATTATAGTCTTTATATGCTGAACTTTTTAATTCATGTGTTACTAAGAACATTGCCATGGATGGATATTGCAAATACAACACTGTACAATTTGCGTCGAAACTTAATAAATAATTTTCTTTATATTTTCTTCATATCGTAGTACATCATGTGATGTCATAATCGGTAGTCTAGTCTTTTGATCCAGTGGTCTCGTCACCAAATTTCACAAAATTCATATCTTTTAAACTTGTCAGATTTTCCTCAAACTGTCACTGATGTGCGCTACTAATAAAGCTGCATTCACTCAATCTACATACAGATGGATATAACAAATCTTTTCTTTCTTTCTCTCCCTCATGCGCTTGACTTTATTCTCTCTATAAGTCAACCTGAAGAGAAAAATAACTTTCCCCATATTAGAGCAACACCTCCTTTATCGTTGGATGTATCACATTGATATCTTTAATGACTACCACTGTATGTCCACTCCTACTGTCTTGAGAGATGCCACATTATTCAAATACGACGAAGGTCAGCTCAATTAACTCTTTCGTAACTCTCAGGAAGTCATTTGTATGCAACGGCGACGACAATCTTGATGCAATGGTCCCGAATGGGTTAATCAGTCTCAACTCCGAGAAGCGTAACTATACACACTGATTGTTCGCGTGCTAGAGTTCCCAATGCTGTCGTGAGTCTGCAGCATTGCATGTACGGAGCTCGACCGCAGCTCCGGCCCGCGAGCCCGCCACGTGCATGCACACCTTCCGACGGGCATTCACCACCTGTCCGTTCGGCTGCAAGAGAATGAATCGATATCATCGTGTAATCGATATCTACAATCTTTTACATCGCTGAACGTCACTACAAAAGGTGTACACACACACACTAGCACAATATATTACAGGCACGCACTTTGAACTACTGATTTTTTTTTTTTAATGAATGGATCCACATAGAGCTTGGTGATACTGTCACACATACGCAAATACTGCAGCAGCATAACTTTATCATGTGCATTCACCCCTGATGGCAAAAGACTGTCAGATGTATGCTCATTAATCATTTTCGTAATACCTCAGAAACCTACTGTTTAATCACTCCTAAATTAATAACTTCAATACATACAAGAGATCTTCTGATTGAGAAATGTTCTAGTTTTGATAGCCCGATAATGATCATTAACTACCAATGTACTGTGGCAGTAGCTATTACTGGCCCTGTGATCCTTACAAAAGGATCACTTATAAAATTATTGTCAACTCAGTCGTAAATCTTGCATAAAAGACTGAATATCACTTCAGCTTCAAGAACGCAATTTGTAAAGTCAAAAGTTATCAGGCGGTGCTTCCATTTATGAAAAAAAAAACATACAACATAATTTCATCAGCTGACTCTATTGAGAATAATACTTGATCTTTGATGAGGCGTATTCCCTCTTGCAGCCCCTTGAATGTATACTAGGTTGAACTGTTTTATAATAATACAATACAATCATGATAACCGCCGCCGCATATAAGCTGCAGCAAAATTTGTGCATGAGAATTCCTTGGGCAGTGTACTTGAATATTTTCTGCACTTTAATGCAATGTCACTACGAGTTTAATATAGAAAGGATTGAAGTTTCTTCTTCCTTGCCTGCCCTCCCCTGTAAATCGCTCTTCAATGTCAGATTCTCAAGATGAAACCAACCTACAACGAGTGTCATATCCTTATATAATATGACATTGCATTTACACATATCTATTCATATAAATGTGTCAATTTCCTACTCTCCTCAGAGTAGCTGTGTTGTCATTGTCCTTGTTCTTTATACCCTACGATATTCATCTCTCAGAAAAGGCAGTTGGAAATATTTCATATTTTTCACTGTGTTCATAAGACTGCATAAAGGACAAGTCCACCTTCATAGACATGTGGATTGAGTGAATGCAACAATATTGGTAGAACACATTAGTGAGCGTTTAATAAACTCAGACAATCCCTTCAAAAGTTATGAATTTTTAAGTTTCTGATCAGTCACTGCTGGAGGAGAAGACTACTACAGCTGGTGATGTCACATGTGTACAACGATATAAAGAAAATACAAAGAAAATCAACATAGTTTCACTTTTCTTTCATGATAAAGGTACACTTGACCTGCCTCTTTTCGAAGGCATAAAAAATGGGGAATATATTATTAGCCTTAACATACGTCAGTGACAAGTCGAGGAAGTGTGCATTGTGAAATTCTCTTTATGTTTTCCTTATATCGTTCTACGCATGTGACATTACATACTGTAGTAGTCTTCTCATCCAGCATTGATTACACAGATGCTTTACAAACTTTTGAACGGATTGTCAGATTTTTCTCAAACTTTCACTGATGTGCTCTACTAATATTGCTGCATTCACTCAAGCCACGTATATATGAATGTGGACTTGTCCTTTAACTTACAGTAATTTCCCATTTTTGGGAGGAAGGCGGATTTCCAGCAGCACTGCAGTCATTTAGTAGAACCTGGAGTCCGGTCTTATCGGTGTCTAAACACAGCTCATCATTTCGAATTTCGCCAAGGTCTGTGTACTCAAAGAACTGAAAAAAAAAATAGAGTGCACATACAGTCAAACCTGTCTATAGCGCCCACACAAGGGAGACAAAAAGAGGCTATTAACCACAGATGGCCGCTATAGACAAAATCGTTAACATGGCTTTTCTGGGGGGGGGGGGGGGTTAGTGGCAGTATATGGCAGGTGATCGCTAAGGCAGATTTGACTGCATGTTTATAATCATGTAACACGAAATATTAGAGGTAGGATCAAGCAAATTCAGTACTTGTTTGAGTGATTTAGCGTTTGTAAGCTGGTAGAAAGGGAACAAAAGAAAGAGAAACGAGGGATAACTGAGCCTCGCAGTTAGATACGTGTACGCAGGAAGCTAAGAGAGAGAAAGGTAAAAAAACCGAAAAGCAACAGAGGGCACTATTCAACGGAAGTAATATTTTACAAACTCTTATACGGTAGGTTATGAATCTTAATAAAATTGCTACAAGGAAGTAAATATGTAAACGCTAAAAAGAACTGCACAGACTATATATTGAGTGAATTCTTGATGAATTAGGATAGAGGTCCAATCAATGAAACTTTCCATTTAACAAGCTTTAACTTTGCAACTGATTGTTAAATTGCCCTACATCGACGTAAATAAGCACTGAATTGATCAGTGCTTTAGTGGTAGCCATGATAAAAATCATGGGCGTACGTATTCATTGCAACTGACCGACAAATTGCCCTAAATCGACGTAAATAAAAATAAAAACATCTCGACGGAAGAATTTCATGAATTAGAATAATTACGCAGTACCCGCTGCATACTGTAAGGATTAGAACCAACACTTGCTGTCGGGCGGAAGTTCGGTGGTGTAGTGGAGATTACGCCTGTCCGGAGATCACGAGGTCGTAGGTAGGTTCGAATCCTGCTCGAGTAAATGTACGCCCATTATTTTTTATCATGGCTACTACTAAAACACTGATCAATTCAGTGCTTATTTACGTCGATTTAGGGCAATTTGTCAATCAGTTGCAATGAAAACATCTCGGCTGAAGAATTTCATGAAGTTTTAACTTGTTTCGACTAGATAGTAAGCAGTTCTCCACTTGTGTCGGGAAGTATCAGTGTAGCAGGAGCGATGAAAAACTAAATTCGCTTCGGATGCCTCTCTTGCTTGTTTTCTGTTCGATGATATGACTCGCTATACTGTACAACATTCGCCATGTCCAGGTATTAAAATTGTCATATTCACTTGCCATTGAAGTAAAACTGGAGAGAAGTAATGCAGAATTAACAAGCTTTCTACAGATTTTATGCGCAGAACGATGTGTCAAAAAACAGGTATTTAAATCAGGTACAGTTTTGCTTTTGTTTTTTTCTTACTAGCTGTATCATCATTTGTATTCAGTCATACATTTTCTACCATCCTTTCCACTTGTAAGAGTCTCCAGACCATAAATAAAAACTAAAAAAGGAGGGAAAAGACACGTCGGGAGTATAACGATACTCATGTTTTTTGACAGGCTGACTTTGGTTTACCGTTTCGCACAGCCTCATCCAGCTTAAACTAGTCTACCATGGTCTATAAGCCATCGATGTGTACAGTGCACTCCCGTTATAACGAACTCGCTTATAACGAAGTTCCGGTCACAACGAAGTAAAAATTCAGGCTGCGACATTATCCACTCTGTGTATTGTTATTGTTTATTTGCTCGGTTCTAACGAAATTTCGATATAACGAAAGAAAGCTGCCGGTATCGAGGACTTCATTATAACGGGAGTCAACTGTATTTATGATTTCGACTACCTCTTCGTCTCCCTTGGTCTTCTTATCATATTCCCTAATGAGGACAGCGCTAAATTGTAATGATCTTGGCAGAAATACCAACCTGGTTACCCCCAAGTCCATGGCAGCCCCATACAATCAATTGTTTTCCAGCCTGTCCGTTCTGGTCATTAGAGTCCAGGCACAACTTCGCCCCGATATTGCGGAACTGCAAAAAGCGAAGGATAATAATTATAAAACACTCATGTATGAATTACAACTCAACAAAATCATCTGTCATTCAAACATTTTTTTTCGAGTTATCTGTAAATAATGCAGGCAATCATTAATGTGGATATACTCTTAACTTGTAGAAAGGAATCTTTGTTAATTGAAAAATTAAAATGGCGGCTAATGGGGTATGTATCCTAATAAAATTTTAAAGAAATATATATGTATATGTATATACATATATATATATATATATATATATATATATGCTCTTTGTGAAGAGCCACAAACAAGAAATAGCAGTGTGGACATTTAAAAGGGTGGTATAGTTTTGGGTTGGGATGCGGGAATCAAATTTTTGCGAGATAAATAGAAACTACTTGGGACATATTGACACGCATACAATTCTAAGAGGAATTCAAAGTTTATTTGATGAAAATCAGTTTTGCAATGGCTGAGATCTCCAAACACAAAGTAAAACAAAGTTGCCCTAATAAAAGGTCGGTCCCGCCTGTTATCTCAGCCATGTCAAAACCAATTTTCATCAAATAAACTTTTGATTCTTCTTAGAATTGTACACTGCAAAAAGTCCGGTGTTTAATAGTGAACACCGAGCTGGTGTTGATTTTTCGGTGCTCATTTATGGTGTTAAATTAACACCTCCGGGTGTCATTTCCAAATTTTAAACTGTTTTTGAAGAGTTTCTTAGTAACTGCACTTCTTGTTGATTTTTAATTTAAACAAGACGATCAAGAATTTTACATTAAAATACTAGATTTTTGAAAAAATGTGAAAATAAATTTACACCAAAGTAACACCAGCTGGTGTGGTCTCTTATTGAAGCTGGACGGGTGTTAAACCATTGATATTTACACCAACAAATATGAAATCAACACCATGTGGTGTCATTTTTGAACTAACACCAGTACAATGTCTAAATAACACCAGATACAGTGTCAAATTAACACCACGAAGTGTCAGGTGAACACTTTTCAACACCATGGCAGTGCATTTTTAACACCTGCAGGTGTGGTCCTCTATTGAAGTGCTAGATTTAACACCCGTGGTGTTAAATCTAACATCGATGTTTTTACAGTGTATGTTCTTCCATTTTTATTGAGAGGTTTCTCATTATCTCACAAAAAAAGATAGACATTGAAAGCCCCATCTCCCACAAAACTATACCATCCCTTTAGTTATGGGTTTCTCCCCCTTGGTTTCCTTGTCCCATGATGACTGAAACGTAGGTCTCACCTGTACCGTCTGCCGAACTACAGCCTCTTTATCTGGAATGTACAACTCTGGGTATACGTTATCCAGGTACCAGCTGAAATTCTTGCAACCTAGCGACTCCCTGAGCTTTCTCCTCCCGGACACGTCCCCGTAGTTTGCCCTCCGCAGGTGCGGCAGACGATTGTAAAAATTTTCTTTGTATTCGTCGGTCCATACCTATAGCAGTGAACAGAACAATGGGAGTTGGAGGATTTCGTTACAACTGAATCTGTTTGTTTTTTGTTTTTTATTTTTTAGAATGACATGTTTAAGGGACATGTGATCTGTGCATACGATGTCCTATACATCTTCCGTTAGCCTCTTGTGAAAACTGACAGGACCACAGATGGAGACCTATTTGAAGATGTTGTGTCTACTTTGAACCTCATTCTCAATGGGGCATTCAATAACGTCCGATAAGCAATATAATAGAGGGCTTTGCGTTAAGCTGCTCTATCTCTGATGGGAATACGTCATACAGTGCGCTCCTGTTATAACGAACACAGTTATAACGAAATTCTGGTTACAACGAAGTAAAAATTAGGGCCGCAACATTATCTGTACTATGTT
Organism: Diadema antillarum; assembly: GCF_040938485.1. NCBI lineage: Eukaryota > Metazoa > Echinodermata > Echinoidea > Diadematoida > Diadematidae > Diadema > Diadema antillarum. Next base: position 679,336 of record NW_027271812.1, on the reverse strand, counting down.
TTTTTTTTTCTTTCTTTTTTTTTATTGTGTATTTGTTCGGTTATAACGAAACTTCGATATAACGAAAGAAAACTGCCGGCCCCGAGAACATCGTTATATCGTTACATCGTTACATCGTTGTTGTTGTCGTCGTCATCATCGTTGTTGTTGTCGTTGTTGTTGTTGTTGTTGTTGTTGTTGTTGTTGTTGTTGCTGTTGTGCAGGAAGAGAGTCAGAAAGAAACCGTCTTTGCATATCCTAATCATGATTCACAACTTTTGCAGCAAGGTGTCAGAAGTTGTTCGAGCTTGGCATCTAAAAGTGACTGCATGTTGAGTAGCAGGAAGTAGAAAATAATAATCATCATATCACAATAAGCTCAAATGACTTTTTCCGTTAAAGGGTATTTTCATTTCAGGAAAAAAAAACCAAGGTATACTACATTCGTCGACATACATAAAGAGACAATGATGTTACAAATTGTCAGGCCATCGGAAGCAGTGCAAATGTTTGCACCACAGCGGTGACCTTTTCTAAGAGTTGTTCACATGGGGGCGCCCTTTACCTCCACGACACGCATCGCATTGTGTTCGGCCACCTCGATCGGATGCTTGCCGAGAAAATTGTAGGGAGATGTCTGGCGATACACGTGGCCCACACGAGAACACGGGATGATCTCGATTGATCCGCCGCACATCCAGACCTGAAATGAGAATTGCAACGTCCTTCGAAAAAAGTAAGTCAAGTTTGCCCTATGAGACTAGGAACATAAACTTTCTCTTGCTCAATCAAAACGAAGAAATTCGTACCATTTTATCAGACATGACGATTGCAGATGTGATAACAATATTCATGATTCTAAATTGATGAAATGCCAATCAGTTGCAAAAAATTTCATCTTCTCATTCGTTCTTAAAATGAAGATAGTGACAACAAAAACAATGATAATGACGCTAATTTATAATGATAATGACAGCAGTATGCCGATAAAGAAGATGAAAAATAAAGATAATGATACAATAAGGTGAATTATTATGATCATTGATATTGCTTCTATCAGTATATGCACATCAAACAGACATACAATATCCCTTACATCCCTTATATCCCCTTATTTGACCCAAGTGTATAGTCCATAATGAGTACAAAATGAAACACGTGATGAGTATGAACTTATATCTCCTTCGAGAATATGTACGCTGGGTGTAAGGTTCCGAATCCGAGATTTCCCTTTTTACAAATATAGAGCCTCACCCCGATACACCACAGGGCTCACAAGTTGCCCTCACCTTCACAGATTCTTCTAGGTTTTCGCCACCCCACACTTCCATACCCTGGTCGTAGCCGCCAAGCTTAAAGAAGAAGTCCCGGTACATGGACAGTAGCCCGCCCGGCATAGCAGGAGTCCTATAATGGTCGAGACGGTCGCACAAGAGGGAGAGAGGCCTGTTATATGTATGCTGGAAAGTCATGCATAACATCTGACTCCTTTAAACCTTGTTAATAACGAGCTATCAGGATTCACCTGTTGCTAGCATACAAATGCCACACCTAAAATCCCCCAGTTTGCGAGTATTACTAGCTGTTAAATTGCATTATCGGGCAAGCCTCATGCAAGCTTCCTAGGTGCCAGGATGTGCACAAAATGGCGTCAGAATTTTTGACTTAGTCTCTTTGGAAGATTCGGGACTCAAAAAGTTTCCATGCAATCGTCAGTACTCAACTACCTTACCACATGCTTACAGGAAAAGAACAGAACGCCATTGCTCAATACCAGCTACATCGTTCACCCAAAGCATTGACACCACGTTGTTGCTACTTATGCTACGCGAGATGTGGGCGATAATATTAAGCACAATAATTATGTCATGCATGGGAAACAATGACATTTGCCTTCGTTCTAGAGTTTTTGTCTCATAATAAAAGACAAATTGATGATGTGGAATTTTTATTTCATTCTTTAATTTTTTTTTTAGTCCTATTCTATCACGTCAAACGGATCTACATAATCATTAGTTCTATTCATTTGAGGAATTCACACTCGAATTGAGAAGGCCTAGACAGTGTTCCACGATATTTTCTGATCTATCTGCTGTCTTCGCAGTGCATTTCATTGTATTTTGTTAAAAAAACACAAAAACTCATATGAATAATCATACAAGTTGTTCTTTTCATCTCTCTCTGTCTGTCTCTCTCAATATAATTATGTCCTTCTCTGCTCTATCCATGTCTCTGATTTCCATAAAGAGAATGGAAATAAAATCCTTACTTGATTGGTTCAACTCTTGATCTCCTGTTCCTGTAATCAGGCACGGGCTTCCAGCGGTATTCGAATCTCCAGTTGAAACCACCCCGCTGAAGCGGTTCGGCGACCACACGGTAGTTGAAGGTGTCCTTGTCGATCTCATCAACGACGGGCATGACCACGGCTGTCTTTTCCTCTGAGAGACGTGCCAGCAGCGGCTCAAGCCAACCCATCATAACCTACAAGTCACAGAAAAGTTAGTTTTATTTAACTTTCTTTTCTCATGTGTCCATTAAGTAACACTTAAGTCCTTTGGTATTCGTAGGACTAAGCAATAACTTGTACGTAGGCCTACTGGACTCTTACGGGCACAGACTTTAGAGTGCTCGAACATGCGCACAATATTATGTAGGCTCTACAGAGAGCACACTCGATGCTCAAAGCGGGACGTCCCTTGCGGGCAGGATCCAGGACCCTCTTCAGTGCCCTTCGGGATTAAATATGCTCTTTAAGATGCTATTTTAGAATTTTAACCTACAAAAAAAAAGGTATTACAAAACTTAAAGTTGGGCCTAGGAAAGCTTAATTTTAATCTGGAAAAAGTCATCTTATGCGGGAACACCAAGCTATATAAGGCGGGAGATTGTAAGCAAGTAATGATCTCAAAGCAAGAGATCTCCCGCCAAAAGTGAGAGAGCTGGCGTCTTTGTGTTCGTTGCTTTGTTTAGTTCTTTGACCATGTGGTCATAGCAAAACGAGTCTCACCTCACCTCTACGTGGGAGTCGAGGAACGTGAACGTCGGTGCGCTGGCTTCTTCGACGCCCAACATCCGGGCCTTGATGAGACCGTACCTCTGCCGGGACCGTATTATTCTGATTCTCGCAGTATGGATGTTGGCAATATAATCTTCGAGCGGTTCTAGGAGATGCTCTAAGTTGATATGATATAAAAGAAGCGAAATAAGATCCACTGCTGTCTGAAATCAAAAACATTCAGTGCACTCCCGTTTTAGCGAACACAGTTATAACGAAATTCCAGTAATACACCGAAATAAAAATCCAGGCCGCAACATTATCTGCTCTATATTCTTATTGTTTATTTCTTCAGTTATAACGAATTCGATACAGTGCACTCCCATTATAACAAACACGGTTGTAACGAAATGCCGGTTACACCGAAATAAAAATCAGGTCGCAACCTTATTCGCTCTATAATTTTTGTTGTTTATTTGTTCGGTTATAACGAAATTTCGATATAACGAAAGAAAACTGCCAGTCCCGAGGACTTCGTTATAACGAGAGTCCACTGTATTTTAAAGAGAGTGTATGGACAAAGTGGACGACGGACTGGTAAATACAATTCTAAACGATTTACTCAGTCGATTTTATCTTCTTTTTCCGAAACTCGGAATTGTCAGTCTAAACATGCGAAATCACTTGTTTGATGCATCATCATCATCATTATCATCTTCATCATCATCATCATAATGGTAATGATAGTAATAATGATGATTATGATTAATATTTCCAATGCCCACTTTTTGACAATATGTCACTCAAGGCGCTAAATGATTGATGCATTATAATTACTCCACAGCATAAGTCAAATAAATAAATTAAATTAATTGAGAAATCTAACAAAAACACAATGCGAATGATAACTATAAGATTTTCCATACTCCTTAATAAGCAGATGATACTTATGGCTTAAAAGGAAAGTTTTGATATTATTAATGTTCCTAATGCTACCAGGCAGCCTGTTCCACATGGTTGGTGCTACATAGTAGCATAATATAAGCAAAAAGGAAGGAAAATGTTGATAGCAAACCAAAATTTTAAGTGAAAGAACCTCTTGGTTATCAAAAAGAAAAAAAAAATCACAGCAATATACGCATACTGTGTTCATTTGCTATTAGTTTATACCTGCTGTATTCACAAGTTTGTACTGGGTGGACGCCTGTGGCGTAACCAGGTAGAAAACACACTGAAATGTAATTGTTGTGTTCCTCTACTAAGTTGAGAGAGACAGCAATGGGGGAACCCAAAATGGTTATACGAATAATGTCAAATGGATGTATGAGAACTGGAATCCTCGGGATGTTGACGTTCGTCCCAGTTCAACACATGTTTTTGACGGAGAAACCGTGGCAGGAATGTCCGCTAATCATAACCCATTGTACTCCAATAAGACAGTTGAGGGCGTATTACTATTCAACACCACAGTGGGACAAACAGTTTCTGATTCGTATTCCAGACGGGTAAAATATGAGTTTTCCATACATACGCTGCAGCAGTAGCCACGCATACTCTCTTAAAGCAGGAAGAGTGACTCGTAGAATAGAAGGCGTATTTACGAACTGGAAATGACGTTGTAAGTCCATCGTGAAAAGTCATTGCCCGTGTGTCAAGATGTTTTCTTCCGAAGATTGTTTTGCTAACATTGTCTCGTTATTGGCCATGTGGCTGCTTATCAACACTTTAATCCAATAGTCGACTCAGATTACAGAACTGCACTGCAGCAAATAAGCACACTATAAATGAAAATGAGGAGTACTGTAGAAAATGTTTAGATAAAACGTGCACTAATAACAATAAGGAAAAATACTTGTGTCTCGAAATGATTGACACGTTACAAGTGTAGAGGACCCTCTCGTACAAATCCAGCAACTGACCCGTATATAACGAAGTTGAAAACGAAAATTTACAGTGAGTCAAACCAGAGGTATCAAGATGGTCAGACATGGTATTAAGTGCCGTTTGCTGAGTGTAAGTCTAGGATAATTATATACAGAGAATATGAAGGCAGCTTTTATAATGATAAACTATTGATTTACCCATCGTGCTGGCGTCGTCAACGAGAATAATTTCCTTGATCAGACGTAGAGGGCTCCTGTCTAGGATGCTATTTAGTGTTCGAAGGAGCGTCGACCACGCCTCGTTGTGAAAACAAATGATTATGCTAGTCGTTGGCAAGTCAAAAGGATACGTCAGATTTTTGCAACTGGAAATAAATAAATCAGTGAGGAACATGTCAAGTTTGTCTATTATGCATATATTTTGTTCTTGTATATATTCAAACGAGATATGGTCAAAACTTGAGCTTTGGTTGTCCCGTAATGCTATTCATATTAAGCTTACAAATCAAAATAAATTATTTGGTTTTTATGGACGTAATAACAGTGCCCTCAATTGCATTATGATTATAGTAAGGAAAGAATTTTTTACAGCCAAATGCAAAAATTGTTTGCCAGTTTTTGAACAAATCATGTCAGCGATAAAAAGTTATTATGATATGGAAAAGTATATATGTAAAACAAATCTGAAAGAAAAGAAATTTATGAAAAAGTGGTTACATTTTACTAAATGTTTCTGATTGTGTTTTCTTATGAAATGATTTTGCAATTTATAATTGATTTTTGTAACTGTTTGTTGTTCTTATTGTATTTAGAATGGCCAAGAATATCATGTGTTAAATCTGCATGTACATACATATCTCTTTTTGTATATATTTGTGTGTATGATATTATTCAATAAAGGAACCCTGTGGAAGGGGAAAAAATGAAAAAAAAAGTTTGTCTAACCGTCGAAGGGCATATTCTCAACATCGACTTGTAAACGTAGCAAACTTTGTGCGTTCTATTTTTACTGTTTTTTAATTGTGCTCTTTTTACTGTTTTTTAAGTGTGCTCTTGAAAAAGACAGATCTTATTTGCTATTGTGTCTCGCAAAGGCAAAACTAGGTCTATTAATCATACAGTGTTGTCAAAGAGATCTGTATCCCATTATGAGACAAACGTTATCACTTAGTGGAAATTTTGTAGATTGTGTAATCATGAAAATCAACAAAGTTGGCGCCTTTTGAAACTCATATTTTCGTAAATGGCATATTGTAACGTAGCTATCAAAGCATGATTTCAGAAATCCACTGTTCTCCTTTATCACATTCCACAGCGATGACGAACTATCAAAAGAATACGAAAGAGCAAGAGATATTCCATTGATTTTGCATTTGTTTAGTGCCAGTTGATTTTATCCCATCAGCTTCTGCGCGGTTAAGAAAACAGAGAGAAACTTCCAGATTATGAGTAAATCACTACTGGCTGTATGTAGGGAGGAAAAAGTCGGACAAATAGAATGGGAAAATTTAAAATATGATTTATAATTACTCATCGTATCTGCCATCCTTTAGTGTTCTGTGAAGAGAGATTTTACTGCTGACCAGTTCGTTGAATGAGTGTTTCTTGAATCGCGCTTCTTCCATGCTTTTTTCCGCAGCCGTCAGTCGCAGTTTGATGCCGCGCCCGAGGTCACCGAGTTTCCTCACATCCGCTTCCGGTAGGTTATCGTAGACTGGGATCCGAGTGCTGTTAGCCCGGAGATGCAGCCTCGTTCCTTTGTTTCGTTCTGTTCTCTCGCCCCTCTTATTGGCGGCTGTACTAGATGAAGTAACAGTGAAGGTCGTCTTGTCATCGATGTGATCCAAAAACACCGATAAGACATGTTCATTAATTCTAATAAAGATCTTTCTTCACTTCAGTTCAATTCAGTTCAAATCAAATGATTTTATTTCCATATAAAGTAATACAACGCAATATACATAAGGCTTACATGGGTACATAATATTGTAAGGAAATTTGAATCACATAAGCTTCAACAATACATAAATACAATTTTATAATAATTATTATTATTCTTCTGGAGACTACTTCTTTAAAGGGACCATGCAATAGAAATTAATGCATGTTGACTTGTTTTGAATCATAAAACCCTGATCATCACTTATGTGGCCAAAATAATATCTGAATATGTGCCATATATCTAAAGGACAAGTTCACCTTCATAGACATGTGGGTTGAGCGAATGCAGCAATATTAGTAGAACACATCAGTGAGAGTTTGAGCAAAATCGGACAATCCGTTAAAAAGTTATGAATTTTTGAAGTTTCTGCTCAGTCACGGCTGGATGAAAAGACTACTATAGCTTGTGACGTCACATGAGTACAACGATATAAAGAAAGAATAAAGAATATTCAACATATTTCAATTTTTCTCGCATAACAAAAGAACACTCGACTTCTCTCTTTCAGAAGGCGGGGGGGGGGAATAATATTACCCTTAACATACGTCAGTAGCAAGTCGAAGAAATGTACACTTTATTCAAAAAGTAAAGTTTTGTGAAATTCTTTTTTTTTCCTTATATAGTTGTACGCATGTGACATCATACACTGTAGTAATCTTCTCTTCCAGCAGTGACTGCGCAGATACTTCAAAAATATTCGTAACTTTTGAACGGATTGTCCAATTTTCCTCAAACTTTCACTGATGTGTTCTTCTAATATTGCTGCATTCTCTCAATCCTTATGTATATGAAGGTGGACTTGTCCTTTAACAATGATATTACAAATTATTTTTCTTCAGATATACTTGGAAATGCCCACAAAATCCTTCCAAACTGAAATTCTCCTGGTGACAACATCTGTCAATCATTGTTAAAATACTAATATGATAAACAAAAGACATTGGAATACACCTTTGCCTTTAACGAAACACATCGCAGGGAAACATGGAAGTTATGCTACGTCTAGGGAAGGTGTATTCCAACCTCTTTTGTTTGAGATATTATCAAAATTTTAGTTATGAAGGGCAGATGGTGTCATTGGCAGATATCTTAGTCCGGAAAGCTTTCGTGGGTGTATCGAAGTAATGTGAAGAAGAGTAAAAGAAAGAATTTTCATAAATAGGTAGATGCTCATTTTGGCTCATAAGACTTAGTGATGATGAAAGCATCATGAATCAACACTAGTCAGCATGCGCATGATTATAGTTGTTCCTCTCAGTAGTTACTCTACGATTCTTCCTTTGCCAGACTGTTTGCTTTTTCCCAGCCTAAAACGAACTCAAGACATTCAACAGATTTGTTGTCATGACAGTGTAGGCAGTCAGGTCATAGATGTAAACATCCGGGTTACATGGAGCCTACTTTGACGTTAGATTCGTTAGAGAGTATGAAGAATGCGTATGATAGGGAGCAAAATTGCCTTATCTCTCGGGGAAAATATCTGACGTACCTGCCATCTGGTTCTCAATACTCTTTTGCATGACCTCTGCAACGCCTTCAGCCGGCGGTCGCGTCACGCGACGAACAGCTTCAGCCCCGGCGTCTCGGGAGTTCGACCCTCCATCATCATGTGGGATTCGGAGTCTTGGATTATCACGTGTTGAATATCCATTCCTCGCATCATTTCTGCGTAATGGGGGATGGGACGTTTAAATTATGAAGTAAGCTAATTCTGATTATGAAAACGGGTGCTCACAGTGGTAAATACAACGTTTCAAAGCTAGTTGTATACTTGTGAAATTATATGGTTACTGGGATGGAACTTTCTTTGTAGTAACAGAACGACCTATAGTTATGACGTCACAGAATCATCGCATGATTCAAGAAGTAAGTAATTTCTCCGATACGCGGAGTCCGAGAAGGAAAAGAACGTTTGTTCACGTGACTGATGTAAGTTTGTTTTTTTTTTTTCTGTTCAATGCCAGTATACAAACTACGTATTTGGAATTCTTTTTCATTATGCTGTCTAAAGAAGTCAGTGCTCTCAATAAAGCGATGAGATTATGCTCTTCCTCCCTGACACACACGCGCACACACACACGAACGTACATTATGTACACAGCTTGGAGAAGCTGTTTATCGACAATAAATGTTAACCGTCATCGTCATCAGCTATAGTTGCCTCGCCCACGTATATTAGCGATCTTTACGCGAACGCTAAGACGACATAGTCTACAGGGTTGGACAATGGAAAAGCTGTTTCGGGCATGAGCAGAACACTTTTTTGTCGAATTAGAGTCGTCGTAGCGTTCGCGTCGCAGATCTAAAGCTCGCAATAACTATAGTATCACGAATGGGAGCGGTCAGCAGATCTCTACTGATGATTTAAGATAAACAGGAAGGTCCTGAGATAAATAAGCACACAACACTGAAAAAGAGCGTATCTCACTTGTGCGGTGCTCTGTTCTCCGAAGCTGTGCTGTCAATGTTACGAATGCCGGAAGTGATGACATCATGACGCAGATGAACGACAATGAATAAGATATTTGTTACCAAGCAAGTGGTTGCCACGCACACCAAAAACGGCACCCCATGGAAACGTCTGCACATCATGTTCATCTTCTGACTGAATCGACAGAAGCGCTCTCTGAAACAGGAAAAGAAAAGAAAAAACTTAAACTATTCAGAAGATCACCATAGATTAAAGGACATGTTCACCTTAATATGCATGTGGACTGAGTGGATGCAGCATGTTAGTACAATGTAGTACATATCACTAAAAAAAAATGAGAAATACCAGACAGTCCATTCAAAAGCTATGAATTTTTAAAGTTTCTACGCAGTCACTGCTGGATGAGAAGACTACAGTTTGTGATATCGCATGTGTAAAGAGAATTCCACAAAATTTCCATTTTCTGAAAAAAGTAAACATTCCCTCAACTTGCTATACTTATGAATGTTAGGGTAATTATCATCCATCTGCCTTGTCAGAGAGGCAAGTAAAGTGCTTTTTTGATATGCATTAAAAGTGAAAATCTGTTGAATTTTTTTCTTGTTCTACGCATGTGACATCCCAAGCTGTATAGTATTCTTTTCATCCAGCGATGGCAGTAATGAAACTAAAAAAAAAAAGAAGAAAAATCAATATTTATATCAGGGAACTTGTCCTTTAATGACTCGCTCCCATCGTTAAAGGAACAGAGTAAATTCTGAGCACGTATTATGCTGTTCGCCGTGCAATACCCTGTACACTACCAATGCATCATGACATCCTGTGGGTGTAATGCTCTTACAATGCACACGAGGATTATCACTGTAATTGAAAATATTCCAATTTGAGGATTTTTCGGAAGAATCATCTGTTTTGAATGTATTCCTTTTTCACTTTACGGGATGGGTGTCCCTGGTGAGGTGAAGGACGTTTTACGGTTGTATACAATCATTGCAAATCAAAAGAAAGAGGTGTTTTTAGGATATGATGTTTTAGGTTTAATCATTAAGGTATAGAGATTTCTCTGAGGCAGGCCAAAGAATTTTCCTCTTATTCGTGATGCAAAGGAGCATAAATATCACACAAGATTCTTATGACAAATGACATTTCATCAAATTACATCAATAAATGAGTACTGACCATACATACAAAAACGACTACTCTGACACAGAGAATATTGTAAAAAAAGAATAAGAGAGAATTACAACATACCATATCTTGTAATCAGTACCCAAGGCCAAATTCATTTGTCAACTTAGCGAATGCATCAATACTAGTAGAGATAGGATACATCAGTGCAATTTGAGGAAAACCTGACAATTTGTTCAAAAATTATATGAATATTTGAATTCTCGCTGGAAGAGAAGTCCACATCAGTTCGTGAAGCCACTTCACGACAATGACTTAAAAAAATCCTCAATTTGACATGTTTTCCTTCAAATATATATATATCAGGTATATATATATATATATATATATATATATATATATGAGCATATCTACATGTATTTGAGTATAATTTTTCTTTTAAGGCCCGAATTTGATGATTTTCCACTATTATAGGGTGTGTACCTGTACGAAAGAAATAATAATGCACGTGGGTAAAAGAAAATATGGTGGGTTGATGATGCTATCGTTGACTAAGGTGACGAATATGAATATGAATATAAATATCAATATGAATAAACCTTTTTTTATATATTCATATTCACCACTATCACCTTCCTTGCCGATAGCATCTTCATCAATCCACCATTTTTTTCTTCTACCATCATATATTATTCATTCCGAAAGGATAGGTGTACATGATGATATGATAATGGTGACGACGATGATGGTGATGATAATGATGAAGATGACGATAATGATGATGATGATGATGATGATGATGATGATGACGAAAATGATGATGATGGTGATGCTGACGACGATGATGATGATGATAACGTTGGTGGTGATGATGATGACGATAATGATGACGATAATGATAGCAATGTTCGTGATTGTGATTTTAATGCAGAGTAAAGAAATGATTTTGTCGAATGCTATAGAGCGCAGATGATCATGACATCTGCACTTCACTTCAAAAATCTATCACAGTCGTGTAATTAATTGCCAGCAAACAGATCATTATACAGTATGTGCCAAAAAAAAATACAATCGGATTTTCGCATCAATAGCTTCCAATATGATTAAACTGTGTAAATGCTATTTCAGGGTCTAAAATATAACATCTTGCCTACATTTTACAGAAAACCCCGTTCAATTTGGTTAAGTGGTCACAGAGAAATGTGGATTGTTGTAAAACATGTCATGGGTCTGATTCTTCCACGTTTAGCACCAGGATGCTCTTGGAACTGCAAATATCAATTTGTGAACACAATGAACAGAACCTGGCGGGGAGGGATTCCTTACTTGCTCTACAAAATCCTCATTTCTCTTTGACCACTGAAGCAAATCGGATGGGGTTTCCTGTAAGATGTGGGTAATAAGTTATAGTTTCATATCCTGAAATTATGTTTGGATTGACTCACAATTTTTAAAGTTATCGTTGCGGAGGGTCCCGTTGTATTTTTTTTTTTTTTGGGTGGGGGGGGGGGGGACATACGGTAGTCTTACCGAAAATTAACTTTTAGGTTTAAATGGAGTCAAGTTTACAGACGATTAGACATGAAAATAAAGATGGTCGCTTTCAAAATTATTCTTCACAAACATCTACGGATTTCAAATTCCAAAACGTTTATGGACTTAAAAATTCGAAGGGAGGCTGTTGATATGAAACCTTCTATTTCCGAACAAATATCATATTTGTTATAAACTAGTCCATTCACGTACTTCGAAGTTTTTATGATAACAGCCGTTTGAGGGTAACTTGCACTGAGATAAATTTTAATATAGAAAAGCGGCTGAAAAAGTGGCTATAGCAAAACAACCTGTAGCATATGCTTACTTTTTCTTCAGCTCTATACTAACGATACAGAAGGGCTCTGAGGAAATGATTAATAAAAATGCGTTATCATGATCCTATCCCTCTTCAAAATGGGGTGTGTGAGTGTGTGTGTGTGCGTATGTGTGTGTTGTGTGTGTGTGTGTGCGTGTATGCATGTGTTCATTGGGAGAGAGAGAAAGGGGGAGAGAGGAAAGAGAGAGAGGGAGAGAGAGGAATTAGAGATGTAGAATAGAAAAATGATGGGAGAAAAAAAAAAGAGCCAGTGTAACTTCGCTGTTGCCGCGACAGGCCTATGCAGGCACACAGGTGAGCTGTGAAACAATGGCGTGAAGATTGTGTGAACTTTGTACGCCAGCACAGGCTTAGTACACACAAACTTTGAGTGTGTATGCGTGCTTGCGTAAATGTGGTGTGTGTCCCAGCGAATCAAATCAAGCCCTTGAGGTACAGTAAGAAAACGAAGGGTGAAAAAAAGCACAGCAAAGGCTGAATAATGTGTCAATTACAACTTCTTATGTCTCGAACTGGTGTTCATAATTCTACAGTCTGGGAGGATTGTTTGCTAATTTATTTGTTTGTTTGTATGCATTTATTCTGCTTCTCAAATCAAATTGAAATAGAATTACATTATTGTAAATAATCAAACAAAGCAAAACTAAATGACAAAAGAACAAAACAATCTCACACTACAGCGTTACCATTATGGTATATTTATGTTTCCATAAATCATGAAAGGCAGAATAGGCCTACATCTGATTCAACAAGGAAGCAGGGTGTAAGCATGTCTTGACTGGGCTAACGGCCTGACTGATTGTATACGATTATGTACGGCCCGAGCTCGAGCATGAGAGCAAATAGATTAAGAAACAAATATATGAATATATCAACAGTGGATTGGGAAGTACAGGTGGTTTGTAAATAGATATTAATTTATGCGTTGGTGGAAGGCAGGAAGAAAATGTAATAAAGGTTCCGAAAAATGAAGGATTACATCCATTGATCTGCATTGTAATTTTACGAAAAGTTTGAAAAGTTCGGTTGGGTTATGAAACTATGCTCTATTTCGATACTGCAGCAGTTTTGTTTATACTGACCTACACTTATTTTGCTGTAAATGACTGCTTTTATACCAGAAAGGAGATACATGTGCTATCGTTTAAAAAACCACAAAGGGCGACAATATGTCGTTTAGATGAAACTTCTATGGTACAGACAAATGTTACCAATGCGAACGTTGTAAAAGAGATACTGGTAATAATTATGCCTAATCATGATTAGTGTGTAATTCATAAATTTCCCCAAAACTATCGTGGCTTTAAAGCGGAACAGAGACGGATGTGGGCAAAACTTACGCACTTACGCACTTACGCTCCTTTCTGTTTACATCTATCTTATCTAGCGTAGACCGCTTCCGAATTTGCCACTCTGTCTGAACTCCGTTTCCATGACAACTCGTGCAGACAGACATTAACTGTTGGCAGCGCTATCGCGGGTCACTGTACTTTTCTTTCCGCGGTGATCGTACGATCCCAACAACCTCATGCGATTAACAAAAATAAAAAAAAACAATAGTTTGTCGAAAAGTTCACACTTTAAAAAGGCCGTAGCATCATCAAGCGCAGACTCCCACAGTTCGGAATACCGTCAAGGAAATGGATTTTCCGATTGGGATATTGTTCGGGTGTGTTTTTCCTTTCATTTCTGTAATTTACCACTATTATGTTTACTTAACATGGAACCTTTTATCAACGAAGCAAATTCGAGGAGGTTCACAGTGTTTGCTTATTTGGAAAAAGTGTCCCCGTTACAGGAACGTATGCTTCGTAATATTTTTCCCACAAAACAACACAAATGACTGTAGAAGGTGTAGTCATTTCCATCAGTAATGAATATGCGATATTGAAGACATATGAAAAAACAATGATGTTAATGATAATAGAAATGACACAACTAGTTGAAGTGGTAGTAGTATCAATAGTGAAAGTAGTAGTAGTAGCAGGAGTAGTAGTAGTAGTAGTAGTAGTAGTAGTAGTAGTAGTAGTAGCACTAGTAGCAGTAGTAGTGTTGGTAGTATTACTACTACTAGTATTTTCACTGGTAATTTCTCTCTGCCTCTCTTTCTTGCGCCATGAGCATCTATTCATGATGGATACCGGCACATTACAAGTGTTCATATTATTATTGTTATCATTACTAATGAAATAATAATAATAATAATAATAATAATAATAATAATAATAATAATAATAATAATAATATTAATATTAATAATAATAATAATAATAATATTAAGAAGAAGACGAAAGAATTGATAATCATTTTGATTGTATATGAATAAGCAGAAGCAGCCGAAAAAGGTGCCAAAACCGACTCAACAGAAAGAGACAGCAATGAGCAGTGTGTAGAATTAACGACGAAAATATAGCACACACCAAACGTGGTTAAACACCGTATTCAATCTATTCTCTCTCTTTTTTTCTGACGAACAGATTCTCAACGATGCACGGGTTTCCTAATGTCTATGCACCATGCGTAGTTCTTAAAAGCCAGTGATGGATATCCCAACTGTTCGGAGTAATCAAATTATCAGATTAAACGAGACAATGTTGGCATATAATGCGGGACGCGGGGAAAGACGAATAATGACTTTTGGGATGCAGTAGGGGATTTACAATTCACTCACTTGCAGCCTATTCATTATTCACCTAATGCCTGCATTAAGACAACATTATGCATGCATTGCGTCTCCTCACCCCCCCCCCCTCAATTTCCATCGCTCGCGAAACAGGACCAGTGGAGATTCAATTTGATTAAACCGGGAGGATTTAACTGCAGAAAAGTATCATCTTATCCTCATCATCAAGTTGGCACCTCTCAATTGCACTGAATAATTCTACAGAATTAACAAAAAGTTATCGAAATAATAAAAGCTGCACAAAAGCTGACAGAATTGTATTTTTCTGAAATGTGTTGCCAATTTGAGAATCAGACATAAATCAAGCAACTATTTTATGTGGCTCTTGAACAGGGGGGCTCAAATGGAGGAATCTTTTTACTCTACCATTTGAAACACTAGTGGTGCGTGACAACTAAAAACCAGACGATATCAAAATGTAAAATCATGAAGTACATAAATTGAACCAACAACAGACAGGTAAAATGCGCATTGAAAATCAAGAGTTTAGAATCCAATGACACGTAGTAAAAATCAAAAGATTCTTTTCAAATATATGTTGTAAGCCTTTAATAATAGTTAATTTTCTGTCATAATGATACCTCGACAGAAGACATGATGGAGTGGAGGTGCACATCTTCTATTATACAGATAAGCAAAAGGAGGCAACGTTCAAGCAATTGCATTTCTTCATGACCGTAGAACGCTTACAAGGCAAACAACATCCAAAAGCAAACAAAAACCCTCTGATTTTGTCCCGTATCTATACATTTTAAGACAGTTTCTAGCAAAACGTCCAATCCTTCCTCCTATCTTTTTCTTTCTCCTCGTCTTCGAACTCTTCTTCTTCCTTTTATTCTACGTCATCGTCTTCACTTCGTCATCTCCTTACTCTTTCTCTACTTATTCCTGCTCCACCTGCTTTTGCTCTTCTTATTCTTTTCCTCCTCCTCCTCCTCCTGATCCCCTCCCCCTCCTCCCCCTCCTCCCCTCCTCCTACTCCTCCTCCTCTTCCCCTCCCCCTCCCCCACCTCCTCCTCCTCATCCTCCCCTTCCCCTTCCTCCTCCCCCTTCTCCTCATCCTCATCCTCCTCCTCTCCCAGAAATTGCGACATTTGCAATTCTCCTTCAAATTTTCTGTCAGGACAAATTAGTTGTATGGCACAAAGGTGTGGTTTAGAATAATGATATATATAATGACTTGGTGCGTTTAACCCTTAAGATCCGAGATACTGTAATTTCCAATAGGGGTTGCATAGGGGTGGCTTATCCGGTTCACGTAAGCGATTATGGGTCAACAGAATACCGCAGTAATGCGGTTATGTATCTGTCTTTCTGCGAGGCAAAAAATGATATTTTTAGACGTATGAAAGAGGCGGGGATGGGCGCCAATTAGTTGCGGTTAAACAGTGCGTCCCGAGGTGATGGCAATTTCCCATCATTCCCTGCTGAGTGTAAACATTGTGGACTTCCTGCTTACATGGTTGGCCTTTGACCTTACTAAAAATACTATAGATGTCTGGATGCACAACATGAACTTTTTACAGTACGAATGTACGATAAAAAATGACAGGTATATGGTGAAATGATAGGGTGTAGATGATGGCCAGAAGAAATTGCCATCATCGAAATCCTACGTTTTCCTTGTCTAGATGGAAATATATTGAGCATTCACATCCTAAGTGGAACAGATGGAGATATATTTTTACCGATTCCCAACAACCCACCCCCCATCCCACACGTCACAGAGCTACCTTCTAACAGAGTGCAGTATTACATAAACTGTAGTCTGCCTTTAACAGTATCCTTCAAATCCGTAGTGTGTACCACACTATATTGTGGGTTTTTTTCACTCTCAACAAACCTTCCTTTTTAGGGAGAAGGATGCGTTTTCGGGAAAAGTGACGCCGCCCATTTCCAAATTACCGGAATATGTACAGTGAAAACATAATTCGAGATTCTGTGCGTTCTTTCAGATAACGCTCCAACAACCTTGACTAACCAATTTGCACTGTGCAGTAAAACTTCCTAAAGAATATAAAGCGGAATTATAGTTCAATTACAGGGTGACATCGAAAGTAGGTGACTCAAGGAGAATGCTGATGCTCATTTTTTTTTTCAGCTTTCAGTCGCATTTCGCCGGTCTCTTTCTTTCTGGTATTAATGGTTATATCTGCATCCAGATAGATACGTTTATTCTGTGCTCTCTACACATTGTCTCTGCTCGCAAGGACAATCATCAATTGGAATAAATACGATTGTGCTCTTTTGGACCACTTTATATAAAATTATACTGAAACACTGAGTTAGCACGTGACAAACCATGTACCAAGTACTGGGTTAAGACATAATTATGATGCAATATCCCTTGTGAAAAGATAATTACTGCATCCGTTTCATTTTTAATAGGTATAGTTCTTACGGTCACAATATATATTACTGTACAAATATTTGTAGGTAGCATGACTAATCATGTTATGCTTTCGTGGTATTCCTCAATTCATACAGGAGAACCCCAAAATCGACATGCTAGTGTTCATCTGATATTATAATTGTTCTTAATAACAAAAGAATAAGCATAAAATTATCATATTTTCAACGTGGTCTTGGAAGCAAAACCATAGGTTTATTACAAGAAAGAAATAATGTAAGTGGAGGAATACCACGGTATGTCTATAGAATGATAGCGCATAGCATGATATCGTGATAGGAGGTGTTACGCACTATACTTGCATAACTACATACATGAATGAAAGTATATACATGAGTGAAAAAACAAGGAGAGACATGTCGCAACAGTAATAGGGGAAGAAATAAGTCGAAATTGGTTTCACAAATTTACTATTTCTAATAATCACAGCATTCAAAGAATCCGTATTCAAAAAGACAGAGGCAAAGTAAATGCAAGGTCCTCTTCAATTTTAACGTATTATGATGAAGAAAAGTGCACTCTTGTACTTACAGAAAATGGAGATATCACGCAACAGTGGCAGAAGAGCTGAGACCACAAAGGGAAACTACCGCCTGGTTAAACACGCGCGGAGTGTGCGGAGTATGTAGCTGATCGAATCTACGGTGGATGTACAAATTACACTTTTTTTTTCCTTTTTAAATTTCGTCCGTTGTGCAGACGATCAACGCTCATGACGCTTCGATTTGTCTCCCTCTCTCTCTCTCCCTCTCTTTCTTTCCCTCTCTTTCTCCTTTCCCACCCTTTCTCTCCCCTCCTCCCCCTCCCTCTCTCTCTCTCTCTCTCTTTCTGTTTATGTCACGCACTTTCTCTGCTCACAAAATCATTGATTATCTGCTTCGGGATGTGAGATCATCATCCAAATGCAACGCCAAAGTTTTTGTTTTTATTCATTCAAATCATACAGACAAGCAGCTGACGCACTCCTTCTGAATCTTGCCCCACCCCACCTCCCTTTTCCCATTTTTTCCAGTGGCTATATAAATTGACAATGCCGTACTTTAACACAGCTGGTACCATTTTAAGTACCAGATGTTGTCTGTGAGTTCCACACAGTGAATTATAAGAGCCATGATAATACAATAAGCATGTACATGTATATCATGCGCTGGCAAAATGAAACTGATATTGTAACTTTGCACACGAAAATCTTTGCCTTCATACCCGCTTTTCTTTCATCTAGGCCATTGAGATGCAGTGTCACAAAATGACTACTTTCACATAGTGAGCCTGTTCTTTTCGTCGTCTTTATAGCCAGCATCGATAAGATCCTTGCACACGGCTATCGGGCTTGTCGTGTACTATCCCTTTGAGGAACTACAATATCTGGGAGGGGAAGGGGTACGCTATCAAAGTAGTGCTATTCTATATCCTGGCTTACCAGACAGTCAATAGGCTTAGTTATGTGAGGCATCTGAAGGGAAGCTTGTAGAAATGTCCTCAAGAAGATACATTTTGCTTTAATGAGTACAGTGAGGTAAAGATTTATAGTGATAATTTAAACCACCCTTGTGGTGTATTCGTACCATTGTATTCACATTACGCTTCCAAGTTGTTCATCACAGACGATAGATGTTAAAGGGATGGCATAGTATCGGTTGAGGTGAGGACTAAGCTTTTAACTTTTTGAAAGATCCTTAGAAACCACTTTATAAAATGTTAAAAAGCATACAATTCTAGAGGAATTCAAAGTTTATTTGATAAAAATCCGTTTTGAAATGGCTAGGGTTAGAGTTAGGGTTAGTAAAACAAGTTAGCTAAACAAAGTAAAACATTGAAATCAAAGCGATCCTGATAAAAGGTGGGACTCACCTTTTATAATGGGATTGCATCGTTTTCGATATCTCAGCTACTTTAAAACCAATTTTCATCAAAATAATCTCTGAATTCCTCTTAGAATTATACGCTCTTTCATATTTCATATCAGGTTTCTAATCATTTCTAAAAATAAAAGCATCATCAAAAAAGCGTTGGAAACCTTTATCCCCGTTTCAACCGAAATTGTATCATCCCATTAAAACGGACATCTGTGAGTTGCGCCGGGAACAATGTTGGCAGTAACGATTTGCAACACTAAAGCAAACCAGAACAGTGCAACAAAGAGAAAAAAACTTACATCCACGGCAGTCCCTGTGGTTGCAGAAATGGCAAAATTAAAATGAGGAAACGAAAGGGAGCACGTGACATCGACAGGTAGTATCACCTCTATGCTTGGGCAAACATTAGGATAAGAGGATGGGTATGAAATTAGAAGAATCATCCCCTCCACCCTTTAAAAAAAAATGATAAGATGCTAGATGCTTTTGAATTTCTAGCAACATCGTTCTAAAAATTCATGTCGCAGTCCATAATTCAATATCCATTTTATATCCCTAGCTGCTGAGCTCAGCTCGCATCAAAAGAGAGGGAGAGAGAGACTCGTTTACTATCAATCAATTCGTATTTACCTTTTCCCGTGTGGGTCTAATGCGTCTATTTGCATGTAACGCATAACACACCTGTTACCAGCACACGGTGTCGGAATAACGTGCTCTCGTAATTACATTCGCGAGAGCAGCTTTGTGTGCAATGAGTTGGGTAATTGCAAGGTGAAGCTACCAGAGATGATAGTTATAATTGCACTGCACACTGAGTAAGGTGTGAAAGTGTGGTGAATAGGTTAAAGGGTTATTAAAGGTCTAGAGTACCTTTGGGATGTCCAAGATATCACATTTGACGCATATGAGCAGGTCTGTTGTACCACAAAACATCCTACCATATAAAATTTTCTTTCGCTATAAAGATTAAATACAAGGAGATGTAAGTGTTTTTTTCTGAATAAACCTTAAGTAGACGGCTTAGTGTGGAAGCATTTTTATTATAACATTTGTTCACATCTTGTATACTCAACAATACTTACCATCGATTTTATTGATTCAAATTTTTACAGTGGTTGTTTTTATACCTAACTCACATTTGAGAGCTATTTCAAAGCACTAATGCGGGGTTTTTGTTTCATCTGAAAAGGTAAATTATCCCTAAATGTATGTATGTATATGTATGTATGTATGGATAGAGAGATAAATAGTAGATTTATGGTAAAAAATGTTATATAATGTAATATTAATGGGTTAGTCATATACCGTTTAGTGATTGGCTAGACACAGTCACGTGATGGAGGTACATTCGTTATGTTCGCCCATGGGCGACCATTCTTGTAATGTTCATCCATGGGAAAACATTTTCACGTAACAAATGACCGAAGGCCTAGGACCACGCGCGCACAGTGAATTTGGTTCTGCAATACGCGAACGAGCGCTCGAGTGTGTTGTGCTGGTGGTTGACGTTGACGTATTTGACGTATTTGACTAACCCATATAATATAACAGATGATGACTTTTGTTGTCGGGAACATACCGAATGTTCCACCCGAAGGGTTTGAAATGCTATTGAGGGAGGTTAGTATAAGTCCCGAGACGAAGTCGAGGGTCTTATAGCCTCCCGAAATAGCATTTCAAACCCTGAGGGTGGAACGTTTGGTACATGTCAGTCATCATCTATATAATGATGTATATGTGTATATATATATATGTAAATATATATATATGTATGTATATATATATATACATACATATATATATATATATATATATATATATATATATATACATACATATGTATATATATAGTGAAGTTGGTTTGGCCACATACATGTTAGGTGCTGCATTGTATACAAGTACTAGTAGTCGTGACGAAGGAAGAGATAGCGGACGTTGCTCTATTTAACTTATTGCCTTTATATTATATATGTATATATTGATAAGAATTCAATGAATGCGGATCAGCGAAGTCAGAGTAAAATCAGACTATCGTTCGAAAGTAATATGTTTAATACTTGGTTAATCTATGTGCCGTTATTGTTGGATAAAAGACAATTCGTGATGTCACAGGTTGATTGAGTGATAACACTAGATCTTTAGGAAAAAAAGATTTTGTTAAATTCTCTGTTTATCTTATTTGTTACAAAATGATAAGTTTACAAATTTACAAATTTTGCATAGATTGTCCGATTTTTCTTATAACTTTGTGACAGATGTTTTCCTAATATTGCTGCACTTCACTGAATCCACATGCATTTGGGCTAAATTCTCCTTTAAATGAACTCGTCTTGCCGTAAACACACACACACGCACACACACACTACACACACACACACTACACACACACACACACACACACGCACACACACACTACACACACACACACTACACACACACACACACACACACACACACACATACACAAACGCACACTCAAATGCGTCTTGCTACGAGATATTTAAGAATACCAGAACTTTCAGTTTAGAAAATCTGCATTCAAGTTTTTCAATATTTTCCTCATATGTTAAAGTACATCTACATCAAAAAGTCATGCAGTGAAATGGAAGGAAATACACAGGAGCCGAATGTACACTGCACATTACTCTTTATCTGATTATCTATACGAATAACGAAAAGGAATGTGAAATGGAAGCAAATATGTATGAGGTTAGTACGACGTGGATAGTTGCTTCTCTGGGTTTAACATTTTTTGTACCAGGGACTTTAGACAGCGTGTCCACATGGCTATGGGCATGGATAGGGTTTTCTGTGCCAATCAACACTCACAGCACGCAAGGGTTAACATGCAAGAAAAAATAAAGACAAAGACAATGGATGAGGCAGGCAACATGAAAAGGGATTTCCTTTTTGGTCCAATTATTAACTTTCTTTTATTGTGAGGTGTGCTTTTCAGTAATGTGCCAATACTTGGGTATTTGGTACTATGCATGTAAAACATGGATACAGGCACGTTCACTCGCACAAACAAAAATGTGAGCAGATTCCTTTATTTCAAATTGTTTTACATGTTCCGGTACGCTTTGTGTTTCTTAATGGAGTCGGTGTACATAGCAGCCGCTTTAGCAGTAAGAGAGACCATATTGTATATCCTTCCCTTTACACAGACAGAGACACATACAATCAAATTAACCCGCTTAGAAGAGATCCGGATATCCCCATAGACGCCGTACATGAACCTCCAGGCTCCCGTAGGAGTGTTGGTGGCAATGAATCGCTTTGCTCTTTGCAATACGCCCTCACACATTGACCAAAGGAGCATGCACGCACTACAGGGGCATTCAAGACGATTTTCAGAATTTCACATCATGTAGTATATAAAAAGACAGCCCATGGATAGATTTGTGGATTTTTTTGTGGTCCTTGAGCAGAAAAACAAATACAAACCGCTGAAAAATCTTAAACGAATTACGTTCTTTTGTTCTGCTTCCCTGAGCCCCCACTCATGCATTATTTTGGTGAGGGTGCCATGTCATCATCCTTGTTCATTGCAATTTGTTATAAATTTTGAAAACACTCTTATTCCTCGTCCCAATCGCTAAAAGTTCTGAAACTCTGTACTCAGTATAACTAATTTATAGTTCTTCAAATGTAAAAGTCTGAAAATCATCCAGAGGTCTTCTTTAAGTGATTAGGCCCTATGCAGTTTTGTCTTCCTTCACACGCAGACACACTCCCAAACACGGCAACTACGAGCATTGGACAGACACAAGAAACATCCCTGTTTGTCAGATGCTTGAGAAAAACTAGGACACTTTCTTTCGAATAACACAAAGATCATGTGTGGGTAATCACATGATCGTAACTTTATTCTGTTGATATATTTGATTTTATGATAAATTCATAACAGGAAAACAGAATTGGACTCAAAACATCTCATCTACACTGCCACAGAAATGTTCGTCATCACAAGGATATCAAATTCTGAAACTGCCACAGAAATAACAGGTAATGAAAGAAAGTGTTCATTCCGGCAATGAGTTTGTTGTTCTTTATACATAAAATACGACATTATACACAACACGACGAATATTGACACAAATATTTAAAGACTGTTCCCCTACTCGGAGGCTTCATTTCAAAATTGTTGAAAGTATACTACCGCTATCTTGCACTTTGTTAATGAAACTGCACAAAGTTGATGTATTTGAAAAAAAATGGCATACAGAGAATAAATCAAATCAAATCAAATCAAATCAAAATCTAACAAATTCTACACTCCAGAAATAGCCACTGTTGTAACCCTACATCGACAATCGTCATGTAAAAAGGTTTTATAATCGGAATGGAATTCACTCACTCTTTAGAAGGAAAGGCTATTGATTTGTTTTGAGAAAGTCAAGTAAAGTAACTTCCTTTTTAAGTTCCTTTATCATGATCAAGTCATGAGAGCGCAGAGGCGAAATTCAAATGTTTTAAATGCAAACATTGTTTCTAGATAGATAATAAATAATTGACGCGCATGATCTAACATGATCTTATCAAATTTCCCTGTAACTCAGCGTCCATCGTCTCACTGAGACGGTGAATGAAAGTGAAATAGAATATAGCAAATAAAGCAAGTGTTAAAACTGCGTCAGAAATTGACATGTTAGTAAGAATAACACGTTAACATTTGGTTTTTGGTTTTTTTTTTTTGGTTTTTTTTTTGGTTTTTTTTTTGGGGGGGGGAGGGTCATAACTGAGCACTCTCATGATTTACCCTCTGTCGTGTAAGTTTCTAGCTGCATTAAAACGGTCCTTGTTTCGCAGTATTCTCAAATGGCTTTAACTCTGTGAAATCTTCTGCGTGCCCCCCCCCCCCCCTCCCCACTCTGGAGTACACGCTGTTACTGATGTGGTCATCCATTCATGATCACCATTTGGTCGATGTACGGTTCGTTTTTCATTATACCCTTTATACTGCTTGGTAATTATTCACATCTACGTAGATCTCCGTAGATCTTTTCGCATGTTGGGCACATACCACTTTGAATGATTTCCAAGATCATTTCCCTTTTCTGGCCTCTATCGAATGGTGTTAGATTTTCGAGATCAAAGATAATGAGGTTTCAGAAAAGCAGACTTAAAATTATGTAAGGTGGATACAGAAACGTGATTTTTCCCCCTTTTTAAATTGTTGTCTCTTTGACAGACACGGAATTAAGCAAATTGAGCAAATTAAGTTAGGGTCTTGTGCCGTAAGGATCATGTATTGGTACAACATTTTGAGGCTCGTAATTTGGTCTATTATCTTGAGGCAAATACTGTCCTGATCTTGCAGGTTCATATGGCCTTGGTCTAACTTCTGAAGGCTCGTATGGTTGTGGCCGTACTTGTTGTTCGTACAGCTGTGGCCTTGTTTCTTCAGGTATGTATGGTTGCGGCCTCGTCTGTTCGGGTTCATATGGTCTGGGTCTCTCGTATTCCGGATTATATGGTATTGGTCTATTTTCAACAGACCCATATGGCTGCGGTCTAGCCTCTTCAGGCTCATACGGTCTTGGTTTAACATGTGTAGGCTCGTATGGCGGTGGTCGTACCTGTTCGGGTTCGTATGGCTGTGGCCTGGTCTCTTCAGGCTCATAGGGTCGAGGTCTTGTCTCTCCAGGTTCATATGGTCGAGGTCTTGTCTCTTCGGGTTCATATGGCTGCGGCCTTGTCTCGTCAGGCCTGTAAGCTTGAGGCCTTATCTCTTCAGGTTCGTATGGATTTGGTCTTGTTTCTTCAGGACTGTATGGCTGTGGCCTTGTTTCTTCAGGCTCGTACGGTTGAGGTCTTGTTTCTTCGGGTTCGTATGGTCGAGGTCTTGTCTCTTCGGGTTCATATGGCTGTGGCCTGGTATCTTCAGGTCGGTATGGCTGCGGTCTTGTCTCTTCAGGAGAGTATGGTTGAGGCCTTGTCTCCTCAGTTTCGTATGGACGAGGTCTTGTTTCTTCAGGGCGGTATGGCTCTGGTCTTGTCTCTTCAGGCTCGTATTGCTGTGGTCTTGTTTCTTCAGGTCGGTATGGCTGCGGTCTTGTCTCCTCAGGCCGGTACGGCTGAGGCCTCGTCTCTTCAGGTTCATATGGACGAGGTCGTGTTTCTTCAGGGCGGTATGGCTCTGGCCTTGTCTCTTCAGGTTCGTACGGCTGCGGTTTTGTCTCTTCGGGTTTATATGGCTGTGGTCGTGTTTCTTCAGGTCGGTATGGCTGCGGTCTTGTTTCCTCAGGCCTATACGGTTGAGGCCTCGTCTCTTCAGGTTCATATGGAAGAGGTCGTGTTTCTTCAGGGTGGTATGGCTCTGGCCTTGTCTCTTCAGGCTCGTACGTTTGAGGTCTTGTCTCTTCAGGCTCGTATGGTTGTGGTCTTGTTTGTTCGGGCTCGTACGGTCGAGGTCTTGTCTCTGCGGGTTCATATGGCTGTGGCCTTGTTTCTTCAGGTCGGTACGGCTGCGGTCTCGTTCCATCAGGCCTGTACGGCTGAGGCCTTGTCTCTTCAGGGCGGTATGGCTCTGGAATTGTCTCTTCAGGTTCGTATGGTGATGGTCTTGTCTCCTCTGGTTCGTATGGCTGTGGTCTTGTCTCTTCAGGCTCGTATGGTTGCGGCCTTGTCTCTTCGGGTTCGTATGGTTGTGGTCTTGTCTCTTCGGGTTCGTATGGCTCTGGTCTTATCTCCTCTGATTCATATGATTGCGGCCTTGTCTCCTCTGGTTCATATGGCTGTGGTCTCGTCTCTTCGGGTTCGTATGGCTGTGGTCTTGTCTCTTCGGGTTCGTATGGCTCTGGTCTTATCTCCTCTGGTTCATATGGCTGTGGTCTTGTCTCTTCGGGTTCGTATGGTTGTGGCCTTGTCTCCTCTGGTTCATATGGCTGTGGTCTTGTTTCTTCGGGTTCGTATGGTTGTGGTCTTGTCTCTTCGGTTTCGTATGGCTCTGGTCTTATCTCCTCTGGTTCATATGGCTGTGGTCTTGTCTCTTCGGGTTCGTATGGCTGTGGTCTTGTTTTTTCGGGTTCGTATGGTTGTGGTCTTGTCTCTTCTGATTCGTATGGCTGTGGTTTTGTCCTCTCGGGTTCATATGGACGAGTTGTTGTCTCTGCCTGTTCGTATGGTTGTGGTCTTGTCTCCTCTGGTCCATATGGCTGCTGTGCAGTCTCTTCGCCCTCGTAGGGATACGCTCCAGTCTCTTCGGGTTTGTATGGTTGTGGTCTTGCCTCCTCGG
The DNA here is from genome assembly GCF_040938485.1 of Diadema antillarum. Taxonomy (NCBI): domain Eukaryota; kingdom Metazoa; phylum Echinodermata; class Echinoidea; order Diadematoida; family Diadematidae; genus Diadema; species Diadema antillarum. Next base: position 652,913 of record NW_027271812.1, on the reverse strand, counting down.
ATTCGTATGGTTGTGGTCTTGTCTCTTCGGGTTCGTAAGGTTGTGGTACTGTCTCTTCAGGTATGTAAGTTTCAGGTTTCGTTTCTTCTGGTTCGTATGGCTGCGGTCTTGACTCTTCGGGTTCATACAGTGGAGGTTCTGTTTTTTCAGGTTCGTATGGATTAGATGGTGATACATAAGGTCTATTCTCCTCGGGGATTTGAGGTCGGTAAGGGGTGGTTTCTTGAGGCCTGTACGACTCTGCTAGGTCTTGTTTGACATCCATTAGATCCTCTTTTAGGTCCTCAACGTCAGTTTCTAGATTGGTTGCTCTTCCTTCTAAGCTGACGATGTTTCCCACCAAAAGAGCAACTAAAACCAAATAATACAATCATGTAACAATGGGTTACTGTCAAGAAATGAAATGTCGTATTTTGTTTCAAAGTCCACCAAATGCAAATGCTGGGTGTTTCTTATCGTGTCTCTGCTATGTAGTTCTTTCTTCTTCATACAAATTACGTCTATAATATGATTGATAGAAGACATTGTATGGGAAAACGCTGAAGTTCTGCTCAGTTTACATGGAAATGTGCATCCCAGTGGCTTTTGTTCGTCATATAAGTTATTTAGCAGTAACTGGCAGATGAGACGATGTCATTGACAGAATCTTAGGTGGCTAGCTTTTTCTTTGTGAGCCTGTCGAAATGATTTGAAGAAAGATGAAAAAAACTCTTAATATAAGATATATGACACGTATACAGATATATTCTTTAGGCCACATACGTGATGATCAGGGTATCATAAATCAACACAAGCAAACATGCATTTACTTTGCACAGGACACAGGTCCTTTAAGCGCCTTTTCTGCAGTCATGGACAGACAGCGAATGCCACCGTCATGTTGTCGGCTATAAATAGGCAATGAGTTCAGCAAAAGAGAAACGGCTTCATGTCACCGAGTGTATCACAAGTAAATCACTATTGGAAACCATTCATTCAACCCTATAATGTTGCATGATTGGGGTGCTACATGAGTGAATGATATTGTACAGTCCGACCTCTCCTATCCGGACATGTTGGGACCGGCGCTCACTCGGATAAGGGATTTGGCCTCACATTGATGTGAGATCAATGTTAAATACACGCAGCTGCCAAAGAACGATCGCCTGTATCGTGCCCTGGCGTAATGAAAAGTTTTCTGTTCATATTGTGGCGGTGATTTGGGAGTAGTGAATGTCTGACTGCATGTTATTTACATGAAAATTTTGATGTGAATGTATGTTAATTATGTTGGGAATAATACGTAATTCAAGTGAGTTTGTGTAGGAATTTTGTTTTAGTTTGACATCCCCCTTTTCCGCGTAATTATTAGCTGAAAAAAAAAAACACACAACAAGACCCAAACACGCAGAGATGGCATACGGATGATAGAGAGATCCGGATAGGGGAGGCCAGATAGGAGCGGTCAGACTGTATTTATGAATTTGGAAATGGATTGACCGGTTTACCTTTTGCTTGGATCGCATTAAAAGTCTCAGGGAACTTCACAAAGACAAAGACTAACCTTCATCGGCAATGATGTCCACTTCTGTCCTGAGATTCGCCAAGTTCTTTTCGACGTCCTCGAGGCCTGATACAAGGAAATTTGCGCGTTTTGATAAACAGTGAATTAACTTTCATAATGCACCACTTTGCAAATAAAAGGGCCCTGTTGCATAAAGAGACGCAATCAAGCATAAATCATAAAATCAAACATATGTCAGGTATCAGCCAATCAGAATTGAGTATTCAGACACTTATTTATGATTTTCTAACTTATATGTCATCTCAACGTTAATTCAACAGGGCGCTGGTATAAAATCTACGCATTCCTCAATTACAAATATTGTTCTTGACAACCTCACGATTGCGTCCAATTCATTTGTATTGATGTTTGAAAAGTAGGATAATGTGTTTAAAATGACTAACAATATACGCCCTTAGGGAAAATAACGTACGTACATTTCAATACCATGGCAATACAGACCACTTTACAGATTTTGTGCAACAACCTTTATGTTTCTTGTCTTCTAAAGATGTTGTACGTGATTACGTTTATCACAATTTGCGAAGGCTAGTCTCATGTCTATTAAGCCAGCTCCTCCGCCCCCTCAAAAAGGCAGAGAGATTTATGTTTTAAAATGTATTTGATGTATGATACAATTCATTAACTGTGCACATTATCTCAGTCATATTTAACGGACACCCTTTCTTCCCTAGCTGGAAAACAGCGAAGGTAGAAGACTTTTACCGAGTCTAATGGAACAAGATGTTTTCGACAGTATGATGGATAACCCTCGTACTACTACTTCTCATGTTCTTCTTGTATCACATGAAGTTGATTTTCACTAGTCTGGTGTTGAGGAGGTCAACTAGCGGCTGAGAAGAAAAGACAAACTAACCTGTAAATGGGAGCTGGACGAACCCTAGCGGCAGCCTGCAGTCAAGGCCACACCCCCGAGGAAGTGGACAACATTTCATTTCACCTGGACAGTCGCCATCGTGGAAACAGGCATCGATGCAGAGATCGATGTCGTTGTCGTTGCGCTCATAAGTACCCGGATGCGAAGGACAGATCCCGGGCTTTACTTGACCTGTTTTCCACGACAAAAACGGAAAGAGAATGGCCATGCTATTTCTTCTCACATGCTATTTCTACCTAGATAGAATGCTACAAGCCGTATTCTACTTATCTTCGAACTAATGTTTATCCTTATACGCCATAGATGGAGAGTCACTAAAGAAGACCTCCAGATTGTCTTTTTTTTTTTGTCCTTTGTATTTAAACATCTCTAAATTGGTTATGCTTGGTAAAGAATTTCAGAATCTATTGGGAATTTTGAAATCATTATTCTTTATCATCCCAATTAGAAAGAAGAATGTTTCAAAAATTCACAGTAAAGGGGGATGATAACATAGCAGCTTCACGTATAAGAATTCATGATTTGGTGTTCAATAAAGCAGCACGGAAGAAGAAAGGTATGCTTAAATTTCATCCGAGTTGATTCGGTAGGCAAGTGGTATTGTGAGGAATCATACTGCTTATTATAATATCAAATTGGCATGCGTAAGCATCTCAGTGTCACCATTATTGTTCAGTATATTATGTTTTGTGTTTTCCAGAGTATCACTTTATCTGCTCAAGTCCCATAATAAATTCCACAAGTATATACATGACACTATCGATTTATGTACTACCTGACGTGAACTGTCTGGACAACCCCTTTCAGGGAGGGTATGCATATTTTTTCAGGTACATTCGGGAATTCTTAGAAGTTCTGCTTATCTTATTTGATATGGCGCACGAAAAGTTTTGTTTTGTTTTGTTTTGTTTTGTTTTGTTTTTTGGAGCGTGACATTCTCTGTGTTCTGGTATAAATCTTCTATATTCATCGTTGAGCCATTACAAGACGGTGATTGGAATCGATTTCAGTGGTGATGGCAGGAGTCCTTTCCGACTCACTTTCGACAGGCGACACGCAGTCGTCTTCGTCCTCCCCGCTGCCGCAGTCGATAACGTCGTTGCATCGATGGTAGACGGACAGGCATTCTCCACTCAGGCAGGCAAAGCCATCTTCAGAGTTGCATAGATCTGAGTGTACAAACAGAACAGAGTTATTAGCAGGTCAATCGAGAGCAATAACCTGCCATTCTGTGGACCCTTTATAACTAGCCACGGATCGCCGTTGATGGGGTACGACTTTCCCAACAAACTGGCGGTATCGCATCTTCTTGGAATATCAATCATCTGTTTTAATACTCATTGCACCACATTTATTTCCTGTCTACAGGTTTATGTGTGAGATCCGTGCATATTTGAATCATTTCTACAGAAAGTTTTAAACGATTCATTCTGTGGGACTAAAAGTACTTGTTCTCTAGCATACGTCGTGACGTCAGCATTAGCATTGCTTTGATAACTAACGCTGGAATAAGGAAAAGCTGAAGATCAAACATGTCTTCTTGATTGTTTTAACCGCCTAAGTTTTGATTTAAAAACACCTACTTTTATCTTTCCACAACATGCACCTACATTGAAGTAACACATAATTCAAGACTTTATTAATTGCCCCACAGATACCTTTCCACAAACTATGTCAGCCGTGAAGTAACACAAAATCGAACTAAAAGTCAATTTCCGCAATATGTAGCCCCAGTGTAAATCTTTTTTGCTCTCAAATCTACAGCGTTCAAAACTTTTCGGAAAGAATGCGCGTTACAAATTGAAGACAAGCTTATCATTGGATCGTAATTTTAATTTGCCTGCATAATTATCAAATGAAATGTTCAAGAAACAATTTCGCAAATTTGCAAAGCCAACGCCTAGCCTTGCTTTGGGGAAAATTCGGTAATCGCATGCAGGCAATATAGGAATAATAGGAAATGTGCTGTGTGTCGTTTAATATCAAAATAAAATTCAAGGTCTACGACTAGAATATTGTCACAACGGCAGAATCTCAATAACTTACTGAATCCGCACTGGTCAACCGACTCATCTGACCCGTCAGGACAGTCCAGATATCGGTTACACACAAGACTGGTACTGAGGCAGCCTCCGTCGTCACACTGGCAACACAAGTATGATAAATCCCAAAATACGTATCAATATAATTCCCGTGACAACTTAAACGGCGGTTACCAGGTGGTGGGATAGAGACCTCAAAGAATGAATTCGGCGTAAAAGTTTAATTTGCCCACACGGTGCGCAAGAGCTCATTTTTACTATAATAATGGAAGGTTAAAAAAATAGAAGTCAAAACATATTCCTATGTACCCAATATATCCTCTTCAGCATTAACACTGTTTCCTCTGAGGACTATCAACCCTAGATTTCTATGGACCAATTTACGTGTGTGGGTCAAGAGGGACAAAGCAGATAAAATTAGTGCAAAATGAATACGCGCTGGACAGAATTCAGACCTACAATTTCCTCTTTGCCAAGCATGTTTACGTTTAAGGTCCGAGTTCCCGTTGTAGTAGAGCAGATAAGCCCTCAAAATCACGTGAATTGTGCAAAATTTGACTAAAGCATGAAACTTTCACCAGTGTTAGTACATACCATAAGATTTATTTTAAGATCGGGAGGTAAGTCTGATTTGACCTCTGATGACCTCCAGAGGTCATTATACTTTAGATATCAGAAAATCGATGTTTTTAGACATTTGCGAATGATATATGTGGTTATGTTGCACTAAACATGCATTTATACCACAGAGAAATCATTTCCAGATTCAACAGAGCACTGACAGGTTTTTACCTTTGACCTCTGATGACCTCCAGAGGTCAATGAACTTTAAATATCAAAATATCGATGTTTTTAGACATTTGTGAATGATATATGTGGTTATGATTTACTAAACATGCATCTATACTTCAGGGAAACCATTTTCTGATTCCACAGAGCATTGACAGGTTTAACCTTTGACCTCTGATGACCTTTGGAGGTCAATGACCTCAAAATATTATATTGATCTGTGATGTCATTGGTTAATGGTAACCATTGTTAAGATGTACAAAACAAGCATATCTGTCTTACAATGAAATTGTCTTCATATTCTAAAGAGCAGACAGGTTTCTACCTTTGACCTCTGATGACCTTGAGAGGTCAATGACCTCAGAATATCAGAATATTGAAGTATGACATCATTGGTGAAAGGTCAAACATGGTAAAGATGTACAAAACAAGCATATCTGTGTACAATGACATCGTCTTCATATTCCAAGGCACACAGACGAGTTTCTGCCTTTGACCTCTGATGATCTCGAGAGGTCAATGACCCCAAAGTATCAGAATAGTTTGGCATCATCAATGGTAAACATGATGATGTTCTAGAGAGCACTCGCAGGCCCTGTTTATTAACGAGCCATTACCGTTCACCTATGAAAATCACACAAGGTCAAATACCTCGAATGAAATGTGAGGATGTTAATATTGATATTGCGATAGTTAATAGTTAATAATTGTTTATGATGTAGGGCTTACAAACCATGCATTTCTGTTACCAAAAAAGTGGCTACTCATTCCCAGAACTTTTCAGGTAATTATCTAAGTTGGGTATGTGCACAGAGCAAGGGGTGTCGATCTGTTTTCACGTGGGGGGGGGAACTTGGAAAATATGTAAAAGCATAAGTTCATGGTGCAAAGGAATGAAGCGGAGGGGAGGGGGAGGATGTGGATTTTTGCAGGTTTAGACCTGAAATCAGTGATTCAGTGTAGCTCTTGTTTAATGTGTGCGTCATCACTTATACGGAAGTTGAATGGGTGTGGGCGCATCTCACCTACCCTCCTCCCAAAGACAAAGTTTTTTTTTTTTTTAAGAATCTGATGCATACGTTTTGGGGAATATTTGGAAAATTATGGATCACCAAGGTGTACCAAGGTGTACCAAGGTGTACCAAGCGCAGCGTTGGCGAGGGTAGGGTATTCCACTCCCATTCGAGAGAGCTCTTGTATTTTGAGAAATGAGATTCAACGACCTGGCACACAGGCACTTTTGAAGGAATACCTCGAAATTTGTATCAAAAAGGTGTAGTAAGTCAGCCATCTATGGAGGGAGACCAATCGACAGAAGGATGTGGGTGGAGGTATCCCCCTCCCACATTATGGAGCTTTTGCATTCTTTTGTTTGCAATTCAATGATCTCGTGCCACTCTTGGTTAACTACCATTTTGAAAAAAAAAAAGTCCATACCCAAATGTGTAGCCATAATCAATGCATGGAGGAGAGGTTGATACAGCGAGAGGAGGGTATGAAAGGGGCTGTCCCCCAATCCTTCCCACGCGAGGGAGCCTTTGCAGTAAGAATAGAAATGTAAAAAAAAAAATCTAGTATACACATTTATGATGGAATATTTGGGAAATTATCAGTAAAAGGAGTGTACCAAATCTAAGGGTAGAAACCGAGGAGGGATTGTTAATTGAAAGATACACTACCCCCTCCAACAAGAGGGATTTTCTTAAATATGTCGGAACTGAAATTAAAGATCTAGTACATACTTTGTGATGATATAGAACAAAAATGGGACAAAAGCACTGAGCGTATATGGAAGGGGACATAACGAAAGATAGTGTGGGGGAGGGGGTATGCAAAGGAGATTCTGCCTTTTAATCTGGTGCATACTATAGCTGAAATGTTCAGTGACAATTCATTTTCTGTCAAAAAAGTGAATAAAAACAATCTCCATCTCAGGAAATACTTGGAGGCAAAGTTTTATGTCCCCACCATTCCCCCTCCCATATTTTCTCGGGAGGCGGGGCAAATGCCTCTTGCCCTCCAAAATGAACAATCGTGCATATAAAGGAAAGCCTTTTCATCTTTGGAATTCAAATAAAAATATCTCTTAAAAACATTTTTCATAGAATAAGGGAAATTATCATTCCCCAAAGTATGTTATATCTGTGGAAGGAACCAAGCAGGGGGAAGGAGTCTATCGAAAGGAGATATCCCCTCTCACAGAAGGGAGATTTTGCATTTCAGAATTAAATTTTAACAATCCGATGCACACTTAAAGTGAAAAACTTGGGCAGTTTTCTGTCTAAAAAGCAACAAACAAAAAACAACAACAAAACATAGTCCACATCTCAGAATTTAATGGGGTGGGGGTCAACTATCTCTGCCACCACCCCACCCCTCCTCCAAACTGATGCCCCGGCATGTGCATGTGTTTTAATCCACTTGTTGAAAAGAAGAGAGAGTTTTAAGAAACAATATTGTTCAGTGGTCGCTATCCAAGTCAAGTAAATTGTTTATCAATAAGGTGATTTCCTTCACCTGTATACCTTAAGATGATGTAGGCCTGGTATTTGCCTTGCACGTTTATCTATTTCTTTTTTAGTATTCTCGTTTATATTTTGATTTGAAAGTTGTTTACTTTGCCACGATTTTATTTGTACATAGAAAAAATAATCCAAGACTGATACAATATTTAATGATTGACATGATGCACATATTGTGTATTTCCATAGCAATAAAAGTGAGCAATTCAAAAGGCGTGTACTCATTTCACATGAACATTAGCGATGATCCTCTGACCTCTGGAGGATATTGAAAGATATGCATCAAAATGTAAGAATATTGATGTCTGGTCTCATTGGTTTGTAATGGCCAGCTGCTTATGAAATAATGATTATATTAAAAAAATGCATTTTGTGTGTGTGTGTGTGTGTGTGTGTCCAAAGTTGTATGCAGAGTATTCCACACACAGTTCAATTTTGACTTCCATCTAGGACAATGAGCAGTTACTTTTTTCTCAACTACACTGTAATATCAAAATCTATTGAAAAAACACGGTGGCGGCTGGGTCTAACACATTATCATTCCTTTTCGTTGGAGATCCATGCGGGATGGTCAAAACAAACATAAAAAACAGATATCTCAGACCTAATTGTTATAACAAAGCATCATATCCTCATATACCCAACCCAACCCTCTATGCCAAGACAATGTAAACCACCCCATGGACTTACTTGGAGCTTTAGAATATCCTTTGTCAACAGAGAGAGACATCCAAACCTTTGCAGTGCCGACTAAGATCTGCCATGGAACTGATTGGTATTGGCTCTGCATCATTGACAGCAGATCTCGTTTCCTATTCTCCTTCTTCTTCTTCTTCTTCTTCATCTTCATTATACTGTGTAATCTTGTAATATTCTGCCATGGAGCCTTTTCTTAATTGGTTAAAGAAGGTATCCAAAGAGCTATATGAAGCAAAAAACAACAAACAAATGCAAAAACAAAAAGAGAGACATATGTATCTTTAATAACAGAGCTGAATATTGAGTATCTCTCTCCTGAAGTGTTTCAAAGAGATACAAGAGACAGTGGCCGAGAGTAGCCGTCACCTTTTTTGGGAGTAGGCCTACTTTGTGTTCTTGCAAATGATGCCTGACATTTTTGGTCATTTGCCCTTTTTGAAGAATGCAGCAATAGAGCCACAACTTCCTGCGGAGTGGATATTGTGGGGTTCTTGATGCAGAACATCATCGCTGAATTTGCCTGTGCTGTACTTTCTTACAGGGATTGCCATTGTAGTTTCGTTTTGTTTTGTTTTGCTTTGTTTTGTTTTTCAAGTGTGGCTGTAACACTGCTTGTTTTGCATATGATGGTCATTGCAGCTAAAGAGTGCATATCTTCTCTGGATCATTCCAAACTTCATGATGTTTCACCTGGGTGAATGGATCCCAGATGATGCATACATATTCCAGGACAGTCCTGAGCGGCATGGAGTAGCAAAACACCTGAACTTTATGATACTCGTATCTTCGTCTGGAGAGAGTCTTTGGTTGAAGTATAACCTTTTTAAAGCTGCTGTGGCGATTTGATTCCAGCTGAGCCTCCTATTGGAACTCCAAAATATTTTGCACAATCCGCTTTCTCCATGGTTTGCCATGAATGCTTATCTATTCCCTGGGTAGGTCTCGGATGGCAATAGCTAGTTGCAATACACAGGATTGCTTCATGTGGAATGCATGTTGGGCCTCACAGTATGTCGAAGTTTTCAAGATGGTCCATGATGTCGCAGCTGTGGACTGTATACTCCAGGACCATGAGTCATTCATCGCAGTCATACTGTAACAACCCACCAGCTTTACACTGGCCAATACAGGCCCACCAGCTGGAAACTATGCAAATATTGCTCATGAGCTTGACACTTAGGCAAACCAGTCCCAAAATGAGTCCGACAAATGGGGGAAAAGATCTATGAGACTTACACTGAATAGATTAAACACTCTGTATATCAGTCTCGTGGGCCTTGTTTTCCTCGAGTGTCGAGATAATGGCCATATTTGCCTATATTTGCTAGTCTACATAACTAACCCAAACATAACAGTTATATTTGAGGTCACTGCCATCACTCAAGAAACTTAAGCTTTATTTCTGAAGTAATTGACCTCTCACATTTCAGAGACCTGTTACTATAAACCAATGCTCTGCAGAATATGCATACAAACTTTGATCAAAACGTCAATTCGTGATTTGTACATGATTAAGCATTTACGATTACACCAATGAAGCCAAACATCAATACAGGTAAGCCTACACATGTGACCTTAGTGACCTCTCATTGTCCTGAGAGGTCAAAGTTGGATATAATGCACAGGCTAATGACCAATGTTCCATGGAATGACAAGATTCTTCTATTATAGCATAAATGATTGTACATCGGGTATTACAAAGTTGACCATTGACTATACATAGAATATCAATATTCTGATATTTTGAGGTCATTGACCTGTCACCTTCCTCAGAGGTCAAAGGTAGAGACACGTGAGTAATTTCTCTTGCTCTGTGGAATAGGAAAACAATTCAATTGTAACACAAATGAATATAACATCTAAATCATGTTTGTCATCAACCAATTGCACCAAATATCAATGTTCTGACATTTTGAGGTCATTGGCCTCATCATAGGTCATCTGAGGTCATCAGAGGTCAAAGGTAGAAATCTGACTCGAAAGGCTCAGTTGAACATTGAGGCAATTCCTCTTACAAAAATTAGTTTTTAGTACATAATTATCGTGTTTCAGTTATGAGTGACACATTAAAATATCAATTTTCTGACATTTTGAGGTCATTGACCTCTGGAGGTCATCAGAGGTCAAAGATAGAAACCTGACAGGGCTCTGTGGAATATAAAGACAATTTCACTGTGACAAAAATTAAGTTTTAGTACATCATTACTGTGTTTTATCATTAACCAATGATGCAAAATATCAATTTTCTGACATTTTGAGGTCATTGACCTCTGGAGGTCATCAGAGGTCAAAGGTAGAAACCTGTCAGGGCTCTGTGGAACATAAAGACAATTTCACTGTGACAAAAATTAAGTTTTAGTACATCATTACTGTGTTTATCATTAACCAATGACACAAAATATTAATTTTCTTAGATTTTTAGGTCATTGACCTCTAGAGGTCATCAGAGGTCAATTCAGACTTACCTCCCGATCTTAAAATTAATCTTATAGCATGTACTAACAATGGTGAAAGTTTCATGCTTTAGTCAAATTTTGCACAATTCTTCGGCTTATCTGCTCTACTATTGCTAGAAATGTAAAGATAACTCGAAAAATCAACTGCAAGCCCCCCCCCCCCCCCCCACACACACACTGCCATAACGCATGGAATTTTGCGTTTACACGCAACTGAAAGGCCTTGTGTTCGTTTTTTGGCCGCAAATACTCAACACAACTTTGATAAATCAAATGTTAAATTGTCTTTGATTTAGAATAGCCAATGCCGACATTATAGCAACAAGTCATAGTTAACATCATTATGCTGATAGTACGCGTATAATCCGAAACAGAAAAAAAAATCCCTTGGAGTTTTAATAGAGACTTTTTTTTTAAATAGAATTTACTACTTTTGGCTATAAACCATCATAGCACACAATTGATCAAGGTTGGTAGGTTTTGGGTTCGAATCTTGTAATCTTCGTTGATATGAAAATTTAAGATGGCTTACGTCTCGTTAGGCCACACAGATATTGAAAGACGAATACAAATTTCATCTAAAAGACTTAAATCTGCGACCTCACCTGAAACTGGCCGTAATTGCACACGTTCACTGTGACGCAGCTGCCCGGAAGCTCGTCGGCGTTGCTGTACGGACAGTCGGCCTGTTGAGAATCGATCCGAAATATATATAGCTATCCACGTTGGTTGAGATGAAATCCTGTAAAATGTAGATGTCTTACCATAGTCGCCACTGGCAAGACTTCTCGAAGTTTTGCTAGTTCCCACTAAAACTATGTATAGGGAAATTTCCAAAGTCCCTACAAACACTCGAGAAATTTGTGTAGTCTGAACGCAGTCGAAACTCAAGTTCTTGTTTGCCTTGCCTTCAGTAGTGGTGTTTGCACGCGTGCTTCTTTTGATGCCCATTTGCACACCTGATCCAAACTTGCAGTTTGGTCGCCAGTGTGAACGGACAAATAAACTTCCCAAGAAGCTTTCGAAGTTCAACATCGAGAAGTTTTGCCAGTGTGACTGCAGCTATATTGTAGTCTTTATTTTTGCACCACTTTTCCTCGAATAGAACAATCTTGTTCTTCGTCTTTCCCTTTTATCATTTCAATAGACAAAAACGGATCCTGAAATGCTTCAATAAAGACTAGCAAAAAAGGCGTCAAGGAGAATTGATCTTCTAAGCAAACTTTGTTAGTTGGTTTTTGTTATCTGAAAGGCAATGAAAAGCGGTTTGTTCATAATCGTGATTCTCTACTGTGAGTTCAGAGCTGCAATTCTTATATTCCCAATAATTGATGTGTTCCCATTGTACTATTAAATATCTATTTGCAAAACGACTGTGGCAACTTGCCTTTCCATCACACAACAGCGTGGACGATAAGCAGGTACCATCAGGACACTCAAATGACTGCGGTGGATCGCACACAATGCTCAGAGGCTCGGTAGGGTAGTTTGGCGTCTCCTCCACTGGAAAGACTGCGGTTGGCACTGGATACGGCGGTTCGGACTCGATAGGTTGTGGCGTTGTGGGTGGAGCAGGAACTTCGGTGGGATAAGTGGTCGGGTAAACCGGGTAAGACGGGTACGTTGGAGGTCGGATGGGAGCAGGAGTGGTCGGCTCTACCACTGGACACTCGGCCAGCGTCTCGTCTTCGGCCCCACTACAATCTGCATAGCCGTCGCACTTGTCCCAGGCAGGAATGCACTCGCCGTCCTCGCATTCAAACTGCCAGGGTAAGCACTTGATTTGTGGGCAGCTGATCTCGTCTTCACCTGGCGGAATGGATGAGAAACAGAGATGTCGACAGCTGTTCCATGAGTTTCTTAACTTGTAAATAAAATAAGACCTGTTTAAGTCTGGTTCAGAGAGCTGTCCAGCAAAAATACTGACTGAGCACTACTTGATTTCCCATTTTTAAATAGTACTCTACGAGGTTTAGTGTGTATGATGTTATGATACTCTTTTCAGTTATTTATATACGGTATTCTATTCTCAATCCAGACCCCTCTGAAAACAGCAATATCGTTGCTGGCAGGATTATCCAGCCTTTTATCATTCTACGCAAAAGGTATATTATTCCTTTTAGTGGATTTCTTGGCAGAAAATTAGATACAATATAATACTATAAACTCCTCGTTATAATAAAGTTGACTTTGTGACTGAATATGTTTTAAACGAGTTGTTTAAAATTTATCCACATGCTTAAAATTACTTCATGAATCCAACACTTTCTGTCTGTTCATGTGTTTTGAGTCTGTCTCACTCCTAAGTTACCCTCCTCTTTCCCTCTTTTGTCTTTTTTTTTCTCTTTAAGCTTTGATGTAGGTACGTACGTAGCCACGTTTTTTTTTAATCACTCGTATACTTCTTTTGTATTTGTTTTATTTTAGCTCTGTCTGTCATTTTATCTGTATAATTATAATAGAGGATGCCATTGTAAAGCAGCTGTGAAAGTGAATGGGCCATTTCAACAAACGTGAATGAATTGATAATCCTCCTCCTCACCCCCACCAGACGCCGATGAGCGTTATTTGATGTGTGTGGTTGTGTATGTGTATGTGGGGGGAGGGGAGGTTGGTAGTGTTTGAGGTTGATTGCATGAAGGGTCAATCCCCCCCCCCCCTGGCCTCGATTTCACTTTAATGGTAATATTTCACAACAAACGAGGCTCTACGAGGGCAGAGTTACCTAGCACTGGACAGTCAATTTCGCCGTCGCAGACGACACCACAGACTCCTCCATAGCGGCATACAACCGAATTCGTGACGTCACACTGTGGTGAGGGCGTGCCGGGACATTTCGATTCGTCTGACTTGTCCATGCAGTCCACCTGCAAATTGTACCAAATGAGCTGATTTTGACCACGCTAAAACTACTCGTGGCAGCAAGCATTGGTGTTACAACATGATTTACCTTACAAGTACACTTTAGTGTACCTTTGATTGCTTACATTTAAACATTTTGTTGTTTAGAAAAGTTTTTCTTACAACTTTTTTGCCTGGTACGGAAGAGTCACGTGACATGATATGGATTGATGAGGAGATACTTGTGAAATATAATAAAATACTACACAGAGTGGAGGTCCTGACAATTGCCTGATTACAGTGAAATTCAGAAAGATGTTTTGATTTTTTACTCTACCTTGTCGTAACAGACGAAATCAAGATTTTGAAATAATCATAACACTATGTAAGTGATACGAATAGCCCATCACTGGTTCACAACCACGTATATGATTATTTGAATACAAGTTTAGATGGGTGTACATTTTCAGTAAATTAAATCCAAATTTGAGCTGCGTCGGAACATTGAAGATTGATTCTAAGACTTATAATTGAAAAGCAGGAAAATGACACCGATATAGTAAAGCGTGCAGATGAAAATGCCGGTTTTCAATTTAATGTGTTCAATACAACTGACATGTATTCCTTCATAACTAGTAACGAAATAATTAAGTAATCTGTTCCTATATAATTTTGATTATTCTATTACGTGGAATCCAATTAATATGCAGCACTCGCTGCTAGGAGTGTAAAGGGTCTTGCAAGCGGATTGGCTGTCGTGAACGGACCGACGTGATACAAATATGCATAAAATTCTAATAATTATGCAAATGAACCGGCCTCTTACCAAGTTGTTGCATTCATACGCCTCTGGAATACACTTCCCGTCATCGCACTCGAATTCGTCGTCGCCGCAGCCGCATCCTTCCTCGTCGTCACCGAGGACGCAGTTAGGGTAGTCGTTGCAGCGAAGTTCGCCGGCGATGCAGATGCCCGATTCGAGGCACTGGTAAGACCCAGGCGGGCACAAGATGTTAGCCGGACATCCCTCCTCGTCCTCGCCGTCAGGACAGTCCGCCACCTGTCCGTCGCAGCGCCAGAAGTCCGGGATGCAATTCCCGTCGTCGCACCTGAATTCATCATCGTCACAGCAGTTCTGCCCTTCATCCTCGCCTATAGACAAGACATTGATGTCGACCGTGTCAATATGAAACATTGTTAATCTGCTCCAGTTCAGTTACGCAACAATCTAGTGTTAAAATGGATTTTTAAAGATTAATAATATCGGAAATGAATCATTTTTGCATTCAATTTCCCTCACCTAGGTCATTTCATTAATCGTGGTGAGGCAAGGCAGATGTGTAATTTGTTGGTAAACACAAGGGAGGCTGTAAACCGACACAAAGTTTAGTTTGCTAAGTTCTGTCGACAAATTCAAATTGTACGTGAAATGTTTGCCACTGGTCAATAGGGCCTTCTGAAGCATTACTGGAAGCAATAATAGCGGTCAACGTTATATACCATCATGCAGAATTGTCTCGGACATGCAAACCCTGGTACCTTTTCAGCGATGTCGTGCAAATAAGGTGAGTTTTACAGCATCAGTGTGTTTGTCTTCATGTCATTATTTTTGTATTTGGCTATAAACATTAATATTGTAAGCGCCTTTTTGAGTGTATGTTGCGCGTTATAAATGCCTATGTTGTTGCTGTTATTATTATCAATGTTATTATTATTATTATCATTATTATAGTTATCATTATTATCATTATTATCACTATCATTATTGTTGTTATTGTTATTGCTATTATCATTATTACTATTATTATTATTATTATTATTATCATCATCATCATCACCATCATCATTATGCGCTTTCCTTCTGTATCAAAAGATGTTTCACATCAGAAAAATACATTAACTGGTAGATAAGAGTTTTCACAGAACAGGAGGTCAAGCCGAAATCAAATCGCACTGGCAGACTGGGTTCGTGTGTTAAATGGATGATACAAACCCCCTGGGCAGTCTGCAATCCCGTCGCACACGCGATATGGAGGCACGCACGAGAGATCGTCGCACTGAAAGTACCCCACATCACAGCCGGTGATCGGTTCCTGGCAACCTTTACTCTCGTCTTCCTCATGCGGACAGTCGGCCTGTGAAATGTATGGAAGAAGAGTGAAGAAAATACTTCCACGATATTTGTCATCCCAACCCAACACCCATTGGAAAGTAGGGCGGAGGTAGATAGAATGGTGTAGTTTTATTCTACAATAAGCTACAAATTATTTATTTGCGCAAATCAAAAGGTATTGGTAAAAATCGAGTTCCACCAATTGTTTTGCTGTTTGCTGTTATCCAGCTTACTGTCAATGAAAAAAAGAGAGCAAAAGTTAAGTTCGAATGTGGCGCTTCTTCTGAACGCTTGTCGACACAACTCTTATGCCCTCGTTACTATCTCTGATCGTCAAAAAAAACATAATCTTGCAAGAAGAGCCATCACTACTATCCTGCAGTTTCTGTCGCTTTGTGTCGAGAAACTGTTGTACACCCGATGTTCATACCAGATATATAACACATTTCAGTCGCCACAGACGTTGTAGATGTAGCCTGCCAATGATCATGTAGGTCAAATATAAATGAACATGAAACTACCTGCGTTATACGCTATTGTTTTCATGATTCTGTAATAACGTTAATTTCATTAACATACAGCTTTTCTGCCATTGTCGTTAGTAGCGAAATATCGTGGTATGCCAGTGGAATTTGAATGTCGTGGACTCAAAAGGAGAGAAAGCAAAACATAGGCTTACCTGCCCGTCGCAGACCCACGGTCGAATGATACAAGCCCCCGTGTCGCACCGAAACTCGTCGGCGGCGCACACATTGTTCGCGCAGCCGCTCTCGTCGGCGCCCGACGCGCAGTCTTCGATCATGTCGCACTTCCAGTACGCCGGTATGCAGCGGCCGCCGGGACACATGAAGCGACCAGTCTCGCACTGGTTCGCCAGGCAGTCTTCTTCGTCCTGGTTGGGAAGGTCCGGGTAGTAATGCCAACGTGTCGCATGTTGAATTCAGTACATTGTCAACCATTTTGATGGACGAGTAAGATGATTAGGAGAAAACAAAGGAAAAAAAAAAGAGATGGTGGAAGCGATATAAGAAGGAGTCGCAATTGTAAAAATTGCAAAAAGTGGTAACATCATCCGTACAGAACTGTTGCTAGCAGTATTAGTAGCAGCTGTGTTATAGTGGAAATGGTGGTGGTGATAGTGGTGATAGCCCTTATAGAAGTAGAAATAGAAGTAGTAGTAGTAGTAGTAGTGATAGCAGCAGCAGCAGCAGCAGCAGTAAAATAACGGAAGCAGCACTGACATGACATTATTAGTCATTGTTAGTATCGCAATGTATAGTTCATTGTATTGTTTAAATGATGTAGTTTTTAGATTATTGTCACTTATTTTGGTGGTGTATGTAAAAGTGATTTTATTAGTTAACAACAGTATAATGAATATTATTGTTATCAATATCATAATGTCATATCACTCTTATGTGGTAGTAGTAGCAGTAGTAGTAGTAGCAGTAGTAGTAGTAGTAGCAGTAGCAGTAGTAGTAGTAGTAGTAGAATAAGAATGTCACATGTGAATACACGTGTGCAGGAAAAAAAGAGCCTAGCACGTAACGAATTTGAATTTGAAATGAGGATAACACTAAATAAACTTCGACTTGCTCACCCTTCCGTCCCTGCAATCGTACGTTCCGTCGCACACGAACTCCGTGAGCAGGCACGACCCTTCGGGGCACAGGAAGCCCTCGCACGCCACGGCCGCGCACGCTTCCGGCGTCTCGTCGTACGCGTCGAGCGCGCAGTGGCTGACGCCGTCGCAGACCAGGTTGAGCGGGATACAAGCCTGGCTGGTGTGGCAGCGGAACCCGTGGGCGTCGTGTCCGGGAGGGATGCAATCTGTGTAGGTGGTCAGAAGATGCGGTAGAGTAAAGGCCTCGGCACACCGAGCACGGCAACGGCAGCGGTCCATTATTTTTGGTATGGTGCGCCAAAGGAACCATGTCTGGTTCTGTTACATTATCACTTCCCCGCTAATAATATTTTGTTACAAAATATATCTTCAACTGGTGATTTTATTACTCTTGATTTCTACATAAAAATAAAATTTTGGGTGATTTTGTACCGAATTATTGACTTTTTTAAATATAACTAGACATGGTTCATTTTAGCGCACCATAACCAATAACAAAAACCCGGACCGTTGCCGTTCCTGTGCTTGGTGTAGCTAGGCATTAAAGACAGACAAACAAAAATAAACAGACATGTGCAGGAACAGATAGACAGGTAGTGTTATCCATACATTAATTGCATGTCACACATGATCATTGACGGATCCAGAGGGGGCGCAACCGGCGCAAGACCCCCCTTTATTTTCCGTTAAAAACAAAAGAAATAAACAGAGAAAATGAAATGAAACCCGGAAGTGGCGCCAGAAATTTAAGTTGCGCCTCTCCCCCTCCCCCTCCCCTTTCCAGAATTCCTGGATCTGCCCCTGCATGATTGAAAATCGAAATTGCGAAGGCTTTATCACAATGACTTCACGGATAGAAATATGGAAAGAAAAAATCATATCAGTCGTTCTTTACATCACATTACATCATCATGTCACGTGATGTAGGTGAATGGCGTTTGTCCATTGCAATTGAAACTTGTCAGTTTAATTCGATGACATACTATTAGTTCTTTAAATGCAACTTCGTTGTACACTGTACCTACTCTTATAGTCCTGCTGATTTAGTTGAGCTACGTCTTGTATACCCCACTTGAAGTAGCAATAGGAATATGTTTGTCTTTTTCAATCGAGGAACAAAAATAAGGCATAGATCCAAGGCGAGTAAACGACAGTCTTTTGTCAGCTCAGATGTGTTCTTCAAAATCACTTTTAAATCAGTAAATTCTTCTCATGCCCATGCGTCGACATTGATATTGTAATTTACTGTAATTTTGCACTTCTCTTCATTTTTTTGGTCAATCCCCGTGCATCTGGACGCCGTGTAGGCTGGCACGTATTAGTATTTTTCCAAGTAGCAAACTCTAATGAATTTACACGGAATTCACACGATTTTTCTAACGCTGCCTCTTGTTGAATTTACTAAACAAACGAATACTTACTGCCAAAGGCGTCTCTTTTCCCCAGGTCTAAGTTGTCTTCGTCGGAGTTGGGTCGAGTATTTAGAACCTGATACCAAAAATATCGAGAAAATATTGAGAAATAACAAATAAAGACCATCGCTCGCGGTAGCTGGCTGATATCAAGGTTTTGAAAGAAAGTTGGTCATGCATGAAGACATGATACGCTATAACCTTTAGAGCTTGACAAAATTAGGTCTAAAATTATTTGGTGATTTGTTGTTTTTTCCACTGTTTTCACTGACAAACAGACACACCCTTAGCAAATCCAAATTGACGTTAACAGACGCAGGAAGCATGTAAATTTATAGGTCTAAATCTATTATCTAGTCATGTTAGCACGAGTTCTGATTGAATATGTGTGCTGAAGACATTATAAAGGGGTCAATAGATCTAATTCCCAATAATTATAGTTTACTATGTGTGCCCTGATAAAGCCATATTTTGTTCTTGGATCATGCATCGCAAATGCAATTTTCGTCAAGATTACGCAGAATATATGCTGTAGAACCTTTATTAGAAATAAATTTCAATGACACAATAGACAACGCAAGCTAATTCGTTTTTCCTGTAAATTTACATCGCGGAGAAATGTGCCATTCATCAGCGAAAGAAAGTATCATATAAAATGGCTACAGGGTAACATAAAAGGCATAAAAACGCAAACAAAGGGCATTGGAACATCTAGTGACTATCAACATACCGCAGTTTTCTTAGGTGACCCGTACCACCTCACAGTCCTTTCAACCGGTTTCCCTTGCGATAAAGAACCAAGTATCAGTAGCACTAATATCCTCAATAGGCGACTCATTGTTTTCTCAGTCTTAAAAAATACACAGTTTTGAAGTTGGTCAATTAATACTTGCTGAATTCTGATCACACAACACTTGATAAGGTGTCCTACTGGGCCTCGAAAAGTCGCTAAAATCTCCAAAGACCCAATGCACTGTTGCTGTGTTCTGAAAAGATGACATGTAATTACAGATATAACGTTGTGTACGAAGGTGCGCATCCACATGGAAAATAGCCCCGACCATTTTTGGCGATGCCTTCTCATTAGTGTCTTAGAAATATGGATGATAGATTAACATTAGCGGTCGTCACATTCCATCTTTCGAAAGGGGAGAAAAGGTCAATTACCAAACAACTAGACTGCTAAAATTTTAGTTGTCAATGGACACTAAAAAGAAAGTAGCATAAATAGATTGATTACACATACTGCTATAGTTTTCAGTTTGAAGGAATATGAGATTACCTATTTCGTAGGCGGCAAAATTCATTTCATCTCAATCTGTAGCCACTTTCAAATACAAAAACTAACACGCACCCCTATTCAAAATGATCATGTCCTGTTTGTGAACTGCTGAGGAAACACCTGTTCGATACATATTCTATTGTCATGGGCGCATACTCGGAGTCTCTGTGTGCGCATAATAATACGATACCTCACGTTTGCATGAACGGGCAAGCCGTATTGAAAGTGTTGCGAACATTATGCAAATCGGTGCTAGAAAGAAATTTTCTACCAGGATAGACCACACCCGATCTTCCCAGTTCTTTTTCACGCTTGCCAAGAAGTTACTATCTGCCGGAGGAAAAAAATGCCTAAGATATAGCTCGTGGTTGCTGGAGCTTGTTTTTGAAAATGAAAACATCAAGCGGAATTCTAATTTTGTGGTTTTCCGTGGTAATCTCTGTGGTTCAGGAGGGTGCCACGAGTAGAAATGGCCTCCCGAGAACTCGGCGGTTCTTGAAGCCAGGTGTACCGGTAAGCTTACTGTTCCAGAATCAGTTAATATAAGTTTACTGCTGGTGGCTGACATAGTTCGTCAGACAGGTATCCCGCGTGAAGCTGGACTTCTGTTTGTGTGTGTGTTCTTTTTTATATTCAATATGTTGATGTCACCTTGTGAAAGTCTTGAAACTCTATGTTCTGAAATTTGATGTTCTTTTCTATTCCCATACCATGGTTATGGAGAGTGGATGGAATCATGACATGCATGATGTATTTTTTTTTTTTTTTTGCAGATAAACGGTAAGGAAATTTGCATGTTGTCGGATTAACATCGTGAGAACAATGAGAATTTGTCTTAAAATCATCAACCCTATCACTTGCCTAACATATTTCCTTAAGCCACAATCAAACTACAAATTTATATGATCAGTACATTAAGATTTGCTCCAACTTTTTGCACGCAAAACGATTAGGTAGTACAAAAAGGTAAGATTAACATTCTATACAAGAGTTGAGAGAATAGCTGGTGCCACACATTACAAGTAAAAGTGTTTTCTTGACTTTCATTTACGCAGGTATTCTGTTAGCATTTCTGTATTTGTAAGTTAACGGAGTACTTAAACCAAATGATCGACTAGCTCTATCTAATTTGGTTGGACATAATCACGATTATCCTTCTACATTTGCAGCTAACCAATGACAGATCCATAAAATTGCGTGTTCTACGTCACCTTGGGAACGGTAAGTATTATGATTAAGACATTGACATAATTTCCATGAGGATTTTGACAAAACCGCTCATTTGGCATGATTCATAACGTTCATTTAAAACATGATTAAGAATCGTCGGGTCTCTAGAGTGCAAACATCTTAAATTTGTATGTCATCCTCAGCAAGGCTTGCTTACATTAGCGAAATAATCGATGAATGCTGTTAGTTTTGTTAGTTACAAACGTTTTAAGATCATTTACCGATTCGCTTTGCTATTTCTTTTTAACTCATAATGATGTTTTTCTTTTGGGTTTGTGTGTTTGTTTGTTTTTTCAGCGCTATACTTCGTCCGATTCGCCAATGTTTTATAACTCTGCTTTCAAATCATTTTGCTTGCAGCGTTGCCACCAAACTCTACGGAATATAACCTAAAGAGGCGATCTGCAAGAGTAAGTGTCGTCAGGGAGAGAGAGAGAAAGAAAAGAAACGACTGAGACCACAGAATTATATTGTGAGAACAATACCAATGAATACTCTAGGTCATTTTTCACCATCGGTATCAGATGTTATAAGTATTCCCATTGACAAAAACTGTAACACACCAGAATAAAAGTTGTGCAAAGAGGAAACTTAGGCAATGAAA
This sequence comes from Diadema antillarum, assembly GCF_040938485.1. NCBI lineage: Eukaryota > Metazoa > Echinodermata > Echinoidea > Diadematoida > Diadematidae > Diadema > Diadema antillarum. Next base: position 630,858 of record NW_027271812.1, on the reverse strand, counting down.
AAGAAACACTCTGCACAGTAACTAATATCCATTAAGTACTAAATCAAAGTATTGTGATGGGTAGTATACGTACCTTTCCCATATATTTTCAAAGTAAATGCTTCCTTTGGAATAGTTGCAGCATCGCTGACTAGATTTGGTGGTTTGTTTCATCTAGCTGCTCCTGGGTAATAAATACTCAGTTTTCGCTGTGTGGCTGTGTGTGTGTGTGTGTGTCTGTCTGTCTGTCTGTCTGTCCGTTTGTGTCTATCAAAACATATCCTATAACGTAGGCCTGAAACAGAAGGTCATATACAATGTACTTTTTGATAAAGCTCTTTGTGATATTATTGTCAACTGGTAATGATTAGAGTCATTCCTTTTCACCCCATTTTCTTACTAGACTTGTGTTTCTCTTCTCATTTTCTTTTTCGCGCCGTATTTTTCATCACCATCTTGTAGCCGGGAAATTTACAACCACGCCCATGTCCTCCGAATTCGTTCCGATGCAGCAATGGTCAGTGCATTCCCGCCAACCAGGTCTGCGATGGACGGTTGTACGACTGCCAAGGTGGAGAGGTATATAAGCATCCGTTGATCTTGTGTTTCCAAACGTTGCTATCTATTAAATCAAGGCGAGGATGTGACATCCTTTTGAGATATAATTCCATTCCACGGCAGAAGTTTCGTCTTAAACTGACAAAAAGAAAGTCAAAGAATTCTGAAGTTTCACGTTTTCACCGAACAGCGATAACGGTTGCAAATACACAATGAGTTAGCAGTGGCGACGATATCGTCACCTCACTCGTACTGGATCATGGATACTGAATACTGTCTCACATACAATAGGCATTCCAGATGACACCATGCCGAGTGTTTATGTTTATGGTTGAGTTCAATGATTATATCAAATTGTTAAAGCAGTTCATACAGTATTAAAAGTTATTATCAGCTGTATTTCAATCAACTCATATCAACCTACTTTGAAAAGACGTATACTCTGTCAACTGTTGAGAAGGGCTGAGAAGATTTCCTTCCCAACGTAGTTTGAAAAGCAATTTCAAACACTTCAACTCACCAAAACAAATGTGAGACCAGGGCTAAAGGACTTTTAAATCACTCTTTCAAATTCGCCAACACCTCGTACGTCTAGTCCAAAGCATCTCTAGTTATCTCCATTGATAGATAGATAAAACAGACATAAATAGACTTCATAAATGACAGGGTATTTCACTTGTAGTGATAGGAATTAAGCTAGTTGGATTTCCTCGATAAAGAGGGACATGGAATTGAAACAGATCAGAGCAATTAGTCATTGGCATCGTAATGTTTAATTTGTGGGATCTTAATAAGAGTGCAGCTATGACGTTTCTTTGAAAAGGACGAACAGAGTTGCCCCCAGACGGCTTGCCCAGCTGACATGCTGCAATGCCAAGGCGGCAAGTGCATCCCGCCCTACTGGCTGTGCGACCTCGTGGAAGACTGCCCCGATGGTCGAGACGAGGTGGCCTGCGCGCAGAGGCGATGTGGCGACGACGAGTTCCGGTGCCGAACTGGTGAGTCGATGTTGAGGCGGAGAGGCGTGTCCGCCTTCAAACGCCCTGCAACTCCTTGATAATCTACGTGGATACAGTTCTCGGTAACCTTGGTAATGTTCCAGGAAGGTGGGAGAGCCATCAATGGCTTCCTCTTTCCTTGGTCCTCTTGCCATGCTTGCACAAAAGTTGAGACCAAACATAACTCAGAATATCAAACATAAGTCTCTGGATATTCCATGTTAATTGGTTGACTTATGTTTGATATTCTTACTTATGGTTGACCTCAACTTTTATGCAATAGGGCCTTGGACTCATTTTCTTTCCTTTTTTTTTCAATTGCTTCTTTCCTTCTTATCATTCTGAGCTGTACACATCTCCATTCATGCAATCCTCCTCGCTGAGGGCGTTATTGGCTGTTTCTCAGGTATAGTATAAACTTGATAACGTAGAATGCTCAAAACGCCATCAAGCCAGTTAACCTGAAAATTTTATAGGTTGTTGTCTTCACATGCGTTTTGTTTAAAAGTTTCTTATCATCTAACCTTTTCATTCGTTCTCTATTCATATTGATGTTCATAGTCTCTTAATTCTCCCTCTAGGATCATGTCTGCCCGGTGAGTGGGTGTGTGATGGGCAGGTTGACTGTCATGATGGGGATGATGAGCAAGCCTGTCTGGAGAGTGGCTGCCCTGACGGAGGGTTCAGATGCAACAACGGCGCCTGCGTTCTCGAGGTGAAAAAATTAGCGAAGTTTGGACAGAGCAAAACGTTCTTTCCTGACAGCATCTTTCAATTGCTTAAAGGCCAAGATCTATAGGCCTATATATATGTTTTGAAAATTCGTTTGGCGTAGCTACAACATCCCTATCGAGATGTATATTTCATGCCTATACAGTATAGCGATGTGATTTTTCTAACTTCATTGTGAGAAAATTTGATAAACCTGTTGTGAATGATGCCTTTTTTGACAGGGAAAGATACAGAGATGCGTATTTTAACCTTTGCCGCGCGCCTGGGACAGGACGCTTTGGAGGCCCATGTTTAGCCTTCTAATCGCTCTTCGAAACAAAAAAGTGGGAAGTGGCGGGGGTATGAATCAATCCTTTGAGCACTGAGTGCAAATTTGCACGGAAAACCCCAAGGCATTGAACACACTATCCACAGTCGCCGACACAGAAAGGTTTAATCCTAATGTCTGCAGACTCTGGTGAAAGATCTTTCCAGACTATATTGTAGAGTAACATATTCTATATCATTTTCTATTCATATCTCTACAAAAAGAAAGATAAGAGTTCCTAACTCGAGCCTTGTCTGACACCACAACAACAAAATTAGTACAGGCTAAATAAGTTTTTTTTTTTCATGTATCGACATAATATATTATATACGAAAATGGAAACACCACACTTGAACAGCTTGATACAATGTCCTGTTCAAGAAAAACAGAAATTAATATAAATTCATTCTTAAATCGTTTCACTTTGCAGGCACACGTTTGTGACGGCATACATGATTGTTACTACGGCGAGGATGAAGAAAATTGCGCCCTCAACGAGCCCTGCCAGGGTCGCTTTCGATGTGACAACAACGAGTGTGTCACGTTATCCCAGGTCTGTGACGGCCGCTATGACTGCAACTACGGCGAAGACGAACATGGGTGCTATGAATGCCGTGAGCTTTGTTATAATCTGCAATATCACCATTGACATGATACGGCAATAATAGCAGCAGTAGTTATAATAGTTGTGCATAGCATTGGTAGCAGAAGTAGTTATAATAGTTGTGTAATAATTATATGGCATTAGTAGCAGCAGTAGCTATAATTGAAGAGCTTGCTTCCGAAAGGCGCTAAATCCACTGAGAAATGACGGATTTAACGCCTTTTGGAAGCAAGCTCTTCAATTATTGTGTACTAATCATATGGCATTAGTAGCAGCAGTAGTTACGATAGTTGTGTAATAATTATGGTGTATCTATTTCAATGGCTGTCATTGAAATAATTAGCCGGTAAAGATTTCAGATATTACCCTCACTCATTAGAGCATAATGGTCTTGTGAACGACTATCCACGCTACCGCTTCCCCATGAAATCAATGATGGGTAGCTTTTTGATGGCTCTCCATTGTGAGAGTGTGAATTCGGCGTCGGTGGCGAGATGAAGTCTTTTTGTGTGACTAAAATCCAGCGACATAGCCAACATAAATTATTCCTTTTCCCCATGCTCTGTAGCAAAATCTGTAGAGAAGCTAGATATTATGATCCTCGCACTGTGCTAGGTTGTCTAGAAATTACTTTTACGTTTTTGAATGTTTGCCACACCTGTTATAACCAAGACCTTCAAGCATTACACAATATCCAACAAATTAATGTAGAGATATAATACATTTGACAATTGTTTGATATAACATGCACATATTTTCATTGGAAGATGAACTACAGATATCCATTCTACATGGACTAATTAAATGGGAGTTAAAAGTCGGACAACGCACTTAATCTGGCGCACACACAACATGACTCGCAAGCAGTTTTGATATTCCAGACTTTCCATGTGGAAGACCACTATCTGTCGTTTGCAATGTCTTTGTTTACTGTAACCCTATTTACGAATTTTACAAAATTAGAATTCTTTGTGCATGGCTAGTGTTTGAAAACGATGATTACACTTTGTCTTTCCAGGAACCGATGAATTTCAGTGTCGAGAAGGAGTGTGCATTCCTATATTGGCTGTGTGCGATGGAGAAATCGACTGCAGTGAAGGTTTGATTTAGAATTGTTCTTTTTTTTCCTCAGGAAAAATACATCCCACTAAAGAAAAGTACTCTTAAGTTGTCAGCATAAGCTGAATATCCATTTGACTACACCGAATCAAGTTGGTCAGGGAATCAGACTGTACTTCATTTCATTTGAATCCGAGAGTTTAGTCTCAACTGCGGGGACAATGTTTTAAATGTGTGAGACACCGTTACGTAAGAACTGGTGTCAACAGCATCTAGGTTTTAATAGCTATGCACTACCGACTCTCTCTCTCTCTCTCTCACACACACACACACACACACACAAACAAATATATATATATACATATACATGTATATATAGAGAAAAAGAGACATGCGCTATAACATAACTATTATGTATTATATATATATATATATATGTATAACATATAACTATTATGTATTATATATATATAAATATGTATATGTATATATGTTAAGTAATAACATTTGTGATTCGCTTAAATATCTTTAGTATTTTCACTCATCTGGTGGAATTTTCTTGTTCACCTTGTTTCAGGGGAGGACGAGAATAATTGTCTGACTCGCCCAAGATGTCCGGGTCAATTTGAATGCTCAAACGGTCGATGCCTCGGGCACCGATACATCTGTAACGGGCGAGAGGAATGCCCCCTGGGGGAAGACGAGATAAACTGTCCAGGATCGCCCACCTGCAGGAACGATGACTTTCAGTGCATCGACGGCTCATGCGTTCATCATTCAAATGTCTGCGATGGTGAGCGCCAATGTGTGTCAGGCGAGGATGAGCGAGACTGTCCGTGCAGGGGCGACCAATTCGACTGCGGCGCGGGGGAATGTGTGTCTGCGCTGCGTGTCTGCGACGGGCGTACGGACTGTCCACGTGGCAACGACGAAGAAAACTGTCCAGTTGTTGGAACAGATGATGATGGCTGCTCCGGTCAGTTCCGCTGTAAAGATGGTGCGTGCGTGTCGACGGACAGTGTCTGTGATAGATTCTTTGACTGCGTGGGCGGGGAGGATGAGGACGACTGTGTGATGACAAAGTGTGGAGACGAGTTTCAGTGTAAAGATGGCGCCTGTATCGCAGCCGAGATGATGTGTGATGGGCGTGAAGATTGTCTAGGAGGAGAAGATGAGGAGTCTTGCAGGGACCTTCCGCCTTGTGACACAAACGTTAACCTAAAGATGTGCAGCACTGGACAGTGTGTGACCAGCAGCGCCTTCTGCGACGGGTGGGTTGATTGCTACGGGGCCGTTGACGAGGCTGAATGTCCGGACATCCCGACGTGTGATGGGTTCTTCATGTGTAGCCTCGACTACTGTATTGAATCGGAGAGGATATGCGACGGAGTAACAGACTGCGCCGACGAGAGAGATGAAACCACAGTTCTTTGCGCTGTTGGTGCAACCTGCCTCGACGGATTTGAGTGCAACGACGGTCAGTGCATTGACGTGGCGCAAGTCTGCAATGGGAGAAACGACTGTTCTCAGAGGGAGGACGAAGAGAACTGTCCGGAGATTGAGGAATGTCAGGAATTTACCTGCAATGACGGTTCGTGTATTGATGTTTCACGGGTTTGTAATCGACGCACAGACTGTCCAGGTGGTGAGGACGAGAACAATTGTCCTGCGGAATGTGAAGATTTTGAATGTAATGATGGTTCGTGCATTCCCCTGTCAATGGTGTGTGATCGGCGACGAAATTGCCGCGATGGCGAGGACGAGGCAAATTGTCCGGAAGAATGCCTCGGGTATGAATGCTCCGACGGCAGTTGCATCGATACTGCAGACGTATGCAATGACAGGTTTGACTGCCTGGGAAGAGAAGACGAAGACAACTGCCCTACAAGCTGTTCGGATTTCTTGTGCAGTGATGGGGTCACGTGTATCGACTCTTTGCGACAGTGCGACGGACGCGCTGACTGCCCGGGAGGAGACGATGAGCGCGGCTGCGCGGGTGTCAGCTGCTTCAACGGTTTCCGTTGCAGGGATGGAACGTGCATCCAGTCTGAACAACTCTGTGATGGTTACTCCGATTGTGAGGATAGATCCGACGAAGACGCTGCTACGTGTGTATATGATGGAGGTTACGATCACGGATATAACCAGGGATACACACAAGGGTATGATGAGGGACATGATGGTTACGAATCAGAGTCTAGCTATCGCGAGAGCTACCATCAAGAGCCAGTTTATCAGGTACCAGACTGCTACAATGAGTTCCAGTGTGAGGATGGACGATGCATCTCCACAGAAAATGTGTGTGATGGCTACTTCGATTGCCTTGGTAGGGAGGACGAGGAAAATTGTGATTTTGATATCCAAAATGACTGTCCTGGAGAATTTGCCTGTGACGACGGCACATGCATTCCTTCAGTAGCAGTTTGCGATGGCATTGTCAACTGCTATGACGGAGAAGATGAGAGCGGAAATTGCGACTTCACGAGCCCATGCCACGATAGTTTCCAATGTGACAATGGTCATTGCATCCCCAACGAAGCTGTCTGTGATGGCCATAGAGATTGCTATGATGCGGAAGATGAAGACGCAGCGAGGTGTGCCAACAACATTTGTGGGTTCCGATGTAGTACTGGGAACTGCATACCTCGGGGATATCTCTGCGACGGTAAGCAAGACTGCTATCACGGCGAAGACGAAGCTCGGATCGAGTGTCCAGTGACCAGCCCCTGTGATGGCTTCCTGTGCGGCGATGGCACATGTATCCCGGACAACCGGGTGTGCGACAACTACAAAGATTGTCCGGATAGGGAAGATGAGAGCGCGTGTAACATACAACAGTGTCCAGGACAATTCAACTGCCAAACTGGCTTCTGCATAGACACCCGGTATGTTTGCAATGGACGAGAGGATTGCTCAAATGGTCTGGACGAACTGGGGTGTAATTTACAAGGATGCGATGCCTCTGAATTCGAATGCTATAATGGACTATGTATCTCTCTGGCCCTCGTTTGCGACGGACTGCCCGACTGTTCAAGCGGTGAAGAAGAATCTGATTGTCCGGAGACAACGTGTGTCGGACAGTTTCGGTGCGACCGAGGGAACTGCATCTCGGCTTCGTACGTATGCAACGGGAGGCAGGACTGTGAAAATAACGAAGACGAGTTACATTGTCCGACTCGTGAGCCTTGCGAATTTGAATGCAACAGCGGCTTTTGCCTGATGCGGGCTCAGGTGTGTGATGGGATTGGAAACTGTGCCGAAGGTGAAGACGAAGCAAATTGTCCTATCACCGACGAATGTTCAGGAGAATTCGCTTGTGATGACGGAACTTGCATTGGGAGATCCTCTCTGTGCGATGGTTATAGGGACTGTCTTCGGGGAGAGGATGAACGACGAGGTAGTTGTGGTATTACCGGAGGGTGCTCAGGGGAGTTTCAGTGCAGCGATGGATCTTGCATTTCCGTGTCGAGAGTCTGCGATGGCTACAGAGACTGCCCTGGACGAGAAGATGAGGACAGGTGTGAAATCCCCCAGCAGGATCAGGCACGGCCAGATATTTGCACTGACGGGTTCCTCTGCAGCACAGGTGCTTGCATCCCCATCACGTCCGTGTGCAATGGCATCCGGGATTGTTATGGAGGTGAGGATGAAAAGCCCGGAGTCTGTGCAATTACGTCGCCCTGTTCAGGCGGTCAGTTCCGCTGCGATGACAACTCGTGTATTGATGAAGACCGAGTCTGCGATGGCTTCAAGGACTGCTCTAGGCGAGAGGACGAAACCAACTGTGACTTGCGCGGCCCTTGTCCCGGTCAGTTTCACTGTGGCGAAGGCAACTGTATCGATCTACGACTCAGGTGTGATGGGCGTGGTAATTGTGCCAACAAGAAGGACGAAAGCGGCTGTGGTGCAGGAAACGGCTGTACCTCTGCGGAGTTTGAATGCTACAATGGCATTTGCATCAGTGCTAGCCTAGTGTGCGACGAAATACCAGACTGCGCTTCAGGGGAGGATGAGGAAGGGTGCCAGCAAGGCTGCGGGGACCAGTTCGAATGCAATCGAGGAAACTGCATTCCTCACACTTATGTATGCAATGGTAGATCCGACTGCCCGGAAGGGGAAGATGAAAAAGGCTGCGTAGAATGCGGCTTTCAGTGTGACGACGGTGTGTGCATCGTCATCGAGCAGGTGTGCGATGGCAATCCTGATTGTTCGCGAGCTGAAGACGAAGACAGCTGTCCTTTTGTTGGCGGGGAGCAGTGTCCCGGGAAATTTACCTGTCAGAACGGGTACTGCATACCGGAAACAGCCATCTGCGACGGGGTTCCGGATTGCTACGACAGCGAAGATGAGGAAGACTGCCCGGAAGAAAACATTGGGTGCCCTAACGGATTTCGATGCGGCAATGGATATTGTGTCCCCCAGGCAGCCGTCTGCGATTCCCACGAGGATTGTCGCGGGGGTGAAGACGAGCTGGGATGCCCTCTAGTTGGATGTGGGAGCGAGGAGTTCGAGTGTTCAGATGGTACCTGCTTCCCTCAGTCTTACGTCTGTGATGGTTTCTATGAAGACTGCTCCGGAGGAGAAGATGAGCAGAACTGTGGACTGGAGAACCTTTGTGGCAGAGATCAGTTCCAGGTATGAAGGAATAGTCAACCAGTGATTTTTTTTTTTTTTTTATTCAGTGCATTGTTTAAGATCCTAACGTGTGTAATTCCTTTTCTATGAAATGCTTGTGTGACCCTTGAAATTCACATGGACAACGAATTTTCATGACAAAAAAAAGATGAGTTTAGTATAAAACATACACCAAAATACTTTTGACATGTAGCCAGAGAAATCCATTTCCCATTCCCTGATGCAGCTGATCGGGTCAAAATGTTAGCGCAAGTACTACAAGAATTTTCTTTTGGCATTTGCCGACTGATACTTGTGAATAGCCGATTTCCAAGAAAAACAAGTTCTTCGATTGAATAGTGGCAATGTCAAGTTTGGTTTTGCCTAGTAAATGTTTGTACGTATTATATTCATATTCATAATGACGTAACATTGAAGGAGAAAGAATGTCACATCTTCGTTTAATCGAGTCGGAAAAGGACTTTGCTCCATATTTGCGGTCCGCTACACCAAACAGACAAACTGGCAGAGAAACTGGCAGAAAAACAGTGTGACGAATATTTCTTGTTTTTACTTCCATCCCCCCTCACACACACACACACACACACACACGCTCAGTGTGAAAATGGAGTTTGCATTTCGTCAAACTGGCGGTGTGACGGGTTCTACCGAGACTGTATAAAGGGCGAGGATGAAGAAGGTTGCGGGTCAACGAACTTAGTGGACTGTGGCAAGGCGGAATTCAGGTGTAATGATGGGTCATGCATCCAAAGGGTATGTCCTATAAAACATCCTTGCGACATTAGGATTTGTAAGATCCTCTTTAGATCATCGATTTGAATGGACAGTAACATGATATTCCAGCCATGATTTCCACGAGGAACGCAAGGAAAAATGAAACGGCACGATAGGGATGTAGACAATCAATTGATATTAAAGAGGATTATGACAGTATAATGACATAGCTTGGAATATCCTCTTATTATCATCAATTCGAAAACGCCAGTGACATCATACGTAAACAACTTGCCAATTGCACTAAAAGATTTACATCTAAACTCTCTGACTTGCTGATTTTCCCTTTGAATATCAGGTGTGAATTGTCATTAACTTTTATTGAAGAGAACAGAATGGGGCAAATCATTTCTGTTGGTGACCGTTTCTTTTGATATGATGACAATCTCTCACTTTTTCTGTCCTGAATTCATACTTTTATCACTCCTATTTTTGAGGTAAGAGCAAATCAGAAACTATGGGAGGAAATTATTTCCATTCATTTTAGATTATCAATACAAGCCGTAAATGTTCAGGAATATGACATCTTACTTGTGGTGTCCTGGTGAAAAAAAAAAGAACTTTCCCCATACATTTGATGCAGAATGAAAATCTTTTGATATAGTATAACCATAAAGATAATATTGTATATCATTTCTAATCAGTTTTCTATGTTAAACCAAAATTCTACAGGTACAGTACTGTACTTCAATGATTGTTTTCTAATGTTTAAGACAGACATACATTACTTCGTTGCTGTCTTCTTTAATTGATAGATATTTTTATGTATTTATACTGTTTAACACTCATATAACCCTGCAAGACTCCAACAAGAATAAGCCGAATTATCTCATATATTTTTGATATCCATCTTGTTGTGAAGGACTATGTGTGTGACGGACAATACGAGGACTGCAGTGGAGGGGATGATGAATTAGCCTGCCCCAGTTCCTGCGGTGCCTTCGAGTTCGAGGTAGATATTCGTAAGAATTAGTTTCAGATATCAGTAATAACAAAGATGGGTTAGAATGATGGTACCAAAATCGCAGTGCATCTTTTTCAATAAAAAAAAATCCTTCGCCACAATTAAGGTCATAATGTATATTCTTCTAAGCAAAGAAACATACTATTATAGCCCTTTATGTTCTTTCAGTATAAGTGAATGCAGGCATTACACTTATTACCGGCGGCGTGATGCTATACGATTCTCATCTCATAGTCAAGACTTATCTCTCACAAGCAAACTGTACTAAATCTATTGTTTGGATGGTAGCTGGATAGAGTTTTTGTTTACTTGATTATCAACCGCCGAGAACTGTCGAAGAGGATTAAAGGAAGATGTTATGCAGTGAAAAAAACGTCACTACTTCTTTGAGGTCTTTGATTGAAGTTGCATAAACTTTAGGGAACAGTAGTCATTATTATATTTAACGCTGTAAACTATCCAAAATGAACATTATCATATTATCATCATTTTTATTCCTATAGAAATAATCATCTTCATCTAAAAGATATAAAATGTCATTATCATTATCATTGTTATGACATGTTTTCTTCATGAAGTTGCACTTTTTAATGAGCCCATTCGTGGATTCCCGTTGAAACGTTGATCAGTTGCCTGGTTTTCTGCCAGTTACTACAGTAGTAACAAGAGGTGATATGAAAATTTATCTTGACAGTGTGAGGACAAGACCTGTGTAGCTGCCCACCGCATGTGCGACGGTCGGCAAGACTGCCCGTACGGGGGTGACGAGATTGCGCTGAACTGCAACGATTTCCTTAATCTCGGTAGGTCCAACTCTTCACGTGGAATTCAAGAGTTGGGTATTAAACAAGTGAGGCGTAGATCTAACTTTTCGGCACTGCTTCTCAGGATTGACGTATGGAGTGCACTTAGCGCAAACGACTTTAAAAGGATGATAATAAGTTTTGGTTGAGATGGGGCTTCAGGTTGCCAACATTTGATGGGTTTTTTTTTTGTGAGATAATGATAAAATATCTTATGAACTACAACTGCTGTATATAAAAGCTCTCAGGTTTCTACAGTAAACACTTGATATAAATATATGTCTATCTGTTTTTCATCTTCAAACAAAACCAATACCATCTCTCATACCCGGGTACCACGAACTCTCCGTTTCCTTTTCATGAAGTTGATACGGACATTGGTGATGTTCGGTTTTGTTTTTTCAGTTGTTTGGCCATAGCACTAAATGTTTAACCATCAGTCTAATGGAAACGACAAGATATCGTGAATTCAAATTTTGCTCTTTTAGAGGAGTGCGATCCCCATTACGAATTCCGTTGCTATGCCGGGCAGTGCATCCCGAGGGAGGCGGTTTGTGACGGACGAAATGACTGCATAGGAGGAGAGGACGAGAGCCTTTGTCCCTCGCCGCAGGGTAAGTTCGGGGTTCAAATCCGCGTGTCTTTACGAAATCATTGCCTTCTCACAAATTGTATAGGTATAGAAGCATTTCCGGGTGCGAAATTCAGCATCTTTGTCTGTTTGTTGGTTCGTCTTTCGGCGTATTGCAGTTTAAAAATATGGCAAATCCCATGAAGCATTGCGGAACTAAAGCTGACGAGACAAACATATTTTGAGCATTAAAATGAAAAATGAAATATCAATGTCCTACAACAAGACAATGATATTTCACTTCAGAATATAGCAGTAGCTGAGCTTCTTCCATCTTTGGTTTAAAAAAACCCCACATCTTTTCCCAATGCCATTGATAGAGCGTAATGATATCCTTCTTGAATGATCATTTCTTTTTAAATCTAAGTTGTAACGTTGATTTCATTACTACACGGTATAATCTTTCAAATATCCACTCCTAAGGTGCCAGCACGTCTGTAATATATATATATATATATATATATATATATATATATATATATATATATATATATTATGTATGTATATGTATATATAATTATCTCAAAGAAATGAACTTAGGCAATCTTATTCAAAAAAAAAATGTCAAAAGACAGAGTCATCAAATGTATTTTTTTTTTCTTTTGCTAGGATCAACATGTCACGAGTGTTGTGTGATTAAAAAAAAACGCATTGTGAATCTATCTCTATAATTCCTCTTTTTCCCTAGACACCAGCGACGGACTCTCATACATGCTGTCTCAGCTAAATGAAGACTTGGAGGATCTGGTCGACATGTTGGGGAAAGGTGGGTTTGTTCAAACGGTCTGCTTGTTATAAGCCATTTTAAAGATGCATTCACTGTCGAACTTTAAAATTGCGTTCAGGAATGCCGCCATGTTAAGCCAAGTGCAATGCTGTTTTCTCTTTGTTTTTTGTCTACCCTATTTGCTGTGTGGGTATTAGTATGTGTGTATGTGCGTGTGTGTGTGTTTGTGTTTGTATATATGCATGTAGAAATGTATATATGTAACCATACAGCGTAATCGCCACGTAGTTAGTAACCGTCATGATGGACCAACAGGGTACATATACATAACAGCATAGACATCCGAGCAGACGAAATGGCAAGAGTTACAGCTTTGCAAAAACACTTTGATTAAACATATCTTAGTGTCATAGATATTCTAAGGGGTGCAAAAACATATATCATTTACCAGTGACAAGTAAATTCCCTTTACCGCTTTCAATAATGATTATAGATGGTCAGGGAGCGGTATACAGTGCGAGTGGACTAGCGAACACTTTGTACGACATCGAGGAGGCGTTAAATCGTGCAGGTATGTATATGGTACAACAGCAATTATCTTTCTAAGATTTATCAAAAAGAAAGAAATAGAGAAATTTGTTCATCTCAGACTTTTACCTCAGGGAGGATTTTGTGATCAAATCAAACGTAAGAGTAACTGTGATAGAATTTATTTTAGTTGCGGTCATAAATTTTTAAGTTACATCGACCAAGGCATTTTTCCGCCGATTCATCAAACCCGTCACAGAACATTCACAAAGCAATTACAACATTCTCAGCTCATCAAATCAAGTAATCACTTCAAATTTCAAACAACAAGAAAGAATATTTATCTCTAATTTACAAAGATAAGAGTCGTTTAAGTGGTCGAAGTAAGAAACTTGCGTTAAATCTTCATGTGCCTCGTTTGCACGGTTAGTTAGTTTCCTTTGTAACATTCGAACAAAATACAACCCCCAAAACGGAGTGTTTGTTGATAAAATCTGAACAGTAGAGGGCGTTGAGTTGAAAATGACAAGTACAGATGCGCATTCTACGTACGTCACAAGATTCATAATACATCCCTACACTGAGAAATATACATTGTATATCTCTGCATTGCCATATCTTGGCCAGTACTACGGTTCTCCTTAGCCATTTGCATTTCAAATTCAGTTTGGTTCAAGGTCGTGGAAAAGAACTAACCTTAGAGTTTATATTGTTCTCGTAAACCTGAAAACCACATCGCACTTTGGAATATCGATCGACAGTATTCTTTCCCAATTTGCTCCTTTTATCCCAAAGCAAAGGCGCAAGAACTTTTGACCTTCTTGCCAAATTTATTAAAGAATTGCTTTGATAAGGATGTACGTCGCAAAGAAGCCAATATCGTACAACTTATCTCTTGCCAATAGATGAAATCAAGATTTAAAACGGGGGGGGGGGGGGGGGTGGGTAGTCTAACCATCACCGTCTCATCTGCAATGCCACTCCTTTTCCATTAAATTGTATCCTTTTTTTTCATACATTTCTGCAGAAGAATACGTAACTCCCGACAGGCGAAGTGAAAACATTATTTCGCCCGCTTTGGTTCCGGTTGGCTCAGAAGATAATGATTTGGTGAAGAAAGGCGAGGCGGACGTCCCTGCCAAAAGCATCGAAACCAGCGTGAAGTTTCCCGCCCGGACGGGAGGGAATGAAAAGTCTGCTACATGGCGGTCGCACGACGCCGCCGAGGCTTCAGGCGCTCGAGAAGTCATGGAAACCGATACGTTCCCTTCCCTTACGAGGGTCGTCAGCCCGTCGAAAGACGCCCGACGCGAGTTAGATCGGCTGGCGAACTTGGCAGGAGCGCTGTCACGAAAGTTAGCCCGACGTGAGAACGAGGGCATCAACGGTATCCCGAAATCCAAAGATGTGGAAGATAGGGATGATGTCACAATGGACCAGTCCATGCTCCCGTCCTATGGATTACTGCAGCGAATAATAGTGTTGGAACATTCCATGATGAATAGGGAGAGAAGATCGCTGAGAGAGCGATAGTATCGTTGTCCGACTGGTGATAGCCAGCTTTGCTCCTGGTATTATTTTCCCTTGTTTGTCATTGTTTATGACAAGTTTGTCGAAACCAAGGTTAGTAATCAACAACAAAATAATGCCGAAGTTGAATTCAGCAAACAGGGTAAACGTAATGAGTCATATAATCATTAGCATCACTATTACATCCAATACTCAAGCAACCACAAGTCTGCCATAAGGATTCGTTCACATAGAAGTATTCGGTATTCGCTATTCGCTATTCGCTATTCGCTATTCGCTATTCGCTGTTCGGGCACCGAGTACGCCGTCACCCTCACCGTCAACTAACCATCCCATGCAGTGAGGATTTCTTCCTCCTACATCCCAGCAAATCTTATTAACAATTTCTAAACTGCATCAGAATGTCAGTCTACATGCTTATTTTTGCTAAAGGGCAAATCCAGACCAAAATTGTCAATATTTCATAAACGAGAGACGGTATACGCTGCAAGAAATCGAACAAGCTCGATTCCCACTTTGCTATACTATTCGCAGCTATTCGGTACTTTCGAATAGTGCCCTCTCATGTGAACCGGTGTGAGGAAATCCTATCGTTCGATTCAAGCTATTCGCGTGCCCTCGAAAACGAGCCCCGAATACCCGAATAGTATACTTCTATGTGAACGCAGCCTAAAGCAGCTTATTTTGGGGCAAAGCACGTCTCCTCTGAAAATGATATTTTTTTCAGAGTACTCACCTCTCTCTTACTTTGTAAAGTAAGGAATCGCGTCATCACCACGTTGAACTTGCATTCTAACATTGTCTTCTATTCTTAAAAACATAAGTCATTTGTATGTCCTAGGTAATGTTATACATATTGTTTTATTACTGATTTTAGTGCCTTTTATGATTTGTTTTATGAATCTTCTGTCATTTACTTGTGAAAAGTAAAATGCAGGACTTCATTTAAGTAGTGAGTCAATTGCCTTTACCTGTGCTGGTTTAGGAAATTGCGATGTTAATACTTTGGTCAAATGCATGTGCTTTTGGCCATTTGCATAATAAGTGTTGTTTGTGGAAGAAGTTTACAAATTCATTTCAGTTAATAAATTGACCGTGAACTAATAATGGCAGTACTATTTGGCTGTTTGTTCCATGAATGTTTATGAATTCTGAGGGGCAAAAACTGCACACTGTATCATGAAATTAGGACGTTGATTAATGTTACTTGACGTTTGAAAAATAATTATGTCCTTGTTGTGTAGAGCGAATGTGATTAAAAGAATTTCGGTCTAAACTTTTGGACAACAGAAATGCGAATATTTTTTTCAGAGTTTACACCAGCTAACATGTCGTCTTTCGAGCACAAAAGACACTAATCTCAGTAACATCACGAACAAGAGCTGATGAATGTGACATCACTTCCGCTGTCCTCTCATCGTTGTTACTTAAAGGGGAAGGCTAGTAACTGATCAGTGGGAATCAGTGGAAATGCTGGGAGATGATTGTTCCAATCCTTATGGGATTCATTCAAGAGTACATTGTATATCTATTGTTGTGTGAAAATTATTTGCTTCAGAATGGTCTCATATTCAAGTAATGTGCAGTTTAATGCCCCGTCACTGACCAGGGACGCTTACCTGGAAACATTAAACTGCACATTACTTGAATATGAGACTATTCTGAAGCAAATGATTTTCACACAACAATAGATATATAATGTACTCTTGAATGAATCCCATAAGGATTGGAACAATCATCTCCCAGCATTTCCACTGATTCCCACTGATCAATTACTAGCCTTCCCCTTTAAACATAAATGCAAGAATTGAAAAAAAAAAATGTTTCTGTTTCAACATTTTCGCGGTCTGATTTCTGTCCTGGAGAATAAGAGCTCAATGCCATCACAACCACGAGGGAACGCGTCTATATGAAAAGTCAAGAGCACTCTTAGACAATTGCGTTCAATGGCCTAAACATTGGAATAGTTATGGATACATAATTTTTCTCAGTTCTGTTCCCCGTTTTATCAAAAGATATAATCGATTGTAAATTCCCTCACTACACAGGCTGTCATATACTTATGATAGAAATCAACTATATAATCAATTACAACTCTACATAAGAACAGAGCCCTGATTTCTAGCATTCGAGTATTTTCATAGAATCACTCACAACATCAAAAGAAGTGTTGCTGCATATTGCTTATATGATTGTATCTTCCAAATGTACTTAGCTTGGAAGAAGCTTCTCCCTTTAATAAACGACGCCTCTGCAAATTGTATCCTACAAAGAAGACGCACGGTTAATGTGGGCTTGTTGTTCTCTGTGTATCACTAAACTTACATATGAGTACCATGTGACAGAGAGTACGTGAGAGCAGAGAGTGGATGATACGGAAATACAAAGATACTGGAAGTTTGAGAATGAGAAGAAAAAAGAGGGAAAGAGGTAAGGGAGAGCAGGTAAGAGGAGAGAGTGGGGAGGCAGAAATACGAATATATTGAGAGATAGAAAGGAGGAAAAAAGAAAGCAAGCCTTGCTCTCTTGTATGGAGAGAGACATTTTGACAGGGGGGGGGGAGGGAGAGGGGGAAGAGATACGAGGTTAGGAGAAAGAAAGAAAGAATAAAGGTTGTGTCGCGATCATGGCGTCTGCACGGATGTCCTTAGTCACTCGCTAGCTGCTGCGCCTTTATGCAACTTCGCATTATAGTTATTACTCATGTTTGATCCGATCCGCGGGAAATTCATAGTAGCATGTTGCGGAAGTTCAACAAGTTGCAGGCAATTTTGGGAGCAGTCTGGGGAGACCGGACGAGTCTGATTCATCAGCCCTCAACAATCAGGTTCTTGCAAATTTGTCCTCGAAAATGCTCCCCCTTTTTACTTTCTCATTTCTTTCACATCTTTCTTTCGTAAGTAACCCCCTTCTTAATATCTGCTTCTCTTATCCCCCTCTCCTTCGTCTTCATCTTCGTTATCGTAAACGCAGTCGTAGACGTAGTAGTCGTTAATATGTTCTTCTTCTGCTCATTCCTTTTACTTCTTTTCATTTCCTACCCTTCTTTTTGTCATTGTTGTTATTCCCCTATTCCATCTCTGGAATCATCAACATCAAGGTCATTTCTGTAATATGAATAGACCGTTTTTATAATGTGTTAAAATTTTCATGCCATTGACCCGCTCTTCTTAAATGAAATAAAAATGGTGGAATCCAGTTTGCATATATTACTTGTTGCTATGTCGCACAAGCCTTTCAGGTTTCAGGTTGTCAAGCACAACCTTTGTTTAAAAGGTACGCCTAAAATTTTAATAATAATATGTTACGATAGCAGCATATTGCTATACTCTTTTCTCACCTTCTGTTGATTTTCATGAAGAAAATTAGAGCTAGATGCCTTACCACATGACGTGAAAATTAGTCGGAGCAGGACCAAGTATATATCTGCATATGTGAATTGACTACCGACTGTAGCCTAATTCACAACGTTGAGTCGATATCCAACGAAAATTTCCCTCCGTTTCTCAACTTCACTTTCTGATTGGTAAGAAAACATTAGTTTTGTATGATCAAGACCGGCATTTGCGAAATTTAACCTATATGGCTCAAGAAGTATTCGATTTAAAAAGTCGTTCATTTCTCGTCAGTGAATTCTGATTCCGATAATTGGAAAATAATCAACCTGGCTGGGACCAAGTAAACTTTGGGCAACTTTATTGTTGTCATCGATGTGTCCTGTAGAGGAAGTGTAGAATACGAGTACATCATTGTAATGGAACGGAATGTAGAACAAATAATTTGTAACTCTCCGAACGAATATTCGATTACTTGGTGATCAAAGAATTTGACACGAACTAGTATTCGAACAGGGAGACAAAACTGTAGTGTACAAGTTGGTGGTCATAAACTGCGCATGAATGGGCAAAAAAGGTTAGATTTTTGTTTGATATTTGCTTCTTTGTTTTTGTGGCTGATTATTAATATGTTTTGTTCGATTTTGTGTGTGTGTGTGTTGTATTTTAGCAGAGTCATGTAAAGTCTGGATACAATAGTCTTGCAAGCAATTACAGCAATGATGATTCTAAACACCTTCTGCTATACAGAATCGTGGAGCATCAAGCGCAGCAATATTTGTTTTAATTATGTATATATATAAATATATATATTATACTAGTGTGTGTGTGTACGTTTTGGTGATTGAGAAAGCAATTACGACAAAAACAACGAATTAATCAGTTTAAACATAACATGTGTAATTTGCTACTTGTGTCATTTCCGAAACGGAAAGATGAGATTCTTGTGCGAATATTTCGACACAAAAATGCAAAAAAAAGAAAAATAATAATAACATCCAGGTCAGCAGAAAACTGAATCATTTCCACAGAGAAGGTACTGGATCGGCATACGTGATTACATGCTACTAAAACCTTCCATCGATGTGAACGATGTTAATTCCCCTTCATGAGAGAACGTATTATAATGCTAAGATATGATAAGTCATATCAGCAATAAAAAGAACAACACTTATAGAAAGCACGAACAGCAGTAAATCCATGAAGTAAAATACAGTGTAAAGGGTTCCAAGATCAATATTAATTACCAAACGAAATTTTAGTCAATCAAATCTGTTGGTCACACAGTGTTTCTCAATGATTCTACAAGCCACATTGTATGTTGGGGAAACTGCGATCCACGCGCACAGTTGAAAAAAAAACGGTGTTTTTCATTACATTTCTAAGAAAGCACAGCGGTAGCAGACATTATTTGGCTTTGTGAAGTAGAGAGTCGTGGAATGAAGACAATTAATATTATAATGATTCAAGTAATCAAGTACGGATTGCCACCGGTATAATCAGTCTCATCGCAATACGGATATATGTTATTTCTCATGCTTGTGCCCAACGCTTTCTTACTGTGACACCAGGGGGACATTTCATGAAGCATTTTGTCCGACAAAGTTGTCTGACAAATTTGCTCTCAGCCAATCAGATGCAAGGATTTCAGCAGCTTGTAACAGTTTGTCAGAAAAATATCCGACCAACCTGCTTCATGAAATGCCCCCCTGGAATGACGAAATACAAACAACAAAGTAGCAATCCCATCTCCTTAATATATAATGCCGTACTACAATGAAGATAGCAACTCAAGACTCATAAGGCAAACTGGGCAAACAAAATAAACCATAATTCCACTCTTCGTATTGATATACTTAATATAGCCTATCTTTATCTTTATATATTCATATTTTGTATGTTATCAATCTGTACGACAGTGCAGAGAATGGCATGTTTCAAATGAACACATAGAAATCAAGAAATTTGCGTCAATGTGCCCTGTGCTGATGTATCGTAAATTGATTATCATAGTTTATGTTTATATAGCCTACAACTGTACTGCTCCATATGATTCTACTTTGCAAATATCGACCTACGAGTTGACTATTTGCGTTGGACCCCATTTCAAGCATCCAATTTTATCCGCAATTGATCAACATTATAGGGTCGGTTCGACAACCGGCATAGAGTCTTAATTAATGAAAAGTTCGCATCTAAACGAACAGCACAGACAGTTCTATACATGTTTTTTTTTGCCATTCTTAAAAAGACCGCAACATTGTACATAAGTTTATTCAGTCAAGTTCTTGCGGCCCCTTACCATTTCACATAGGACCTAAACGAACGTAAAGTAGTTGTTGTTGTTGCGTTTATGTTGCTGAAGAAGATCTTGAAGCAATGATAGCAGTGCAGCAGTAATAGCAGCAGTTGTGGTAGTAAAAGTACGTCTACTATACATAGCAGCAATAGTAATGCATGGTAACATAGTAGTAATAGTAGTAGTAGTGGTGGTAGTAGTAGTAGTAGTAGCAGTAGTAGAAGAAGAAGTAGTAGTAGTAGTAGTAGTAGCAGTAAAAGTAGTGTAGACATATAGTACTATCCGTAGAAGTGGTCAACATACTTGTAACAGCATTGACAGTATAGATAGATGGAGGAGTAAAAGAAGTTGTAGTTGCCGTATAGTGTACGTATGTGTCGCAATGTGAATGTTCGTGCCCAACCGTTCATGATATCTAATCACATAACATCCTTTATTCTGAAGCATATCAAAAAGAACAACAACATTAGTAATGTCAATTTCACAAATTCACGCGATTTAAAATACATAAAATATTTTGCATATCGGTGATTTTAAATAAATACAATTCGAAAGTAATGATCTAACTTGGAATCACCCACGGCGGCTGAACCGGTCTTTAAAACTAGCACGAATCTCGTAGTACTGTCACATTTTCCTATTCGTTCATCTCAACGCAACGATGACATCATGATATTCTCACTCGCAGCAATAGTCTGTGGGTATATCGCATGTGATACTCTGCATTATATTTCATTCCTGTGGCGCCTATAGATAGCGGTGGTGTCCTTGATGACGTCATTTTGTACAGACGAGACATTACACGGTAAAGCTGGATGACCGAGTCCCATGATTGGTAACGCACCAGCTACTTGCAGGTATTAATACATTTATTATAGATATGAACCGTTTCCCATTGAAGCTGATGGGGTGCACTTTGAAACACTTGAACATTCCAATTTTATTTTTCAACTTTTGCGTGGCACAATAGGCGGTTCACTAAACCCGTGTAAATCACTTACGGTGGATCTAAAAGGGACTAAAAAAGAATTAAACAAAAACATTAACTATGCATTAGCCACTTCATAAAACGAATCTGCGTTTTCTGCTTCCCTGGTCCCAGACGGGTTATCTGGTGTCATGTATAAACCTTCCTGCTCAGCGTTGTTTTTCAAGTAAGGCATGTATCCACCCGCCGCATCGACCTGCGCTTTGTTCACCCCGGGCGGCAAGGGGGCCACACCGTCCGGCATGTCGTATATCGTTGAAGGGCCGGCCGCGTTCTCGCCGGACTCGAAGGCTGGGTTTTGATGCGATTGCGACGATGACGACGGACCTGCGCCGTTGGCGGTTTGGAGATTGAGCGTCGTGTAAGGGGGAGGCGGTTCCCTCTGGAATGCGTCCAGGTCCATGTACAGGGGATCCCCGCTGGGATGTCCGTCGGGAAGCGGCGGCGGGTCAGCGCATTTTTCGGGGAGAGGTCGGGAGCGGTAGTCGTTCGATCGCTGCCCCTGTCCACCGCCTGCTAACCGTCTGCACAAATTGAGACAAAGAAAAGAAACTTAACTGTAAAACGTCGTGTCACTAAGTAATTGTCCTTCAATTTCTAAACATCTGTTTATGACTGTTGTGTAGTAATCAGGAATTCTAATCTGATCAAATGTTCCAAAGTAGGCGTACTTTTTTCAAACTCTCTCTCTCTCTCTACACACAAATTTAAAAAGATCTCGATAATCTAATTTTTATCTATTTGCGAAAGTGACAATTATTCGACGATTCCAAATGTAAGCGCCACACATCAGCTTGAGTTCTTCGCATATCACGCAACAGGTCTCGTTTTCTCAATAAGCAAATCAGCTGTGGCTGATTTGATTCGTCATACGTAACCATGGTAACGGCTTAAAGGGGATGGCTAGTACCTGATCAGTGGGAATCAGTGGGAATTACGGGGGATGATTGTTCCAATCCTTGTGGGATTCATTTAAGAGTACATTATATCTATTCAGAATGGTCTCATATTCAAGTAATGTTCAGTTTAATGTTTCCAGGTTAGCATATCTGTACAGTGACGGGGAAATCGTTAACGGCCCGTTAACGATTGCCCCGTCACTGTACAGGCATGCCAAAATTCCCACCGATTCCCACTGATCAGTTACTAGCCATCCCCATAGTTAACAACGGGAGAGATTTTAAGTCCCCTCCAGAAAAACTTGGCTATGAGGATAGAGTGCCTTGCATACAGGCACGACAGCTGCAACCAGGGGATTGAACCAGGGACCTCGCGCTTGAAAATCCGTTGTCTCCGACATACACTGAACCACAATAGCTCTTTCCATGCCGACGCGGGCATTTGTTGTTGACACTATTATGCTACAGTATATTGCTCATTTCAAAAAATAAAAATAAGAACGATAATCACTTGCCTGTTTTCTTTCAGCTCTCGAGCTCGTTTTGCACAGAGAACACCCACGACGATAGCGATAATGACAACGACCACGCAAGCCCCCGCCCCGAAGGCAGCGGGGATGGCGTAGTTGCCAGACTGCCCGCCATCCACTGCTGTGACAGCCGGTGGTAGAGTCGTAACTGTAATGGAGATTAGAACAACACTGATGCGTTAACTGACTCGCTCAAGATGTCATACACAATCACAGCTAAGTAGGCTTCAGACATGTCAGAGATGCCAGTGGTATTTTCTTCCACTCTGTCAATTCGATTGCGATTCAACATTATTTCATGGACGACTTTTTTTTCAGCATCTCTCAAGATATGTGATGGTCTACCAAGACTGCCATTTCCAGGTCAGCGCTCTCAGAGGGATCCAGTATTTTGTATTCCTTTGACTGAAAGCTTAGTACCTTCATGACCTTGGTTGTTCAGTATCAATTCTGTCTCCACTACCCAAATCTGGTATTAGGGACACTAGCAACGAAGCATCGTCTTTAACGTAAGAGGTCCAAATGAACAAACCGAATTACATAACAAAGTCACCCACACTTTTGCTTTTCAAAGAGCCTTGTCTCTTTTAAAACTTGTATTTTGTTTGCTATATATGTTATATCTTACATACCTTAGACTTGTGCGTAATCTTTGCAGTGGTTTTCCTGCCTTATAAAAATTGAAAGTTTGCAATTTAAGGAAACCAAAATATGATTAAAACAGCTACAGCATCACTGTAAAAATAATATTCACCATAATAACGTGTGCGTTTCTTTACCTATTTGGAAGACCTGCGAGGTCGCAATTCCCTGCATGCCGAGCATGACGGAATCGCCCATGGCTTCGGCCAGCGCGTCGTCGGCGAAGCGGTCAATGCGGTAGACGGCGCTCTTGGCCCAGTCCGACCAGTAGACGTAGTCGCCGTGGACCGCGATCCCGTACGGCTGGGAGGGCGACGGGAGCGTCGAGAGGAGGGTCCGCTCATTGGTCCGGAGGTCGTACATCTCTATCTTGCTGTCGTCGGGGAAGTTCGAGTCGCACCAGTACAGGATACGAGCTGGAAGACGAGACGGAAGATGCAAGTCACTTTTAATTCGAATCAACTCTCTTTGATTTAAACGGTGGACATGGTGGAGAGTAAACATGGGAAACTGATGCTGCCCAACATGAAAATGATCCATTCTTGAGTCATTTCCACTCCTGATAGAGATTCGACATCCTTGCCCCCCCCCCCCCCCACCTCACCCCCATCCCGCCCGCTCTCTTACCAACAAACCTCCCATTGTCACGAGCAATGACATGAAATCATGTCACAAGCCGTGCCCATGTACCTCGTCATCTCTATACCGATAAAGAAATAGTGCGAGAGAATTCTTCTCCCGCTGTTCTCAATGTAGACATCTGTGCCCAAAGGGAGAGGCGTGACGCACTCACAAAACTACGAACTACCGTGACGTAAGATCCTACCAGTTCGCAAGTTTCGCAAGACATGTTTAGTCTCATGTTTATGAGTTTCAAGGGTGACTGTGGCGTTGAATTGACTAAATCCTTGCGGCGGATATAACTCTCCCTCCAGAGCGATATTAAGAAAATTGATTTTGATTTTTTTTCCCCCGCTGATATCATCGGGACATGTCTTCGTGATTATCTCTTTCAATATAGTATTGAGAGTACTCGTGACCTCGAAATGTTACACCAAGGAGTAGAGTCTAGTCCTAAACGAATATTTGCAGTATATGTGATTGGAACTCACCTTCGGGGTCGATTGTAATCCCGTTCGGGAACACGAGGTTTTCCGTCACCAAAATTTCCCGTCTGGTTCCCGAACTTGAAGCCTTTTCTATCTTCGGTGAATTACCCCAGTCAGTCCAATAAATGTCTCTGCGATAAACAAACGCACATGCATTCTTCTGAGCGATAAATCACCATAATTGTATTAACGTGTATGTATGTGTGTGTGTGTCTGTCTGTCTGTCTGTCTGTCTGTCTGTTTTCGCACTATGTGTGCAAAAGCAAATGCACTCTTAACAGAATGATGAAAATGTGTTTAAAAACCAGTACGTAGTTACTCATGCTTTTACAATATATCATTCTTACCGACATAACATCACTGCTGTTGATTCATGTATCTATTCACGAGTGCAAACAAACGAGCGTCCAGACACGCAGATGCTATTCCTACCCTCCTCTCTCTCTCTATCTCTCTCTCTCTCTTCAAACGTATGTTTAAATATGTATAATTATGTATAGATAGACAGATAGACAGACAGATGCATATACATTCATACATACAGACATACATACATACATGGGTCTTAAAACGCCAGTCTGAGTTAGGTTTGATGATGAACTTGCAATCTAATGAACATTAATTTGACTTGACTTTTCTGTCATGTAATACATGTAATATGCATAGTGCATCCCGTCGATATCTATATTAAAGGCAATATCATAATATGACCCGTCCTGCTAAGGACCACGCACGCTACAAAAAGTATGTAATTGCACAGGTATGAAAATTTGTGATCATCTGTAACAAATCACTAGAAATTCGGTCAACGAGACTGAAGTCTTGAATTGCTTGCCGCGTCTCAAGTCTTTGCTTGGATACACCTTTATACGGGAAATTTGCGAGCACATGCAGAGAACGCGAACATTCATTGCAACGACATCAATATCGAAATGAAAATGAAATGAAATGAAATTTATTTATCAAACAAACATTGTCAACAAAGTCACAACAATGAATAGTTGAAATATAGTTTCGCAAAAAAAAAAAAAAAAAAAAAAAACTGGCATCAGCGTGCAGGCTAGTCGAGACCAGTCCTTTCAATGA
This sequence comes from Diadema antillarum, assembly GCF_040938485.1. Taxonomy (NCBI): domain Eukaryota; kingdom Metazoa; phylum Echinodermata; class Echinoidea; order Diadematoida; family Diadematidae; genus Diadema; species Diadema antillarum. The sequence continues at coordinate 605,141 of NW_027271812.1, read as the reverse complement.
TATAGATTATGATATAGCGTATTTACAATATTCACCGAAGATTATTGTATGTACATATTTACATATTTTCATGTGGGATCATTTATACTAATATTAATTGTGACTTCTGCATGCATGCTCGGATTGTGTTCAAAAGGAAATGGAATATTCGTGAAGTGATTGTGCTACAACGAATATGCAACTAATTCAAGTCACAGAATAGTTGAGAAGTATATTTACCAATTTGAAGAATAGTAGGCCCAACCTTTCCATTTTCTTCACGGCATAATGCACTTTTGAAGCATTTTTTAAATCTTGTTAGATTTTGTTTGGTCTCGTTAATTCCACTCTGATAAGCTTTAATAGAGAGGCGTCTCCTGTCGCATTTTAGTTCAAATCGCAAGCTAATAAAACGTACAAACTGTATGTGTCCTTTAAAGCTTCTCTGTCTCTATAATGCGTGCAAAAAAAAATGGCAACTAATTTCAGATCTATCATAGATCCTTGATTTTGTTGAAGCTGATTACAGTCACTGGGTATCACTCTCAGAAGGTTTCTGTGGAGCGTTCATCCCGCGTGTGAGATGTGTTGCAGGATGACGGGTCGAGTCGCATTAGACTGTCTAAAGATGGTTGCCTTCATGGAGAGAGCATTATGTTATACAGTATAGGCTAGGGAATCTCTTCACAAGTAAACAGACATAGCACTATCCGCTCCCAGTTGAACTCACGCCTCGGAGTGTCAAAGGCGATGTGTCATCGCCGAAAAAAAAAATGGTGATTTTTTTTTTTTTAATCATCATGAAAGGGTCTCGTTGTATGTAATGGCATACCAAAACACGATAAATATCTTATTTTGTTACATGTTACCACTTATTTCTGTGTAGTTATGGTCCTGACCATCTTCCTGAGAGTTTTCGGGACGTGGCTTCGCGCACTCTGTTAACCCTATCACACCAAAAGGCAAGACTGTCATAGCAGACAGCAATGCAGCATTTTCGGTCAGTGTTTTTGGCGGAATTATGAGGAAAGATGGCTCCCGAATGTGCAAAAATGATGTGGCTCGCGTTATATTCTGTAGCAGCTGAAAGCGACGAGTGTTTCTTTTTCTTCTGACGAGCCTATTTGAACGGTTTTTGTTGTTGCTCTTACCAGTATTGTGCTTTTATTCGTGTGACTTTGTGCTTTACGGCTCAATGTCCTACACGAAACGGATTATCAGTGTCTAATACCTTGATATGTGGACGAAATACCTCACACATGCAGTTACAGTGATCTGTTAAGCTATCGTGACAAATAGAAATAATAGAGACACGAAGAATGAATGCATTGAAGAATCAAATGCATGTATATAAACGTAGTGACCTTCCTTCATGAATCAATAAACATATTTCTTGTTGTAGAGTGTGCTGAAGAATTTTCGGGCAGAGTCAAAGAAATGAGCACTTTTCGCAGATTTCGTTTTCGTTTCGTTAAGGGTTTCCTTGTGGTTTTATTGAAGATGATCATCATTGTATCGAAATTACGACGGTTTGTCGGGATTTCAATATGTTACTTCATGAACAGAATGAAGAACACTTTGACGTAAGCTTCGATGCCCTGACGTCGTTGGAATATTTGAAGTAAGTCTATGCCATAATCTGACAACCTAACGTATGACGTTAATGACCTAACGTTCCACGGCGGATTGAATATAAGGGATCTAGAAGTCTGCATACAAGAGTGCAAGAATCACCGCAATCTTGACAGTTGTAATAACAATAGGTGTATGTGTGTAAGTGAGTTTTGCTTTTGTTATAATAGACCGGTTTACTAACATACTCAAACTTTATGCATGCCTTGCAGACAATGGTCCTTTTTAACAATTTAAAAGTTTGCCTGAGGTTTGATTGCAACTAACGTGTGCAAACTTTATTCCAATTTTTGAAAAGTGTTTTGTAAAGGTTGATACAAAAGATCGTTACTACGTCAGGAGGGAAGAAACGTCTATACATTGGAATGAATAATTATGTTAGTAAACATTTGGTAAACCGTTTTTCAACGGCCTCTTCTATGTGTACAACGGTAGGACACTCCCTCAGCGTATACAAACTTGTATCACATTTACATTTCATTGTGTAAACATATGGGTTGATCTATCATCCAGTGTGGGCCCACGCAAGCGCCATGAATTCCGGGCCAATTGTGCACAATCAATGATAGTGGAGCTTATTCATGCATGGCACATTTTCGCCGTGTTGTGAATGACACGGTGTATGGGCCTATTGTTCCCGGTTCTGTTATATGCAAATCGATAGCGTGACTATAATAATGCCACGTTTTGGCAGATATCTGCAGTGAGATCAAAACAGAACAGTCTTTTCGATAGCTCTAAATACAAAACCCAGCCTATATTTGTACCTATTATTTACATCAAAAGTTATCTATAGACATTTCATAATTATTCAACTTCATCATCAAAAAGACAAAGCACATACAGTGTACAAAGAATTAGGATTTGCTATTTTCAATAAGAGTGGTCTTTAATGTTTATAGTTTATAGCATATTGAGTATAAAACGTACACGTGGCAAGTACACTCGCTAATTTCCTAATTCGTGCCCATTTAAATAAACATTCTGGTCGCTCAGTTTTAGATATTTTGTCGTAATACACTGTGCTTTGAAAGACGCTTGTCTAGGAAAACATTTTGAACAATTCTTCTGGGTTTAGAGAAGAGGCTAAAACTTTTGATCAAGATTTATCATAATCAAGAAAACAATCACAAAATTGTAAACATCCAGGAAATGATATGACATTGATGGACTCCATATTATTTTTGCAATAATGGAGACTCTTCAGTTGTCAGTCACAGACAGAGTCGATACCATAGTGAAATACGATCCATCAGATAACACAACCACATAATGATCGGAAAAAGAATGTTCAACGAACAATGATTGCCACACTTCCAATTTTCCCTTTACTTGAGACGAAAAAGTTAAGCTTTGACATTCATCAATATGAATAGATAAAGACTTATTTTCATGAATCATGGTGAGGTGACCTCATGTAACATTTCTCGTCGAGTCAGTCGAAAACGATATCTAGAGGTGATTTTAGATGAAGAGTCCACAGGAAATTATAGTCCGTGCAATCACTTGTCAACGTACCAAACTGAAATGTATTCCATACCATTCACAAACCATAACTTCATATCTAAGTCCAAATACTACTTAAAGGACAAGTTCACCTTCATAAACATAAGGATTGAGAAAATGCAACAATATTAGTAGAACACATCAGTGAAAGTTTGAGGAAAATTGGACAATCGATGCAAAAGTTATGAATTTTTTAAATTTTTGTGTTGGAACCGCTGGATGAGGAGACTACTACAGCTTGTGAGTCATATGCGTACAACAGTATAAAGAAAATATAAAAGAAAATTCAACATATTTTCACTTTTTTCGCATAATAAAAGAGCAATTGACTTGCCTCTTTCTAAGGGCAGGGGGAATAATATTACCCATAACATGTATCGGTAACGAGTCAGGGGAATGTGTACTTTTTTCAAAAGATCGAATTTTGTGAAATTCTCTTTATATTTTCCTTATATTGTTGTACGCATGTGACATCTAAGTTATTCATACACTGCAGTAGTCTTCTCATCCAGCGGGTACCGCACAAAAACTTCAAAAAATCATAACTTTTGAACGGATTGTCTGATTTTCCTCAAACTTTCAATGATGTGTTCTACTAATATTGCTACATTCTCTCAATCCTTATGTTTATGAAGGTGAACTTGTCCTTTAATAAAACTCTGAAATTTTCGCCACTTGGGGTGATAAATACATGACAAGAGATAAAAACAGTGAAGGCTTAATTCTATCCACAATCAGCTGTCACTTATCCAAAATGATCCCATGTATCACGTTTCCAGGCAAAGAGTTAACCGTCATGTTAATAAGATGATAAAGACATAATGGTGATTAATATCAGGACGTATTCTAAACTTTCAATATATCTGGACATATTCTAAAAAGCTTCCATGTACGAGTCAATGCTATTTAAGTTTTATTTTTTCTCTCATTAGGTGGAACACCCTCGTCAACCAAAGGCTGCTTTTCAGATTGGTCCACATGTTGGTATGCCACATCGCGACATATAATAGGTATTATGATATAGTCATCGACTACGTGAACGATTTCACTTCTCCATTCCGACTGTTCTGTACATTACTGACGTAAAAACGCCCTAGCGTACCACAGAGCGTCTTGTGGAGAGTGGCGGAAACATGGATGTGGTTTGCCGGTGGACACGGCCCGACAATCTGGGCGGGGTTCGCCTCTTGATCCTGTCACTGTCCAGCGGGGAAACATCGGCCGCCTTGCACGGATCGAGCCTGCCGACTCCCGCCTCGTAGTTTGACGATGTCCAGTCCAGCGGGGTGAACGAGTACCTCTCGAGTTGCCCCGCGTCTGAGTCGATGACCGACAGTTTTCGCATTTCGGTGCGAATGTCTTTCAGCTGGTCGACGAGCGTGCCCTTCGCTGCCAGGATGTCGGCTGAGTTGCCGGTCGCCAGGAATTCATCTGCGTAGCCGTCGATTTTAGCTGCTCGGGCGCGTAATCGCCGAACAGTGGTCAGTGCTGTGGTCACTTTACGACAACTTGTCTTCTCCATATCAAGAATGCGCGTATTCAGACCTGCGCGCTTCGCCTCAATCTTTGCGTAGACGGAGGCGATCTCGTTCTGTGCGGACTCGTTGACCTTTGACATCAGTTCTCGGGCTCTATCCCGGACTTGTTTGAGGCGTTGTTCATACAGTCCGGACAGTTGATCGAAGTTTCTAGGCTCGATCTTGCCTCGTAGCTGTTGGACCTCCTTGCTGAATTCTTCCGTCATGTCATTGATGCTCACGCAGTCGTGATCATCGAGTTCGTGGTGATACAGATCGGCGCATTGTGGACACACCGGTTGACGACATGTCCTGCAATACATAGAAAGCGAGTCGCCATGCTTATTGCATTGTCTCTCGCCTAACCCTTCATCACACCCGAGTACCTCTTGTTCTTTCAGGATCTCATTATTCTGAAACTCCAGGACACCAATAATACGATGACACCGGGTGAGCTTCAGAAGATTATGCGCGCCGACGCATTTATCGCAGATCAGTAGCTGGCAGTCCACGCAGTACGACTTGGCTAGACACACTGCGCCCAGTTCCTTGCAAGACTCACACTGGCAGCCGCCATCGTGAATTTTCGCCTCTATCTTTTCCCGAGCCCGTGCCTCCCTCGCCCTTCGCGTGGCGGTCAAGTTTGGAAGCAGCGAATCGATGCCCTTGGACACGCTGGTCACCTCTCGGCACAGCGGGCAGGATACCTTGAGGTTTCGCGTGCAGTGCTCGAGGCATCGTGTGCAGAAGGAGTGAAAGCATCGCAGGAACTTGGCGTCCGTCAGTTTGTCCATGCATACGGCACACGTAACATCCTCCTTCTCAGCGTTTTCTCTGTCAGTAGCTTCCGCCATTTCTATCGCTTATTTCAGTCCAGTCACCAGGATCTAGATAGACTCGTTGCAAATATGTGATAGCACTTTTCCAAGTTGGTGTATCGCTTCAGTCAACAATGAAGTGCGTAAAACGAACTGACAATCATTTTGGGCAGTTATTGTATATATCCTGTGCGCTTTCTACCGATCCAAAGGCTTGCCTTCACAACTTTTTAAAGACGTCTTACAACTCTGGATGTTGCGATTAGGATGTTCAACCAGTCAGGATATCTATTTCCTTGATTAGCTTACAGAAACATTCTGTCTAGATCCTCCAACGTCAAGCCCATGTAGTGTTTTTCATCGTAACACTGACACGTTTAGCCCTATTCTCTATCTGTCACGCACAACACGTGACACGTCGAAATAAATTACAAGAATTTTTCAGTACGCAGTCTTCCGCAAACTCGGTTGCTGTTAACCAACCTCACACGCCCCAGCAGAAGAACAATACAAAAATCAATAATCATCGTAATTTTCTGCCTATAATATGTCAGACAAAAAGCGCTGAAGTTTGCAGACACGAGGTCGCCCACCACATATGCAATGGATACCACGACCAAGGTCATTTTGTTTACTATTTTATGATTGCCTTTGTTCCACTCACACTTCACAATTTCTATTAATGACAATAAAATGTTTCTAATTATAAGCAAACGTCACAAATGTTCGCAGTGCGGCATTTTGTTTTGGGTTGGGTTTTTTTCACACAAATCTACATTTTACAGAGTTTAGAGCCAATTTGCAGTGCAATGATTTAACCTCGGAAGAATAGCATTTAATTTTCCAGGATTTCCAGTATTCCGGATTCACTACCTAAGCCCTCATTAGTAAGCACAATCCATTTTTTTTTTACAATCATCAATTATCCTGTGGATGTCAACGTTTATGGAAGTATCGCTGCTCGATTACAGCTCATAAAATCTTTGAAAGTTTCCGTGGCGGTAGAACGTTTAGTAGTGGAAGGCTTCTCGGTGCGCCTAATAAAACATTCTTTAATTGGGTATGTATGTGGCTCTTTTGAATACCCAAGAAAGAAATGTGGTGCACCTTGGAGCCTTCTGCTACTTTAAATCGCGAACAACTCCTTGAAGAGAGGCAAAATAAACAATGAATTATGGGGACGGAATCCACGTTCAACGGCATACCATGCAGGCCAATGAGAGGGTGGATATGCTTGGTTTCGCTTCACCGAGCTCGCGTTATACATCAGTGTTTGACACGTGTATCGCTATCTTTTCAGAAATAATTCTTTGGAAGCAGTTAATCGCCCTACATATTATAACTGTCCTTCACAGAATAGGCAGTCTATCATTTTCCTCCCATATTGCTCGATTCGGTTTAAATGGTTCTATTTGAACTTAGGACAACGGTGGCTTGCAGAGGTAGGCTGGGCATACAGGGTAAACGTGTTTGTTCGTAGTTAGATTTACAATGTACATATTCTATGGGTTTGACTGTTTCAATTCTTGCATCCATATTTTATGTTCGTTCTAGTTGTTGAGGTTTTTTTCAGATTGTATAAGTTTCTTTCATCGTACATTTCTCAAATTTTTCTCATTGCTGAATTAGACCTGATTTGTCTTTGTTGCAACATATGAAATTAATCTACATAATTTTTTATCATTTTATTAAGTTTTAAAAAAATAGAAAGTAACTGTAAGCTTCCCGAAGGGCTTTGATCGGTGATCAATAACACCTCTTGCGACAAGTCTGCGCCAAATTGTGGGCTGACTTTTCTTACAACACTTTAAAATAGTAGTAGTGCTTTTTCGTGATCATTCTTGTATATTATGTACATGTATACCTATGTGCACAATTTCAGATCAACCACTGAGCCTCCTATTTTCCAAACTTTTTAAAAGTAAATACAATCAACGCACACCCCCACAAGTGGCATGATCATTCAGGCCGACCCAGTTTCATTGAGCTGAGTAGCCTACAAGCTAGGCGCGCTTTATGATAACTGTCTTATTAAAATTGATTTGATGTCTGTGATGTGCGCCTATTCCAATCACGTTTCTACTTGCCAAATAAGATTGATTTACATGCCTCTGCAATCAAATGGCAATAATCACACCAAGCAACGGCAACCACACGACAAAATTAGATGAGTCTATAGATGCTAATGATACATGATTTCTGTATTATTTTGTTGAGCTTACCCGGTTTGAATGTCGACCACAATACCCCTAGGTTCGTTCAGGCTGCTCTGAATGATCACTTGCCTCCCACTGCCATCCAAATTGGCAACTTCGATGACGTCACGATCTTCGTCTGTCCAATAGATGCGTCGCCTTTCTGGGTCAATTGCCATGCCAACGTGAACTAAAGGAAACAAAAAAACAACAACATTGCGGTACATGGAATTGTAATTGTAATTGTAACTACTACTACCACTAATAATACTGCTACTTCTACGATACTACTACTGCTGCTGCTGCTGCTGCTGCTTCTACTACTTCTACTACTACTACCTACCTACCTACCTACCTACCTACCTACTCATGCTACTACTGTTACTACTACTACTACTACCAATAGAGAAACGATTGAACCGTCGCGTCGGAATAACAAGCCCTATGAACCTAGACATTTTCGGTGAAACGAACCTTCAGAATAATGACCCATCGGAATGACGACCTAATGGAATAACGAAGCAGCAATAAGAGCAACACCTAATTTCTGCTCTGGACACTTAGTTTACCATTACAACCAACCCTTTCCCAATGTACGTTTCAATCTCGTTACTTCAGTCATGTGGTGGATTCATCAGATTCCAGAGTCATATCTGGGCCCAATTCTAGTGAATTATCAGGTACTTGCAGGTAAATCGAGTTCTTTTTTTTCCCCCTGAAAACTAAAGATGATTAAACTTCGCCTGAAGAGTGACTGTATTCCTTCCTTAGCTTATAATCATTCTTCCCTTTTGTCCCAACCCCTACCTCTCTCCCTCTCTCTGTCTGTGTCTATCTATCTATCTATCTATCCATCCATCTATCTATCTATTTATCTATCCATTCGTCCATCCATCTATCTATCTATCTATCTATCTATCTATCTAGGCCTATCTATCTATCTATCTATCTAGGCCTATCTATCTATCTATCTATCTATATATCTATCTATCTACCTGTGTGTCTATTTATTTATTTATTTATCTATCTATCTATCTATCTATCTATCTATCTATCTATATTTCTATCTCTCTCTCTCTCTCTCTCTATCTGGTTTTACCATTGTTGTCAAAGACGATGGTCTGTATGAAGCTTCCATCCAGAGCGGCTTTGCTGATGCTTCCTGTTGTCAGATCAGTCCAATACACGTGCTTATCAACGGGGTCATAGGTCACGGCTATCGGATATTGCAGATTGTCCAGTGGGAGCGCCCTCACACGTTCGTTGTCGGCACTGTCGCCCCCGAGGCCGGTGTCACCGTCTCCCGTGTCGGTAACGATGGGTACCTGGAAAATCTTCCGTTGGGCGCTGTCGACCACGAGGACAAAGTCGTCCTCGTAAGGAGCTGAGAGCATGACATAAGATGGTAGCACATGGTGCATTGTGAAAGAAACTTTACTTTTTTGAGAAATATCGGGAATAGCTATACTTGATTAGTGCCCTCGGATGGCGCCTCATACCATTATTTGCAATTTCAGAAAGATCTTTATCACCTATGCATAGTGATGGTATAATGCATCAACTTTGTGATCAAACTTTCCGGTAATTTCTTTACTTAGTGGAACATGCGTGCGTTTATATGGTGTTCTACGTTTCAAAATGGAATGACATCTATTCTATTTAAAAGCAACAACAACAAACAGAAACGTTTTCCTTGTTGCGTACTGGAAAATAGACAGTGTTTCGTGATTACTATATCTTTTTGACAAGGCTTCTCAGCTGAACGTTTATAAAGAAACGACAAAAGCACAGCTACTTCAACCTTTTCTGTTCGGCTCCGTATCCTTATAAAAGAAGAAGAAGAAGATTGCAATCACCCAGATTGACCAGTAACGAAAGAGTAAATGCAGAAGCTAAGAATAATTCTTAGTTGTCATTGACGGAACCTGGTATCCAAGAGAAAGGATTGGCGAAGCTATAGCTTACTCGACTCGCAACTCGTGTCGCTGGCCGTGTAGCCGGACGAGCAGCCACACGTCCGCTCGCTGTACGCTGTGGGGAAACACAACTGGGCGCACCCGCCATTATTCGTGGAGCACGGACCTGCATCACGGCAAACGAAAGTTTGATGACATCGTCAAATTTGAAATTGTAGCTTTTGAAGTTACGGAGGTGGAAAACAACATGTGGGGAAATAACAACTGTAAAACGTATCGTGACAATCGAAATGATGCTCTAAAGAGACATTGCAGTTAACAAGGAATCTGTTTGCCAGCTAGGTCCTAGATTGCATATCATCTTGATTTAGTCCAGTGGTTAAAAACTATGGATTCAAATTCTTGAGACCCTTATGAGTCCGTACAAACATGACGAGCCCGTAACGGTTAGCAACGGTGGTAGTGCCCCGGGCCCCATTTCAGGAAGGATGTTGGGATAGCAACTCTTTCTGGAATGCCAACTTCCAATAGCAACACAGCCAATCAGGAAGCTGGATTCTTGTTGTTACCATGACAATGACATTCCAGTAAGAGTTATTGTCATATCAGCCTTGAAGATGAAATGGGTCCCTGATGTTCACGGTCAAGACCTTAAAAGGACACTTAAGTTGTCTGCCTCATATGAATGCTGTCTAAAGAACTTGAAGTTGCTTCCATATTGATCACATAAAATACTAAATCCACACTTAAACTCAGAGCTCCTTTTTGAAGTGGTATCCTAACAGCACAAAACTGGTACTTGACCATCCACACATCCTATATCAACCACATCAAGAAATAATGTATGTTGTTGTTGGTTTGGTTTTTGTTGTTGTTGTTGTTTGTTGTTATTGTTGTTTTGTGTGTGTATGTGTATATGTATGTGTGTGTGTGTGTGTATGTGTGTTTTGCTTTGTTCTTTTTTTGAATCTACGTATATTGACGTGTTCTAGCAAACTACCGGACGTCAAAACTGCATCAATTTGAGCTAGATGAAGCAGCAACATAACTGGTGGAATCAAATCTCAGTCTGACGACAGGCCACGAGGAAGCTTGTGCAATTAAACTTACTCCCCATGCAAGTTGGCCCCAGATGCTTTACGCACACCTCAATGTAACCTGCCGATGAAATGCTTCCTAGAGGAGGTGCGGGAGGGGGGGGGGGGGGGGTGGGGGAGAAGAAACGAAGCTCCCAAGCAAGAATCTCTACTTACTGCTGATAGTTGGTTGAGTGTCAGCATCGTCCGACGTGATGCCGAGTGCGTAACGGTCGTGTTCGATGGCCCTGTACTCCACCGTCTGGTTATATTCGCCGACGTCACGGATTGTGGTGATGTATCCCTTAGTCGAGCTCGACGTCCAGCTCGTCACGAAGAGATACTCCTGAGGACCAAGCATCGATTGAATTCGTGATATCTTTATTAAGGAACTATTTTCTTTCTTTCCTTCTTTTACTGCACCGAATCATGCACTGCATTAACCACCTATAACAGTTCAAAAGTCCCTTCTGTGTCTGAATTGATTTTAACATGCATTCAAAGTTACACGTATCAATGCAAACGCATGTTACTTTGTGGTATCAAATACAATTCGATGTCATATCCTTTTTTAATGGTTTACATTGTAACACAATTATTGGGAAGTCTACGCAATTATAAATGTTTAACTGGGATTATTGAACTAGTTGTGTTTCTAATTTACGTATTACAAAAATGATTGTGTTCTGGGTAAGGCACAATATCTCCACGCAATTACGTTGAGTCTTCTAGGAAAATCATAATGTTGATAATTTATACAGTAATTCTAACCATCCCAGTCGGAGGGGCGTGGGGGAACTTGAATTTACTACCATGGCCTTTTGCGACATTCCAACTTTACCTCTACGAGCACCATGTCGAAGAAGTCGCCGCCGAACTCGTAGTGGACCAGCTGGCGGTCACTCCCGTCAAAATTGACGGAGGCGATGTTGTCACTTCCACGGTCTGCGAAGAATAGTCTGGAGATTATGAAAAGTGGTGAATTTCCAGTAAATATCCGTCTAATATACGGTTTTAACATCTGATGTTTTCTAATCATTGTAATGGCGTAATGCGTGTTTCTTGGAACAATAAGTTGTTCTTTATAACTCTCATACAGTGCGCTCCAGATATAACGACCACGTTTATAACGAAATTCCCGTTACAACAAAGTAAAAGTTCAGGTCCTAAAGTAATCATCAACATACTGTTGTGTTATAACGAAATTTCGATACAACGAAAGAAAACCGCCGGTCCCGACGACTTCGTTCTAACGGGAGTACACTGTACTTTTTTCTCTCTTCCTGTCCAGCCACACCTACATTTTCTCTCCTTCTGCGCATTTTTCTCCTTTCCCTTCTATCTCCTTCTTTACTCTTTTTCCTTCTCATTTTCCACCTCTCTTTCCCTTCCGTTTTATTTCCTCCTCTTTGATGTCCTCCTTTTCGTCGTTTTGCCCACCCCAACCTCAACATGTCCTCTCTCTGTATTTCCCTATTCATTCTTATTTTAGTTCTCTTCTTGTAATCTTCCTCGTGCTCGTGTATGTTGTATGCTTTCCTTTGCCAAATTAATGACGTCTTATTCCTTATTGACTGTTTTCAACTGTGCTGATCGCGTAGTACCTCCCTGCCCGTACATCCCTGTCGTACTCAGCCGGCGTAATCCGTTTCCAACAGTTTACATAATCCAAAAACTAGTTGTATATACTCACACACACACACACACACACACACACACACACACACACACACACACACACACACAAATGTATCCCTACTTCGTTCGCATCCAAGAGCTGACGCTTTATACACGTATAAGCCTTTATTCTTATCCAGTGCATCTTGTGTACGGTTTCAGTTTAAGCGTTCACCTCGTAGTTGGAAACCAATATAAAGGTACGAAGATGAATAAAATTAGATAAAATGAAGTGTTACAATGAAACAATCATACATACCTGTTCCTGCGGAAGTCGACCGCCAGACCATTCGGGAATTGAATATTGACGTCAACAATGGCAGTCCTGGAAGATCCGTCCAGCCCAGCTCGTTCGATGCTCGGCAGCCCACCGTAATCGGCCCAGAACATAAGCCTGGTGACCATCCAAGCACCCACGGCCAGTGGAGGAAAACCGCATCGGTAAGAAGGCAAAAAAAAAAAGTAAACGAGGAGACCATGAAATCAAGAGTTAGAAAACATCAAAAAAAAGCAATGCAAAGTATAATCTAAACAAAAAAGGAGACTTTTGATGGGTACACACCACGAGTTCGACACCCACGAGTCATACAGCTTACCAGTCATACAACTCACGAGTCATACAGCTCACGAGTCACACAGCCCACGAGTCATACAACCACGAGACATACAGCCCATGCATGAGCTCGACACTACGCAAATAAGGTACATGAGTCCGACACTAGGCAAACGAGGCCCACGACACCCACGAGTAAGACACTCATTTCATAGGCCTACATCACCGGGCATTCAATTGCTAACTGTCTTGGAGGAGTCTGCGCCTTTGAATGTTTCTATAACAGATATATGGCGCCATACAAATGTTGTGGATCATCATCATCATCATAATCATCACTGGGCTCAATGTACGCAGTGTTGGTCTTTGGGCCCCCTTTTTTTTTTTTGCCTAGTGTCGAACTCGTGGGTCTTATTTGTCTAGTGTAGGACTCGTAGACTTATTTGCCTGGTGTCGAGCTCATGGGCTGTATGACTCGTGAAATATTAAACTCGTGGACCTTTTTTTCAATGTCGAACTCACAGGCCGTTTGACTCATGGGCATCGGAATCGTGGGTTGACTCCATTTTGATTGACGGGAAGAGAAATACGAAAACTATAATATAAATAGAAATACGAAAAAAGAAGGATTAATGATGTCTGTAGGGTAATATCTGCCACAGGTAGCAAAAAGTATACATCTGTCATTGATTTAAGAGTATTCCTCGCCTTTTCATCAATGTTAGAATGCACTGTTTGTTACGTTTTCCCTTATAACTTTGCAAATTTCATCTACGTGTTTTTTGGTAAGGCAGTTTGGGTGTTCAATTCATTCTCATGATATGAAATTAAGGCTGTTTATTTAGTGTCTTCTACGTTAGGGCAGTATCGTTTCCAAACATTGGCCAACAACATTGAAATCGTGTTTTGTATAGTAGTGCACATCTCTGTCAAAATATGACAAATTTTGTTGATTGATAGCGTGATCTATCCGTTTTACACCAGCAGGCCAAATTTTTCTTCTTAAATAACTTTGCTTGTAATTTCGAATGACGCAAAAGCATTTAATCTAAATCTATGTGAGTGAAAATCATTTTATATCTATCCAATATGTCGCATTTATTAACACTTGCCAAGAGATTTGATATTCAAAGATTCATATTTGAGATATCTTATTAGTTTTTGGCCATCCATTTCATCACTTATTAATCAATCTTGTCGTTTCAACAATTGTTTTTTTGCTTTCACGCAAGCAGTTATTCTTTCATTGTATTCATCCATCCATGCCTTCAATCACCAAGCCATGTCCATCCATTCATTCTTGCATCAATCAGTCTATCCAGTCGCCCATTCATCCATTCACACTATCATTCTATTCATCCATTCTGGACTCACCCTTCTTCTGGATGGAGCGCGATACTGCGTGGTTTTCCGACCTCTTCTTGTACGAGTACGGCCCGATTCGATCCGTCGTAGCGAGAGACTGCGATCTGTCGGAACGACTGGTCGGCCGTGTACAGGTTTTTGGCCACCCAGTCAACGGCCATGTCTGGATGAGAGAGCAGAAAACGTCGAGATTTTTTTTTTCAATCTGGGGAGCTCGTCATTACACCTTCCAGTCTTTTCACAGACAAATGTTTCCAAAAGGAAATTGCTTTTTTTTTCTCTTGTAAATAAATAGCTATACACAGTAGTATATTGGAAAAAAAAAAGAAAATTGTGGTGGAAAATTACTTTGGGTTTTTAGATTATATTTTGTGAACCATCACAGACTATGTCATAATTTGTCATTACTTATCTCTCAACATCATTCGATTTGCCCCTCCTAGACCTAACTATTGTTAAATAGATTCCTGTGTTTGTATCTATGCATTCAAAGATTGTTTTATATGAATGCATGTTATATGCATTTATGTGTTATTGTCTAGCAAACAGGTTATGTAGGCCTATGTTCATGCACTCTTCATTGCATTTTTATTCAACTGTTTGTCATTATCCTATCAATAAGGGGCCTTAGATTTTCGCGACACGGACGTTCAGGGGAAAAAAACTGCGATTGCGCAGAATCGCTCATCAAAATCGATCTCGCGTCGTCTGAGTTTTAACTACGCTTTCTAGGTTATTTTTTGTGTCCGCTCACAATTCACGACGCAGAAAGCTACCTGATGCACTGATCCGGTGGCGCCAATTTACTTTGTATAAGTTGCGTCCTCGCGTAATCTAAAGCTTCTTTGCAACCTGACGCAGGGAGAAAGGAAAACGGCCAATGCAATCGTCGTCTAAACGTCCGCGTCACGAATCTAACTCACCCTATATGTTTGTCTGCATTTCCAACAACCTACCTTCCACGCTGCCAAATCCGTACAGTATCCTGTCACCGAGACCGGCGGGGCGCGTCACGGGGTTGTAGGATCGAATCTCTAGGGTGCCGATGTCGGAGTAGAACATGAGATCGTCTCCCTGGTCGACCGCCACCGCGACGGCATAACTTACATCGGTGAGGAAACACCCTATGCGACGTGATAGTCGAAACAAACGTTTTAACATGGTGTGCGCTTTAAATTATAAACACTTAAAGGGTCACTTCAGACTATCATCATATTGACTAGAATATAAACCAGTAGGTAAACAGAAAAATGAATGTTCCATTTAAAAATACTCAATAATGGCAGGAAAATAGAATTCCTTGGCTTGAAGCGTTTCCACTGAACTATTAGGGCCATCGGTCACATAACGTGTACATATTAGATGAATCATTTACGTCATCGTTTCAAATCTCTCATCACAGCCGTATTTGAATAAGATTACCATGGCGATGATTTAGACGATAATGACTGAACAGTTCGAACTTCGAGTCTAAGGATAATCTTAATCATTAACAAATCTAGAATATCTGCAAAATTGTTTTTATTCAATGTGTAAAAGAACAACTAATGTGGCATGGTTGTGTACAAAATTATTACGAATTCACACAAGGTACGTCACGATTAAATGACTTTCATTTTTGTTTGTTTGTTTCGTAGGTTGTTTGCTGTTGTTTTTGGGAGGTTCCCATTATTGACAGAACATCTTGTGAGCATACTCACTTACATTAACATTTGATATTGCAGTAACTTCTCAAACTTCACTTTTTCTGTCTTTTGGATTTGGGCTTTATCATACACAAAACAAGAGGTACTTTCTATTGAATTCTTAATCACGTATATATTTAGATTGTGTCAATACGTGGGTTAATTACAAACATGTAGGTATCATAATCATATTGACATTGGTATCCTAAGCGTGACATGCATGAATAAACTACTCGTTGTAGATGAAAAGAATTAATAAGGAAAGGGGGAGCATATACGTCACAGTATAACACGATCTTCAGTATTCGTGGTTGACTTTCACAGCTTACCTGACAATACGAGTCCAACATCAAGGGTCCTATTGACGTCATAAGCACATATCCGGTCGACCCTTGACTCGTAAACTAGACCATCTGTTGGCATGAATCAGCGACAGTCAATCCTGAAACGGGACTTTTTCGCAGGTTTGGATGAATCACATACACTGATACAACATTCGTTTCGAGCCCTACGAAAAACACACATTTCTTTTCTTTTTAGGCACCCCAGCCCTGTATTAAACCAATTCAAGAATACGACCGTATATAGCAAGATAAGACTAAGGGCAATTACTGGGGATGATGATGTTGATTTATGCTGATGATGATTATAAGGATAATGATGATGATGACGACGACGACGACGATGATGATGATGATGATAATGATAATGATGAAGAGAAGGAGGATGAGGAGTAAGAGGAGAAGAAGGAGGAAGACAGTGGAAAAGGAGAAGGTGGGGATATGGCAACAAATTGACTTGCCGTGATTTCTCGAATAGTACCTACTTTTAGGGCCTACAGAGGGAAAATGAAACACTCGAATGGATTACTTACTCATTGTTACAGGCTTCTCTCATTAAGAATATATCAAATTCGAATGTTGGATCCGTAAATGTGTAAAATTGGGAACACGTATCTACGATGAACTCATATTTCCCAGACGAGTTCACGTTTAAACCTAAAACTATACCTGAAACACGGTAAGGCAAAAATCGTAGCATGAAATTCATCATCCATTCACGCATTCATTCGTTCATTCATTCATGCATTCATTCATCCCTTCTTTCCTTCCTTCCTCCCTTCCTTCATTCTTTCCTTCCTTCCTTCCTTCATTCATTCATTCATTCATTCATTCATTCACTAATTCGCTGGTTCGTTTCAAAATATTTTTGCTCTTGAATCAACCCCAAATAAGCGTTTCTTTAGGACACAAGGACACAAAAGGGGGCACAACACAATCTTGAATAACTAAACAACAATGCTACAGCAATGCTACAACACACACACACACACACACACACACACATACACACACCTTACAGAAAAAAGAGAATTCATGAATTTGAGTTCCTTTAACTTAAAGTACATTTGACGTTGATAGCATGTCTCGCGGGTATTGTCCTTTATTCTACAACGTCACGCAAGTCTGGGACTTCTGACACTGTCTTGTTGAAAATTATCCTGGAAATAAGAAGGTGTAATTGTTCACAAAGAAATGACACGAAATAGAAACTACATCAACAACAACAAAATGGCTATAAACTCCGATTACTTACATGATGGTAGCAACGGAGTGCGCGGATATTATTTTGGGGTGTTTTGTAAGAACTCTGTCGAGGGGCATGGTATGTTGGTTAACATATGGACTATTTGTTAAAAGCAGAAAGTACTAACTAAGAAGACATTGCGTGCATCAGAATATGACGATTGCCTTTGTGCAGCGTGAATGATATTTGTCATGACGCACTACAAGGCAATGAACTTCTGAGAGGAAACAAGACTATCATTGCGCTACAGTGGACTCACCCGACTTCGTGGCGATGAGCAGAACGTTGATGGTGAGAAGAAAGAAGAGTGTCGTCATCTTACCGCGTCCGCCCTTTTTCCATATCATGATCGATGTGTCGGAATACGATTGCGACATTTTGTCAGATATCGTCCGGCGGATCCTCAAAGAATTCGTGTAAATTCGCCGAATTATATCTTTAACCCGTTATTTCCGATATGCGGTATGGTTTCAAAAGTATTTGCTATGTGGCACACTCGCTACCCGTGGGAGATGGGTAAAAATGAACCTTCCTTTCTGCTTCCCAGCAATGTCAGTCAATTGACTGTTTCTAACTTGAAGTAAGAAATGGAGTTTTCACAAGCTGAGACAATTCCAAGTGATATATCTAAAGTTGCTTTAATACTTGTTTTGTTATTCCCCAGCCTATGGGGTTTATCCACCTTGATATTCCTGACCCTGTCGCACAATCGATCTTAGATATTGATGGTCTACACACCAATCGCTTCCTCCTTCATAACTTGGTAATGGCACGTAATGACTTTTAGTTGCAGCCTGACATAGATATTACCGCTATCAAGCGTTAATGATTGCATTTCAATAACACCTTTGTAGTCTGCGCACCTGTCGCTAAAACGGCTTTTAGCAATCATGAGACGTGCTAGTCGTGATGGAGCTCCTGTGCGATTTCGAGCGGTGGCGATGTCAGCTGATTAAAGATGGTTCATTTGGGAATGGAAAATCTTGCTCAATCGGTCGTTTTGATGATTTATATTTGACCCAGCCAAAGACCTCGGTGTATTGCCGAGTGGCTCGCACGATGGCATTATCACTTTGGAGTGTTAATGATGGTTTAACGGAGAAGAGTTATTCGGCTTTCAGCATGTCACGTATAGCTTCATTAGTTGATTATCCACGAAATGTCACGTCTTAATTTGACTTCCTGCAGCCAGCAGGCGACATCGTTAAGGCTCATCGTCGACACCAGCAGGTATGCAACCTACTTCCCGGCTTGGCATTCAAGTTTGGATGCTAATAGACAGATCTGATCTGCTGGGAATACGAGTGCTATCCTTATTTTCCCGCGAAGCTCAAGTTTTCCGAAGAAAGAATACCAGTGCTCCGGCTCGATCGGTTTCTGTCGCGTTTAGAAGACGTTCTCACATCTAGTGGAGTTCGAAAAAGCGAATGGTACTGATTTGCCGATTCTTCCTCCCCGATGACACACAGCAACAAGTCTAAGATGATTTTATTTCCTCCTTCTTAACGCTGGCTTCGTGGCATTCTTTCCCTGCAGGCTAACCTCTCACCAAAGGCCCGCTAGTTTTACAAACAACTGGTTAACAACGTCCTTGTGATTACGTACTTTCGTACCTATTTTGTCTGCTTTCTTGATTGTCTGAGTTGACGAGTCTCGATGCCCAAACCCGGAAATAAGATCGTCTTTTCAAAGGAGAGCGTACACAAAACACAGTGAGACGTCTGCCATCATTACGTAACAAAGGCTACGTCACATTAAGCAAGTGCAAAATTACTTTGTGGCTTCTTTGCCTACTGAATCACTGTACCAGGCCTGAATGAACAAACCACAACGGGCCCGTATAGCAAAGCAAAGAAGACAACTTCATCCTTCATACCCCACATCCGTGACTTTTCTTTGACAGGACAAAATCAGGTCAGACTCGTTTGACGCTCATCCACGACGTAAGACTGGCTTTCATAGAAATTGGTAAGTACGACCCTCGCTTTTTAAAGTCAGTAGAGAGGGATTAGTGATGATGCGTGTTCAGACGTAATTCTTGGGTTACAATGACAAAAGGCCGAGTCGCTTACAGTGAACGCTCCGGCGGGCAGGAGAAGGAAGAACTCGATGGGGGTAGGGCGAGAATTCTCAAACTTGTCTTGAGCGTGTCATTCGCCCACATGATTCGTCCGAACAATGGAATTTCGGAATGCTGTCGCAGTGCCGTCCTAAATCGAATGTTGCTGCAATATGTAAGAGATATATACCATCCAGTTTCGCCCATCAGAATAAGATGTTAGAATCGCATTTTATTGTTGTTTCCAATTTGTTTCAGGTTTGTCATTGACGAAAAAGAAATGTTTGTATAATTGTAAGCCTTTCATTTAGCCTTAACAAAAACATTTTAACTTCAAGTTGTTCTGATATCTAAAAAAAAAAATGTATGAAGGAAAATATCGTCACATTACGGTAGCAAAGTGGGCAAGATTCACTCTATAAGAGGCACGAAAAGACATGCAAAGACCACTTCAGGACCTTCAAGACCAGTTAAAGTGTCAGTGACGATTACATTACTGAGTGGTATTTTCATTCGATTATGTCGATGCTACCGGTGAAGATGTCAGTCGAATGTTTGCTTGTTTGTTTGTTTGTTGTTTTACATTATACCTGTTTGTATTTTTGATACAGATGATTTCAATTTAGATATGCTTTCTTGCCTCATTGTAGATGGGTAGAACGTCATAGTCAAGATAGTCATGTTTGTTGAGGTATAATGTGGATACGGAGTGTTCACCACAGTTATCTCAAAGACATCGAAATGAATTACGACGGACCTTTTGACGGTTTACTGCAGATGGTTGAATTAACTGCAGTATTAAATTTTGAATATATTCGCCACTTCTAGCACCCCTGTCAATACCATCACCTCACGTATTTTAATGAGAATGAATACCCAAATGTACACGTGGGTTGAGTGCATGAAACAATAAAATGCCGGTAGAACATGTCGGTGAATTTGAGGAAAATCGGACAATCCGTTCAAAGTTATGAGGCTTTAAAGTTCTAGTTCCGCCTTTGCTGGATTCGTAATATTTTTTGGCATAATGGACAAGCATTGATTTTGATTTACCTCTTTCAGTAATCAGGGGGAATTGTATTATCTTTCCTTAAGTTAACATGTCACTATCGAGATGGAGAAATGTTCACTCTTCATCAAAAAGAACAAATTTGTGAAATTCTGTTTGTATTTCCTTTATATCGCTGTCCATGTGTGACGTCCCGAACTGTCGTGCCCTCCGTCATCCAGCGATGGCGACACCGAAACCTTAAAAATGCATTGCTTTTGAACTGAATGTCCACTTTTCCTCAAACTTCCCTGATGTGACCTGCTGGTAATATCTCATTTACTCAATCTATGTGTATTACTATTCAGCTTCCATTCCCTCAAATGTCTATGCATGCACACGGGCTTAATACAGTCATAACAAACTTGAAATAGTATCGAAATGGGCGAAATTTGACGGAGTCAAATCTCAAACTAACTCCATTAATTTTGTTATCGTCTAGTTCTGGTTTAATTTTGGTTTACTTTCAAAACAGATCGAACAATAAAAACTTGTTTAAGGGGGGGGGGCTACAGCAGAATGTGCCAATAACTATGATAATCGGTTTCTTTAAAAAAAATAACTGTTTTCAAAATGTAATAGTCTTCTTGTAGATGAGGACGCACAATTGATGCCAGTGGATTTACGGCAGACAAATATCAAAATTGTAATGGATATGTCTACAGCAATGGTTTCCAGTTTTCAACATAGTTCATTTGCATATTTCTTTAAAAAAAACGCAAAACAAATAAACAATACTTTGCGGTGACACGAAATTCACAACATGCACAAAACGCATCACACAAAAATATACAGTGAAATTTCAAAAGAAAAAAAAATAGAGAGATAGGAGAGGAGTGGTGATTGCTTTCCCATGTTCCCTAGACGTTCATTCGAATATTAGATATTGTTTTCAGAAATCGTTATGACAACGAGTTTGATTCCATACAGTTTGAAAATAATAAGCAGAGCAAACGTGTAAGAGAACAAACAGGGGAACAATATTAAAAGTACAGATCGTAGTATTAATAGCAGACAATAATGTACCTTGGTGCAACGAGGCGAGACGAGATCACTCTATCAAATTCGAGGTGAAGTGAATAGCGCCATCATTTGATAAATATTTGCTCAGCTAAGCAGCCTGCGCGACTTTGCTCTTCAATCCTGTGCATTTCGATGGCAATTCCTAATTTAATTTACTTACTGATGTGTTGTACTAATATTGCTGCATTTGCTCAATCTGTTATGTACATTAAAGGCTTCATTTTCCTATAACTGTCAACTGTCCCAAATACTAATGCCTAAAGTCGACGTTACTTCGACATGGTAGTAACGAGAGAGTTAATTTGTTCACGCTTTGGAAAATATCCCTCATGTTTAGATACCCCACTAACAGTAAGTTGTACAGTAACATGAATTGTATTTGATTAAAGCTGTCATGGACATGCCAAAGCGTTTTGAGCAGCGCAGCAATTGAACAGCACCCAGCGAAGTACAAAGTAGTATTGTGCCATCTGAAGGTGTGTTTTTGTAGGCCTATACTTGAAAGGAAAAAAAAAAATCTTGATTATGTTGATTTATGGATAGAGAGGTTAATTAATTAAAAAGAATGGGGATGGATAAATAGATAACAACAAAGTTGCTTTTTAGTTGGATTATGTGACAGATAGATAGACAGATAGATAGATAGATAGATAGATAGATAGATAGATAGAGATAAATAGATATATAGATGGGTAGATAGATAGATAGATAGATAGATAGATAGATAGATATAGATAGATAGATAGATAGATAGATAGATAAAATTGATAAATAAATGTATAAATAAATAGGTAGGTATAGATAAATTGGTAGGTGTATGATTGACTAGATTGGTTTATCGATAGCTGGATGGCTAGAAGAGTTTTTTAAGACGTATTAATTTTTGTTTTATAGATATAAGTAGAACTGAGAGAGTATGAGAGAGACACACACACATGTAGTACACAGAGAGAAAGAGACAGAGGGAGATTGGATAGAACAAGACGAACAAGAATTTGAAAAAATAATCAATGCAGGACGCGAGATTGGAAGCAGAAGGGCAAAAAAGAAAAGGCAATCGAGCAACATGATATCAAACCGTTATTTATCATGCTAAAAGAAGTGCATTCTGAATTATCGCCTTAATTTTTCCTACCTCACCCCCACGCATGTAAACAAAAAAGAGCTGAAATATCTACTTACCCGTGAGTTCGATAAAAAGTGTACTCCGTGTCGCATAATCATTTAATTACAAATTGCTGGAGCGGGCTTAATGATTGCTATAAATAAACCCTAATGTGAAACTAAGTGAGCATGTACAATAAGAAATTATAACGTTAGGGGTGCTGAGTTAAATATGCACAATTTTCTCACGTTCGTTTGACTTCATTAGATTACGCTAATCCATGTTGGATAATTAATTGGAACAGCAAAATAGATTAACGCATACTAATAAGGAAATGGTAAATTAAGCTTGTGGATATAATATCGGCGTACAATATGAAGTTCATCTGAATTTCACGTACACCCTCTACAAAATCCACTTATCAAGCCTAAAGTTGTATGCTAACACATTTATTTCAGGCTGACGTTTTTAACTTAGAAACATGATTTTACTGTGTATTATTTTCGTGATGACAGAGTTAAGTTTTAGATTTGACCTTTTCTTTGAGATGCCCAATGATTTGAATCAAAACCAGCATACAAAAATGCTGATTCCCCCCCCCCCCCCACTGCAAGTAGATTTATTAGAGAAATGCATTACTTTGTTTATATTAGAAAAAGCCAAAAACTTCATGACTAGCAACAGTTAAGAGAGCGTAGATTTCAATAGAGCATCTCAGATTAAGCGTTTTTATTATGACGTCACCCATGGGTGAAAAGTAAAAAAAAAAAGGCATGGAAAAATAACAATTACTGAAGAGTTTGGTTGCAAAACGTATAAAGCGTATATAGTTTAAAATATTTTAAACTAAGTTCATCATAGGGCAAAGTAAAACCTTTAAAGTGAGACCTCACTTGTTACGTAACAAGGGGATAATCTTGAACTTCCGATTTAGAATTGCCCTTATTTTCTTATTACTTTACTTTTTACAGCAGCTTTAACCACAAATATCTAAAATAAAAAAGAATGGAGTCAATTGCAGTCATATCATATCTTTCCGTCCTGAAAATATAATCATTTAAGACATCCTCTTCCAGAAATTTAATTGTACTTATATCCCTCTAGCTTGAACATTGTTGAACTTGCGGAACGAAATGTGCTATTGTGATCCTTTCGGATATGTGGTCTTTTTTGACAACGTTTGAGGTTCTGATTTAGTTGCAGTACCATGCATGACATTATTGCACCAACTAAAGGAGCGTGGTATTGTTAAGGTAAATTTTCACCTCTATACTGCGCCGGTTGCATAAACTAGTGTTCATAATCTGTTAGATTCTGACACCGTAAAACTGTTATGCATTCACTGATGAACTGTTTCGCTTCTTTGTGTACGCTAGACTGGTGAAGGCCTATGCCGTCAGAGTCAATTCTTGAACTCCAATTGTACGTTTGCTGACTGGATACATTATGATTATGATAAGACGGAATAAGAGGCAGTGTTGGGTTGAAATACTTCGTAAGTTGTTGCCCAGAGACGGTGATGATGTTGTTTTACTTTTAGTAAGTATTTTAGAAAGTATCTTAGAAAGTTGCCACTGTTATCGTTATGATCACAGGTACAACGTCTTTGACATGAAACCCCGCCCGATTACTAGGTAGACTACATGCATTCATAGTAATTATAGTAGACATGAAGGACGTGTGACGTTACAATAGCGCCCCCTGTGGAAATGTTACGAAGATTTCTCTTCACATCTGCACTGAAAAGTGAACAGCTTGACGACTGCATTATTGCAGTGGCAACAATAATGATAGGAATGACAGTATTAACCATGAAAGCAATAGGAATGATAAGGTAGAGTTCTTGATTTGATTCTATCGTATTGATAACTATAATGTGGTTGGAGAACGTGGAAGTTACATCACATTAATTGGAATGATTGAAGATGAGAACAGTATTACCGGACCACATCACTACTCTCAGAGTGCGCTGCATTCTTTACATCAAGTGTCTGATTCAAGGTTTGTTACTTAACGGCTGGTAAAGATTACACGGTACTGTTATTTATGCAAATGAAAAAAAAAAGAGGTGCTTCACAGATCTTTACAAAGAGAAGTGATTAGAGACTCAGTTAGATTAAGAGATCCTCACGTGTCTCATGAACATTTCTAGATTTATGTCGTGGTACATAGATGTGTCATGTCAACTTATTCCGGATGTGTAGTATTTGGGAAAGTAAAGTAAGTTGCACTGTATGTTACTACAGAAGATGTTCTGAAAACCTGGAGAGGGCCCTGTCCATTGGTGAGCGAAGATCAGAGCATGCAGTGTGCCAAGATGATACATAGAAGGGCGCAACAAGACGGTTGCGTGTTACAAGCCCGACACCCACGAGGTATATTGCCCACGAGTAATAGAGTCCACGAGCTAGTCACTATAAAGTGAACAGACACTGCTTACATGAATCTACGTGATGTAATGTAGGTCTCGTGGGTCTTATGTGCCCATACCAGTGTCGAGTTGGTGAGCCTCATTGCAAAGTGTCGAGCTGGTGGGCCTGATTTGCCTAGTATCGAGCTCATGGGCTGTATGACTCGTGGGTGTCGAGATCTACAGGATGATCCCAATAGTACCACACTGGTAGATAATGGTGACATCACATGATACAGGAGTAGACTGTGGTGGCAACTGATACCACAGGGGGATGATGGCAGGGGTACCTGATACCACAGGGGTAGATGGTGGGGTTACCTGATATAACAGGGTTAGTTGGTGAAGGCCCCTGATGCAGGGGTTATTGGTGGGGGCACCTTGATACCACAGGGGTAGATGGTGGGGGCACCTGATACCACAGGGGAAGATGATTGATACAGCTGATACCACAGGGATAGATGGTGGAGGTGACTGACAATACAGGGGGTAAATGGTGGGTTACCTGATACTACAGGTGTAGATGGTGGGGAGGGCACCTGATACCACAGGGGTAAATAGTGGGGTCACCTGATACCAGGGTAGATGGTGTGTGTGTGTGGGTGGGGCACCTGATACCACAGGGGTAACATGGTGGAGTCACCTAGTACCACAGGGGAAGATGATTGATACAGCTGATACCACCGGGGTGAAATGGTGGGGGCACCTAATGCCGCAGGGGGGGGGGGAGATGGTGGAGGCACCTGATACCACGGGGATAGATGGTGGAGGTGACTGACAATACAGGGGGTAAATGGTGGGTTACCTGATACTCCAGGTGTAGATGGTGGGGAGGGCACCTGATACCACAGGGGTAAATGGTGGGGTCACCTGATACCAGGGTAGATTGTGTGTGTGTGTGGGTGGGGCACTTGATACCACAGGGGTAACATGGTGGAGACACCTAGTACCACAGGCATAGATGGTGGAAACATTATGGGGACACTTGACGGTTAAAAGCAGGATATAGTTTGATATGTTGCTATGGAGGTGTTGGAGGAAGAAGATTATGTGGCGTTGTTCTTTGACTGTAAAATGATATCTTTATGCCATTCATGTTAAAAGGGTGTGTACAGTTCTGGTCGAGGTGAAGATTTAGCTTTTAACGTTTTGTGAGATATTCAGAAACCACTCTATGAGATGTCAAAGAGCATGCAGTTCTAAGGGGTATCAAAAGTTTATTCGATGAAAATCGGTTTTGAAATGGCTGAGATATCCAAAAATAAGGTGAAACAAAGAGATACTAATAAAGTTGGGGCATGTCGCCTTTTATTATTAGCTCTTTCTTGGATATCTCAGCCATTTGAAAACCAATTTTCATCAAACAAACGTTGAATCCTTCTTAAAATTATATGCTCTTTCATATTTATTAAGAGACTTTTCATTATCTCACTTAGGAATGTTCAAAACATGAATCCCTACCTCAACCAGTACTGTACAGTCCCTTTAAAGCTGACTTGTAATAGTGAAATCCGACCTACAGAATGATGTCAGTTTTATCAAATTTGCGCGTAAAATAGAACAAGTTTTAAAGCTAATCATGATTATAGTTTCACGTTTCCATAAACAGTTACATTATGATGCATGATTATGAGCGTAGTTGATGCCATCGACGTCAAAGGTCGTTTTTATTTGATTTCTTACGTCACGCGAGTTGACGAAATTTCTTCTATTCTGTTCATGAGATATCACATTGTATCATAATGAAAGTCAACTGGATCGTGTTAGATACAGAATTGCACTTTCGGTCGGATTTTGATGAAATTTCTGCCAGTACTTCTCCTTAATCATTTCATAGAAGTCAATCGGCATGGTGTTGAATTGCGCTCTTGAAGATCAGCCTTCCTGCTGCAAGATTCTAAACACGCCCGGCGGATGCTGATATAATGTCCTGAGTAGAATTCACCCACTCACAAAATGGGTTTACAATACATGTACTTGCATATAGTCAAGTCGAGACAGCACATCAGCTCCACAAGCATGCACTTCGCGCTCACGTGCCTCTGAGTCCTTTGTACGCGGAGGTGTGAGGCGTGCAATGTGTGATCGATGGGGTGTGTAGTCCCATACTGTCATTGCTGACACCTTGATGACTAGCCCTTCTCACTTAGGCATTAAAACTCACCATGCACGCATCTCACGACTCTTTTAAGAGCTGCAACGGGGTGGAGAGATGTGAGGCGTACAGGACTGGTAGGAGGAGAGAGGTGATGCGGAGCGAAAATAGAAGGATTCAGAGGAGGGGGGGGGGGCTAGAGACAGCGAGATAAAGGAAGAGAGAGACGGGTGAGTGAGAGTATTGAGGGGGCAGTCAGCAGATGTAGCCGAGGTGTCGAGATATGATATATTCTATACATTATTACGATATGTTTAAAGGGTTGGTATGATATTGGTTGAAATGGGGGAGTCAGATTTTTCCTTTTTGTGAGATAATGAGAAAGTCGTCTGAAACCAGTTATGAGATATTATAGAGCATACAATTTAAGATGTCTTCATAGTTTATTTTGATGAAAATTGGTTTTGAAGTATCCAAAAACAAAGTAAATCACAGTGGTCCTCATACAGAGTGAGTCCCACTTTTTATGAGGACTTCTGTTTTCTGCATATCTCAGCCGTTTCAAGTCGATTTTCAGCGAATAAACTTTAAATTCTTCTTAGCATTATATGCTCTCTATTTCATAGAAAGTGGTTTCTAATCATTTCACCAAAAAAAGTTTAAAAGCTCAAAAGTTCGAAATCTGAAGCCCCATCTCAACCAAAAATGTACCATCCCTCTAATCATTAAGATTTAACACACTCTCCCGATTATTTCCAAAATGTCTTTCGAAATACGTATAATATCAGGGAGTTGAGATCCTGCCATTTTAAATGGCCTTTGCCCTGACTGTTATACGAAAACAAGCATGGGAATATCAATGAAATACGAGCGAAAATGCACACTAAGGGAGAAACAAAAATAACATGAGACCGTGATATAGATCTATTTTGTAGTCCACATTGTATAGGCCTATTTGAGTTCCAGCAAACTTCCAATACTACCTTTATGTCCCCATTATAGGGTCCATTATGTCTGGTGCTCACAAGCGTTAAGGTGAACAACATATCCTGTGTATGTCTATATAATGTATTTTCTTATAAAATACAAGCACTGAATCATAATACATATACAATACAATACACAGATACAATAAAGTATATTTACAATAATACATAATCAAATACACACACACACACACACACATATATATATATATATATATATATATATATATATATATATATCGGCCTAACTCCAATAGTTCAGACTGTAATAAAGAGTGAAATCAACCGCAACGAAATGATTAATGTTTTATGATATAATCGGACTGAAAACAAAAAATGAAACAGTTGGTATGTATTATTAAAAGTAGGCCTATATATGTCACTGTTCCTGTTTATGACAGTCATGAAATATAGATTAGATGAGGTGATTACTGATGGACACATATGAAAAGAAAGAAAGCAAAACGACAACAAACACAAAAACGAAAACAAACGAAACATGGCATGCTAAATTTCAAATCTCATGATTTTCTTCTTTTTGTCAGATTCCAATTAAACAATAAATCATTGTCTCGTTTGTTTACTTTTGCTAAAACCTTCACAAATGGTCCATGTAATGGCCAGCGTGCGAGGAGTTAGACCTCGGAATCGTATAGTTTTGGTGGAGACCTAACTTCAGGTTTCTACATTTTTGATGAGATAATGAGAGATCTCTTATGATAATTTAATGGGAAAGAGCATGTAATTCCAAGAGGATTTCAACGTTTATTTGATGAAAATTGGTTTTGAAATGGCTGAGATATCCCAAACAGAGTGATCCTAATAAAAGGTGGGAGCACCTAGTATATTTTTTTTTTGATGTCTCAGCTATTCCAAAAGCGATTTTCATCAAATACACTTTGAATTCCTCTAAGAATGGTATGCTCTGTACTATTTCATGACTCTTTTTTTTTTTGGTATCTCCCAAAATCTCCATCTCTACCAAAACTATACCATCCCTTACCAGATCATCGTCCTAACAAGAAGAAAATGAAAAGAAAAGAATAGAAGTAAAAAAGAAAAGAAAACAAAAACGAAAACGAAAGAAAGAAACGAGGAAGAAAAAGAAAAACAAGAATGAGACAAGGAAAAATAAGAATTAACTGAGGCCTGACAATGGTAAATGTGTGTAGTGAGTGGCGTCAATTTACAATGTGACAAGTATTACAGTTTGTTATTGAAGCTTCGGCGAGCTCCAGTCGGTTAGCTCCTGAAGCTGTTGCTATGTATATTGAATTACATGTAGCTGGGTTTACTACTGGTAAAGAGCTAACCTTTTAGTCTCTTGTAGTTTACGTTTTGAAGCCACCATCGATAAGCTGCATTCGCCCAACACGAATGTGACTTTCAAAAACAAACACGCGGGTTTTCGTTTTTGCCAACGACTGACTATCGTCTAGTCAAATGGCGGTTATTTTATTGCGCAAGTCTGCCTAATATTCTTTAATAAATCTTTCGCTACAGAGGCTTTCTATTATGTCTGCTGCGGTGATTTACACCGTCTGAAATATTATACAGATATTTCTCAAGTGTTTTCTTTTGATAAAGAACACTTCAAGAAAAGTTATCTTGTCGCCAACTGACCGTCGGCTTCGTTCCCGACTTCTGGGATTTCTCAGCCACTTTGTGGTTTCACACATCAGTTTAGGTCCACACTTTTTCCCCTTTCATTTGTCCATCTCAAGATCTGTACATCTCTCCATATTATATTATTTATTACGTGTATGTCAGTGAGAGAGAGAGGGGGGGGGAGAAAAGCCAGCATCCTCAGAATTTTGTTACATAGTAAATATAATACATCTTGGCTTTACAATTTATTGTATGTTTATATTGTATTTCTACAATCATAATATGTAAAATATGTAGGCCTACATTGCTTTTTTTTATACATGAGTATGTTTTGTACTCTCATATTCTTTGTTGAAATGAAAAGGAAATGAATAAATGAATAAATATATATATATATACATATATATGAAGTGTTTGTTCGCAAAAACCGATAAGTCCATATTTGCAAAATGGAGATATGTGCGATCAAAGGTCAAGAAAAACAAATAAAATAATAAGAAAATTTTTCCTTCTTTTGGCCATAACTTTAAAAATGTACCTTTATATGTAGTGACCAATATATCGTTTAAAAGGTATTATTTTGTACTTTATGACGAAAACCGTACTTCAAAATCTTAAAAAATGGACTTATCGGTTTTTGCGAACATATATATATTTCTATATATATATATTGCCTATAAACGCACCACATAGGATCCAAATAATACGACGTATCTGTTATCTCCTGGAACTAATAGATACTTCTTCCGCGTCTATCTATACCTCCTTAAGTTGTTTTTTTTTTATTATTGCAGAATATGAAATACGCTATATGATATAATCATATCCGCAAATCCTATGATAGGCTATAAACGAATTACACTGTAAAAACATCGGTGATAGATTTAACACCATGGGTGTTAAATCTAACACCGATCAAACTTCAATAGAGGACCACACCCACAGGTGTAGAAAATGCACTGTGATGGTGTTGAAAAGTGTTCACCTGACACTTCGTGGTGTTAATTTGACACTGTACCTGGTGTTATTTTGACACTGTACTGGTGTTAATTCAAAAATGACACCACATGGTGTTGATTTGATATTTGTTGGTGTTAATATCAATGGTTTAATACCCGTCCAGCTTCAATAAGAGACCACACCAGCTGGTGTTACTGTGGTGTAAATTTATTTTCAGATTTTTTCAAAAATCTAGTATTTTAATGTAAAATTCTTGATCGTCTTGTTTGAATTAAAAGTCAACAAGAAGTGCAGTTACTAAGAAACTCTTCAAAAAACAGTTTTATATTTGGAAATGACACCCGGAGGTGTTAATTTAACACCATAAATAAGCACCGAAAATTTAACACCAGCTCGGTGTTCACTATTTAACACCGGACTTTTTGCAGTGTAGTCAACTTACCAAAGCAAAGGAGTTTGATATTTGGACGGCAATCCTATATAGCACATCAGATGACACTTGTCATTTTCAGATGCATTCAGAGTTATATCTTTATACCCCACAAGTATTACGCCAATGCTCCACGTTTTTGACAGGTTGTCAGAAACCACCAAGTAGTGCACACCCCTCCCCTACCTCGTTACCTGGAAAATACCCTTTACATCAATTAATTTTTAAAGAAGTAAAATTGTTTAAATTTCATGTTTCATTCAACTTGGATTTTTTTGTCTCGTATTTGTTTTTGTGTTGTTCAAGACGTTTACGTATATTTACGAAGAAGTATCGTGTAAAAAACACAAATAGAATTTTTATGGATGATGATAGTTTCCTCAAATGTTAGAAACATTGTGATTATATATATGGAACCTTTTATTTGTCACCATTAAACTCAATCAAGTGTTACAGCAGACCCTGCTACCTATTGAAATGGTGATGATAAAACCTATCTAAGTTATCACTATACTCTTATTAAAAAAGTTTAACGCATCTAATAGCATATGACACATGGAGAGGAAAGTCTGTACAGAGCTGTTGATGAAATATATTATGTTGTGCAAGCCAACCTACTTTTGAATAGTTGAAATTGATGTAATTGTGCCAGGTTATGACTTGGTTTGTTGGAATTTAGTTTGGTGTTGTTTGGTACAATTTCTGCTGATTCGGTTAGGTTCTATTTGTTTTGTTTTGTTTTGTTTCAAATTCTCGTCCCAGTCCGATCGACGGGCATGATGATGAAATAAAAAGCAGGAGAAGAAGAAAGTCAATGAACTCTCATGCCGCTATTTTACAAAATCAAATCTGTGATGTTTTGTTTGTGTGTCACTGTGATTTTTGCTGTTGGTTGTTTTATTTTTATTGCTGACTGTTGGAAGCCCCGCCGGCATGTTGTTCTATGCTGCCCGCAAGTCTAGCATAGTGTCTCCCATGTATACTGTATGTGAAAACATAATCATACCCACGTATCCTCTGTGAAATTGAAACTGATTTTGATAGGTATAGGCCTGAAGATTTTTGGTGATGAAATTCAACCAGAATGATACAATAGTGGGACCTGATAGAATTTGGTGAGATCATAGCCTTCTCCTATCCATAATACAAAACTTTATGGAGTGTAATTATGCGGTCAGAATGAAATATTGTTTGCAGTGTGTTCTGCCATTATTGTTATAGATAATTGCTTCTTTCAGCAGATTTATAACAGCGTGTTTGTCACAACGAACCTGTTTACATGGCGAACATATTTTTGTTTAGGTTTGGTCTCAGTTGCGTTACATGATATCTTAAGGCAGTACACTTTACACAAACACTATGCTCATCACCCACGCCCCATCTATTTCTTTGTTGCATGTTCATAATACATACAGTGGCGGATCCAGAGGGGGCGCAATCCCCCCCCCCCCCCTTTACAGAAGTCCTGGATCCGCCCCTGCATATACACAGTGTAGGTCTACCTGCAAGCAAAACTTGCCCGCCTCCCCACCGCTTCCATTATAAGCAGTCATTATTTTGTACCATTAGCATATTTTCCTCACCATCCTCTTAATTTCATTTAATTTCGTTTATTTCAATTCAATTTTTAATTTCATTTCATTTCAATGCATTTCATCTTCATTTTCCAAAAACAAAAAGTCATTTATCTTTCTCTGCCTCTGAAAATGTATATTGTGGAAATCGTCTGCTCCATTCGAACGCAGCATACCGTCCTTACTCCTGAAGTGCGCCCTACCTGACTCTACGTTTTTGTGGGGTTTCTGTTTTGTTTTGCTTTTTTTTTCTTTTACAGTTGGAAACTTGAACTAATTTGCTGTCTACTGTCAAAACAACAACGAAAAAAAGTTGTATGTGTATTATGAAATTAAAACTAAAACGGCATGGTGCTGGAGAAATTATTGCCTCTGGCGCAAAGCATGGATATGCCACAGGCTGCAGCTATCGCGTACACACGTCTACTCTTTCAATTACATCACGTTCCACAAACTTATTGAAAGCCTAAATCGATTTTCAAATCATCAACGCTTCTTATTACAGAATGCCCCTAGAAGAGTTAATAATATGAATGTCGTTAAGTATTCGTTAAACCAAAATTGAATCTGCTTATAGACGAGCGACTTGTTCTTCAAGTTCGTTGAACCGTTTTCGTGTGACGTAGATGGGTATTATATTATATTATATATAATCTTCGTAAAGTTTACTTTATTTCTTGGGGGAGGGGTTATTTATGAGAGTTGGCCTTGGCAATCTTATTGCACATCAGACACTGATTGAGTATACTAATGGCACTGAAACTACTCTCTAAAAAAGAAAGAGTGAATTTTCACTCGATTTTCACTCCCCTTGGTAGTGACGTCAAGGATCACTAGAAGTGGAGTGAATTTCGAGTGAACAGAAATTTCACTCCAAAAGAGAGTGAAAAAAGACGGAAATTTTTTTGGTGGGATGCTCACTCCTTTCTCACTCTAAATTCACTCCTGTCGTATTTCACTCTTTTGTCAGTCGTTTTTCACTCCGGAGTGAAAAAAGACGGAAATATTTCTGGTTGGATATTCACTCCTTTTTCACTCCAGGAGTGAAAAAAGACGGAAATATTTCTGCTTGGATTTTCACTCCTTTCTCACTCTCAATTCACTCCTATTGTATTTCCCTCTTCTTTTGTTACTCCGGAGGTTTTTCACTCCTTTTTCATTCTTTTTTCAATCCCAAACGGAATTACACTCTACATGAGCACACATCTCTATCACAGCACTCAGTGCACTAGTTATTCAACCCTGGAAGAAAAAGTGACAATATGGTGATGGATTTGGGAATAATGTAGGTGGTCTGGAGCCATTTCTGGATAATGAATACCAATCAAACTAATACAAACAAAAACAAAAAGTAACGTTCATAATATAGATATTTGTTAATATTAATGTATGTATTTTGAAGCAAACCATCCACCACTGGTAGCCCAGTGCATTGCCAACTTTGTGTTCCAGTTTTGAAAGTCATTCCTACCCGAGCTGGATCAATACATGAAACTGAATAAATATAAGCTAGTAATCCAAATGGCTGTAGTTTCATTCTTTCTTATTAATTTATTCTTTCTTTAAGTAGCATTGAGGGGGATATAAGAAGATAATGTACTAAATGCTACGCATGTTATGCTTTTTTATGAGCTGATTCTCTATATTTCATAAATGTGTGATGTCCACTGGATCACCTGAAAAAAAGAAAGGAATATACCTCTTGAAATATCTACACTTCAACTACAGAGCAGTACACCATTACAAACAGTCTTCATGTGCTGAGTATCTGGTTTTCCATGAATTATGTGGCCAATAATAATTTTACATATTTTTATCATTTAAGAACAACTGTCACCATAATCATCACAAAGTCCCTGTAAATATGCTATCCTAGCTGTCATTCCCAAAGCTCTACAAATGAAGAGTTTGTTTGCAAAAACTGATAAGTCCATATGTGCCAAATGGAGATATTTGTGATTTCAGGTCAAGAAAAATGTAGAGAATAATAAGAAAATGTTTGCTTCTTTTGATCATAACTTCAAAAATGTACCTTTATATGTAGTGACCAATATATCATTTAAAATGTATTATTTTGTACTTTATGACAGAGACTGTACTTCAAAATCTCAAAAAATGGACTTATCAGTTTTTGTGAACAAACTCTTGAAATATCAACATCACACATTTCCCTGAAAATATGCCAAATTCATAAAGTTTGTGCAAAAGTGACAAATTTTACAAGTACCCTTCCTGAACATGTTTAATGTTCGACTACAAGTGAATATTGCATGTTCAATGATAAGCTACAAAAGACTTGCAAAGTATAGTCACCATTATCTATATTATAATACAAAAACAATTACACATGTAGTAGGAATTGTGATTGCTTTGAAAAATTGACAAAAATACAGAAATTTTCAATACTGCATGGTTAATCAAGTTTGGATCCTCTGTCATGTAACACAGTGATGCTCTACAAGTACATTGTACAAACACCTAAACATACTCGATCAGAGAAGCATGGTCTTGACTTTAAGTCTTTAGGTGGGGTATTTATGTAGATGATAGAGCCAGAGGGGGGCCTCCCTGGAACCCCCCCCCCCCCCCCCCCAGACCTCGGCCATCAACTGTGCGATCATTACAAAATCCACACACAAATTGCCTGTGACACAATTTATAAAACGGTAATATTGATTTTCAAAAAAAAAAGTCACTTGGCTAAATTATGCTAATTTGAGCATGAATCAGACCATTTGCTGTAAAGTTCCAAAAAGGCACATTTTTTTTTGGTGTAAATATTCTTTTTAGTGTCCATAGCAAATGTAAGAGAAAAAAAAATGTGCCATCAAAAAATTCTGAAGTATCTATTTTTTCTATTTACTCATGTATTTCTCTGTTTTTTACTTTTTGATTTTCACTGCCTTTTCAATGAAATTTGTCAGCGACACGTCCAGCATGAAAATATTTGTTATTGATTACAATCAATAACCCCCCAAAATAATCATGCCTTCATGAAATTTGGCATGGAATGTCAAAGGGGGAGGAGGGCTTGTAGCCCCCCCCCCCCCCCCCTCAACCGGGCCTACTATTTATGGAAAAAGAATTGCAATCAATACAGTTGACACAACATGCATCATATCATTGATCTTCTTCACTTACATAAGGCATCATTGTACAATATTGAACACTTGTAATCCTTCTGAGTTTTGCCAGATGTAGCAACAACTAATGCATGCAAACTGAATTTCTTATAGAGTGATTTCATGTGACGTCATGTTGGCCACCATAATGGTGGCTTCCATAGCAAAGGCGATCAATATTCACTCATGCATGCCTCTCTAACAAAGGTGTTCTTTTGCCTTAGGTTTCCCTGAAGTAAACATTGCTGCAGCTTTTGTATGCAGGCTTGATTTCTAGTCAGTTTAGGCAATTGACTTCATTATGGTGGGCAATTGTGACATCACTGCAAACACTCTATAGAGTAATTCCGTGAAGTTGGGGCACAAAGTGTTACATTTTAGCATAACTCAATACTAATTATGCTATACATATATTGTTTATAGGCTTTACATTTGTATTGAGACTATACATTTTCCTGGAAATTTTGTGCCATTCAGACTCAATTTTGATGAAGTTATTAAAACGATATGTAACGGTGTCCTGTAGCATCGTGACGCGTCCATGTAGCATCGTGATAGTTAAAATCTGATCCTAAAAGACAAATTAATGCAATTAGCTTGACCAAAATTTGATATATGCATAATTACTAGATTAGTCAGACAGCTAAATATCTTAACCCTCCTTTCCACCGTTTTACTTTTACAAGAAAATTACACAATGTGTCACTATGCTAAGCGGTGGCCACCAAATGTTGCAAAAAAGGACACCGCATAGCATCATGATACATTTTGTGATTTTCTTTTAAAATTCAAACTGTGTACAGCAAATTTGAGATATTTAGCTATCTCATTCATATCTTGTAAATGCATATTGCATCAAATTTTGGTCAAGCTAATTGCCATGATTTGTCTCTTAGGACCAAATTTAAAAATATCACGATGCTACAGGACACTGTTTCATATTGTTTAATAACTTCATCAAAATCGAGTCTGAATGGCACAAAATTTCCAGGAAAATGTGTGGCCTCAATGCAAATGCAAAGCCTACAAACAAAAAATGTATAGCATAATTAATATTGAGTTATGCTGAAATGTATTTTTTAAATATCATGATGCTACATGGACACTGCCCCAACTTCATGGAATTACCCACATCAAAATATGATTGTCAGTTGCAGGTTATCTTAATAATTTGTTACGAGGTCAAGGGAAGAATTATCCATAAGTTTGACTTGGCACATTAGTGAACTAATCTATTTGGCTCCATCTACTCTAACGCCATATATTTATCAATGATGGGCTGCAGATGTTTTGTGGAAAAAGAAGTTGAACCAGTTGAGCTTCTACCCTCAAGTTTTTCAAAGTACAGTACATCAATTACATAGAGGTGAAAATGTACAAAATAACTCTGGGTCCCGTAACCCTAGGGATCAATGATTCCCATCAATTTTGTTTATTTTTTCCCCCTACTCCAAAGAAGATGGATGCAATAAATTTGAGCACATGCATATTGTGCTGCATCAATGTTAATCAAAGGGGTGACAAATGTATGTTGTAACTTAATCACAACATGGAGACATGATCTTCATCCCAAGAGCATGGATGACCATTGGAAGATTCTACTATTTAGCCGCTATTTGTAGCATCCCCCCCCCCCCGAAAAAAAAATAATTAATAAGATCGAAAAAATTACATGCAAGTGTCTGTCAACAGTTAACTTCTCTCTTGAATATGAGACCATAAACAGATTTTAATCAAGCAAGTCAGAATTGCCTGGAGAGAAGGGGGTGCTTAATCATGAGCGCAGCCAGGTTCGTATCATGCGGAATGCCAAGCCAAACATTCTTTGATATGCTTGGAACACCTCACAGATGAATGTATTGATTAACATGTGGCCATGAAGAGGAGATTTTTTCTTGACAATATAAGTCAAAACTATTTTCAGTTACTAGTACAACAATCAACAATTTAAAGCATTAAGAAACTCTTTTCATCGGCGAGTCCTGTTCTACTTTTTATGTTGAAGTGCTGCAGTACATCCTGGTAACAGCTTCATGCTAAACTACCGCTGAGCCTGATGAGGCTGACTCTTCAACAAGAATGTAAGTTCCAACGTCAGAGGAGCATATTATACTGTATCTCAAAAGAGGAAAAAGAGCAAGGGTATTTAGACCTATACACCGATGGTAGCTGTCTCTTCTCATTGGGCTTCTAATCTTACGTTGGAATGGTGCTCGGTCAGGGGCTTGGTGGGAGCTGCAACTACTCTCTCTCTCTCTCTCTCTCTGCCTGAGGTGATGAGTGGTGTCATAGCTCCTCAAGGTCTTCAAACGATACTCAATGAATCCATGATCCTTGCCATACAGGTATACTCCTGAAATATAAGAATGCATTGTAAGTCAAAGTTTTTTCTTGAGTCTCAACAAATTTGACTTTGGCACAGAGTTGACTATAACTGATGAAGATCTGGTAGCAGTAGAAATACATGTAGTGGCACTCTTATGGAAGAAAACGAGAACAGGTTTATCATAAATGAACGGCACAACTGGCATGTTGGAGGTTATCAAGTTACATTACGTTACGTTAAAGTTATCGTTCATTGAACCTAAGTCATGGAATCAGGCCAATCTGCACACAAACTTTCTAGACATCTATGAGAAGGTACATCAAAGATTATAAAAAGTCCCCACATTGCCTGTATATTTGCACAATGATTTAATTAAGAAATAGATGCAATTTCCCTGTAAGGGCCATTTTTTTTTTTTTTTTTTTTGGGGGGGGGGGGTCATGCCCATGACCTGAAAAACTTTGGGTCCTTGCCCCCTAACTAAACAAGGATGATCAACTCCTAGTTTGGCTGCTTAATTCTGTCCACTAGCTCTGGAGAAAAGTTGAAAATATTGAAGTTTTTGCAAGCTAGATGAATAAGATACCATGTATGTCACTTAAGCTTTCTGCTAAAAAGGGCTAAAAAAAGTTGCAGATCACATAAACTTATGAGTATAAACTTACATGTCCTTTTGCACCTTGTGTGGCGTCTCACAAAGTGGGGTACTGCATTGCAACTGCCTTGGCTACAACGTCTTTTGCTCACTACTTGGGTATATGAATTTAAAAAGAAAGCAAGAAGAATGTTAATCATATTATACAACGCAAATATATAACATCAAAAATTTGGCCCTCATCTTAATCTTTTAAGGGACTGAACTATTTTTATGTTTTTTTCTTGGCATTAATTTCTATTGCTATTCAGTACCACTGTTTCAAGTACATTTATTGCTACTTGAGCCAGATATCAGTTAATACATATGAAAATTTCATGCAGATAGGTTAAGTGTGAATGTGCACAGTTAGTAGAAAAATTTATACAAGATGTGATTATCCATTGAACTTCATGGCACATCAACTCCAACTTTTTTATTCATCATTGTGATGATCATATCATAAGTATTAGGACTATTACCAAATCAATATACATGTGGCCTGATGGGGCTACCAAGAAAATAAGTCAGCGTGGAGTCTTGTACGTTAACTCTGTTTACATGTTTCATACAAGTATATCAGTCTTTATTTTTAAATCTATAACCATCACTTCATTAACAATGTTATACTTACCGGTCCCTTCTACTTTCTTTCTTTCTTTCTTTCTTTCTTTTTTTTTTTTTCTTTTTTTTGGGGGGGCATATTTTAGTCTGTTGTTCTCTATACTTGAGAAGACAATTAAAAAAAAATGAACAGGCAAATTACATTGTTATATATTGGATGGAAATGTAGTACAAGACATGACAATGGGAAACTGGTATTCCAGACCAATTTTCAATAATTATAATAATAATATCTTAAATAATTGAACTTACGCTGTACAGTTTTCTGCTTCCATTTTCAACAATAAATATGCTACAATAATCTGGATGTACAGATGTCTCCTCGGAACAGTCAGAACTCCTTCCCTCAGCTTTTGAAGTATCTCCTCCCCCTTGAAGTGATGTGTGTGTGTTGAATTCCTGGGCAAATAAGTAAAATTTAATGGTTTTATGAATCATACAAATGGCATGAGGATAGTAGGTCCCTCTAGTTTACATTATAAACTTGAAGTGCAAAATCATTCAACATACATATTTGACATAAGCAACAGCTCTACTTACACAACTCAAGACTGACCATAACATGGTTTTCACTTCTGTCGATATGGCAAGTACTCAGTACACATTTTTTCTTAAATACAAGTACTAACCTGTCAAGAAATCCATTTTCAGAGGGAAGGACAGCTCCAAAACTGCTCCATGAAGTATCTTGAAAATCATTTCTTCAAACAAAATAAAACCAACCAAGCATTCAGTCTCTTAATGTAGCCTCTTATGTAATTACTGAGACTCTAGAATGTAAGATAAATGTCAATCAATTTCAAGCTAGTCTCCCTTCATTAATCATCGTGAAAAACAACAGAATAGCTTACAGCAGATAGTGCAATGGAAGTCCATATCTCAGAGGCTCCTTCGCTGATGTTGGCCCGGTGTTTCCAGCATTCGTCAACCCTGAATTCAATGGCTAGTGGTTGACCACATCTGGTACTTTGCAATCTGGTGATCTGCACCCTCTTCGTGTGACAGAGACTGTATAGCTATCAATATCCGTCTTTGTGCTCCAAATGATGACCCCTACACCGAGTTCCTTTAAATCACCACCACTCCCAAAGAGCTGTCATGTATCTAAAGCTGGAGGAAAGTATGAAAACACAAGGTTCAGAAATGGATTTAGAACTCCATCATTTCCACAAGACAATATGCAGTTGTTTTGTCCACACAAATACTAAGTGAGCACCAATACAAAAGCTAGTAGGCCTAATTACTTTTTTAGCTACATCAGCATATTTAACGTTAGAAAGACCCAAAGATGATCTCTGCCAAATATCAATACCTAATAAGGTCACCTGTAACTTTCATAAAAAACAATGTTGAAACATAGTACCCGTCATCGTCTGCTACAAGGGGGATCGATCTCCATGACGTGTGATGAGCACGCTGATCTTCAGCTAGAAGTGCAGAGACTCCAACTCTCCCGTTTTCGACGGGAGATCTCCCGCCGAAAACCCATTTTTGCACAATCTCCCGTTCTCCCGTTTGAGATTTGATTTCTCCCGCCCTAGCTCTGTGTCTCCCGGTGGAAAGGATTTCTTACTTATTTCTATCGTATGTTGAAAAAATAAGCCTAAGATAGCACCAGTGAACATCTAGAATCCTAGGAACTTCGCACTTCGCACACATCAACTTGGAGTCTCCCGTTTGCTATGGGTTTCGGGCGGGAGAATCTCCCGATCAGAAGGTGCTTGGGGTTGGAGTCTCTGGAAGTGTGATGTCACAGTGGACCAACACTTAACACGAACAGTACACGCATCGTACTTCTTACCTAGTACATTGTAGTACAGTAGTAGATGATCACCACACATGACGTGGGAGTGTACGTGGTACTAGTATATTCTCCCAGCTGTTTGGATACTCGAATGTAGTGGCAAATAAAAGTCCTATTTACTACATACAGTGTATATAATGAACAATAATCATAAATCACCAAATTTCACCATTTTTCATTACCGTACTGATCGAGATCACCATCTCATCTGGCAACACAGTGTCAGTGATTCGGCTGTCAACTCAACAATAGCAATGTAGAGTACGTGTCTAGCGCTAGGCGCTTGCTTTAGCACAGCTTAGTATTAACAGTTATAGTATTTATAAGTTCTATCTTTATAATTACACTCGACTACATTAATCTCTGTGTGATGAGTATGCTTGTACAATGTCAATTCAATGACTAACGACCAACGTTTCACTCATCACTCATTTTTTTTTTTTGAAATCAGAACTCAAATTAACTGGTCTATTTTGTTTGAAAATTAGTTTCTAAAAAAGTTAAAGACTTTACATTGTCCGCGAATAGTTCAAGCCCTAGATCCCAACGTGTACAATTAAAGACTCAACGTATTATTACATCCCAACACCCACCACTTGAGTTTCGGCCTCGGATTCTACAACTAGCTGTTCGTAAGGTGTTCTTCGACCAGCCCCATAGCTAACTGTGTAACAAAAAGCCCCGTGCCCGGGGTTATTCGTAAGGTAACTTACATGTTCGTTTACGGAGAGGTATATCGTTAGACTAGCCCGTAATACTGGAAAAACTCAACAAGTTATAATTAGATCGATCTTTTATGGTTTGCTTACCTTCAAAAATGTGAGTGATATCTCCGCCCCACTCAATTTGAAGACAGAAATTTTCTCACGTCCATCACGACGTCCAGCTAGGCTCTGATTCTCACGAATACCACACGCACGTAAATCTGTGATCCTATGCATAATACACGCACAGCTAGCACACACACAGCATGCACGCAATTGCACACAGTCCACGCACAGGCGACGCGTCGCTCTTCAGGTAAACCATGCCCGCGCCCAAGCCAGGGGAAATTGCGGCTGGTGATTGGCTTAGAGTAAACACATGACAAGGGAATTCTCAATTCCTATTGGCCTAGCCAAATGCGTTTAATTATGTATTCACTCGGAATTCACTCGGCTTAATTTTCACTCGGAATTCACTCGGCGAATAGGTTTCACACAAATTTCACTCGTTACAAGAGTGAAATTCACTCGACAACGAGTGAAAGTCACTCTTAATCGAGTGAAATTTTATTCACTCCTTGCGAGGAGTGAATTATTCACTCGAAATTTTTTAGAGAGTAGGTGCATTTATTTTCAACAAGATCAAGGCTTTAAATATAGTTAAAAAAACCAACTCTTTTGCTATAAAAGTTAACGAAATTCAATTTATGCCTCGTAGATGGACTTATTTCCATTAGCGCTGCTCATGATTAAAAAAAATACACAATCTAACTTGATCATCGAGGTATTGTCCATCATATCCATTTTGCTGCACATATTGCTGCACATATTATTTGCTGCACAGAAAAAAACAACAACTATAATTAAAGGCACCTAAATCTCCAACATTGGATGGTTTTTAGCTGTAGGGCCTACTTGGTAGGCCCCTACACGGTGGTAGCTTCCCTTTCAAAGTACTTCTGATGGAGTTCTGTAGCTGGAGGTGCGTCGCCAAGAGTGGTCTATACTTTTTCTTTTTATTTAGGCTACTATACTATAGATAGATCCGTAAGAAGAGCGATTTTGAACATCTCAGTCGATGCCTTTTGTACTGTTGAAGGCGTGAGTTTATTCCACTCACCAGGTGAGCCGTTAAAAATTATTCTTGTGTGTTTCTGTAGCCTACTGGAGTCAAAAGGAGCCTTTAGTTCGGAGCTTTCGATCCTAGCAGAATCTACGTCAGAGGCAAAATGACAAACAGGCAGGGACAATAACCACATAAAATAAGGACTGTAGGCCTTAATATGTGATTGCTGTCCCTGCCTGTTTGTCATTTTGTCTCTGACGAAGATTCTGCTAAGATCATCGAAAGCTCAGGCCCCTTGACTCCATTTCACTCCATTGACCGTCGCCACTATTAGATAAGCAGTAACTGTTTTTAGCAACTTTTTTTTTTTTTTGCTACACTCTCTAGAAACTGCTGCGCCGCGAGATTGACCTCTTCCTTGAGCCAAAACTAACTTCAGTGGGTTTTGGCTCAAGGAATCTTTCATGTTTAATACCTAAAAAATTAGCTTCAGTGGGTTTTGGCTCAAGGAATCTTTCATGTTTAATACCTAAAAAATTAGCTTCAGTGGGTTTTGGCTCAAGGAATCTTTCATGTTTAATACCGGTACCTAAAAAATTAGCTTCAGTGGGTTTTGGCTCAAGGAATCTTTCATGTTTAATACCTAAAAAATTAGCTTCAGTGGGTTTTGGCTCAAGGAATCTTTCATGTCTAATACCTAAAAAATTAGCTTCAGTGGGTTTTGGCTCAAGGAATCTTTCATGTTTAATACCTTAAAAAAAGATTTCACAATAAAAAACAAAGCAATGTAATGAGGGCCATCCAAGGTTTTGATTGTCTTTAAATATAAAGATGGTGGATATCATTTCTAAAACACACGAACACACACACACACACACACACACACATACATACAACCACAGAAAAGTTTGTTCAAAAGACTCCTGCAATTTTTGAAGAAGCTGTAATATAGGTGCCTAATAACGAATCACTTGAGTTCGAAAACTTATGGGAAGATAAAATAAACATTATGATTGTATTTGGTACCTTTCACGCTATACATTCCAACAGTTCTTCCATTTTCCAAAAAAAAAAAAAAATCTCTGAAAGGTAAACTGTGTATAGATCATAACTAAAGTATAATTGAAGAGTTTGTTCACAAAAACCGATATGTCCATATTTGCCAAATGGAGAATATGATATTTGCGATTAAAGGTCAAGAAAAATAAAGAGAATAATAAGAAAATTTTTGCTTCATTTGACCATAACTTCAAAAATGTACCTTTATATGTGGTGACTAACATATCATTTAAAAGGTATCATATAATACTTTATGACAGACACCGTACTTCAAAATCTTCAATGGACTTATCGGTTTCTGCAAACAAACTCTTCAATTATTATCATTGTAGTAAGCCCTGAGATAGACTCCTTACGAGCGTACCCATACTTTGTTGCACTACTACACTCGCCCGCACAAAACTCCCAATGCACCGAAGGATTTAAGAATCCAAGGTAGCATTTCATTTTGCTGACCCACATATCGCTTCTGTTGGTATAGTACGACCAACGTATAAGGAATGACAACAAATCCGTAGCGATTTTTCTTCTCTCTCCGTCTCTCCCCGGTCTTTTCCTGTGGTGAGTATACAGTTGTCATGGATGGGCAAACTGTGTACGTACGTCACGTCACCGAAGCGCTCAGGGAATCGTAGAAGTTGGAAGTCTGTACCTCAACAACGTGTTTTCTCGTATAGGCCGCAGATGATCGACTCCGACTCGCTGTGTACGTTAC
Source organism: Diadema antillarum (assembly GCF_040938485.1). Taxonomy (NCBI): domain Eukaryota; kingdom Metazoa; phylum Echinodermata; class Echinoidea; order Diadematoida; family Diadematidae; genus Diadema; species Diadema antillarum. The sequence goes on along the minus strand of NW_027271812.1, from coordinate 560,283 downwards.
TAGATGGTCTATGTCAAATATAACGACAAAATAGAGCGAGGTATAATACAAGCGCCTAGAAGCGAGCCGAGAGGATGAGGCGAGGGAGGATGGATGGATTTTATTTTTGGAAGTCACACATCACTGCACGCGTTTTTGTTGTCACTGCTACACGGAGGAAAAATCATTATCTGGGCGTTAGGGCGTTTAAATGGCAATCAAATCAATGAATGGAGACGCATCCCTCGGTATGAATGATGATATCTGAACGTAAGTAAACCGTAGACGGCATTCATCTGTCTATCAGGCGATTTTGATCATATAAAATTATACGTAGTAGCGCAACTTGTATTCTTCTGTTGACGTTGATATTTTTTTAGATACAAAGTCGGGACACCTGCAGCTGTGATCCTTGAATTGATAATGATACAGTCGGCGACGGATTTTGGGTTTATAGCCGCCTTTCTATTGCAAGACTTCAACACTCAAATAGAGCATATAATTATAGGAGAGGTCTAAGTTAGACAGTTGTAAATCATATGTTGTATATCTAACGGTTAGTGCTAATAATATCAATACACACTACCATTTAACCAGACAATCCTCACAATAGTCACATTTGTCTTGAGGGGTCTAGCGTTAAGCGTCTTGTTACAATTGCCATGTTAACGTTAGATGATATGGGAATGGATACAACTTGTCAAAAATTTGAGACTGTTGTTATACTGTTATACTATAGACTATAGCAAGCAAATCTATACTTACTACTTTGCCCAGCAGACTACAAAATAACACGAGAAACACCTGTCTGAAAGTGCTAAAAGATTCTAGATAGTAACAACTTACAATGTAGTTGAGATGTGTGCGTCTACCAATGAAAAGCAGTGTTAAAATTGCCATGGGATGCATCTCTTTTATCACTGCAGCCTGCTTATAGTTATAATGGTTCATCTGTTTGTGTGTGTGTGTGTATGTGTGCGTGTGTGTGTACAGCCATTGATTCTCATGTGCACTGTGTTGAGGCAATCAAGATGCTCATGATACTCATTTACCTTGCCTTAAAAAAGTGTCTATATGTACACCCTATTCAACAGCAATAATACAGTGTACAGGGCTGCCAACACTGGAAACTACAATTTGAAGTTGAGAGTGAGACTCCCATAGGCCAATGCTATATAATTTAGGAGTCAAAATGAGTGAGATCAATAGAAATGCATGCAAATGAAATAAAGTTTTAGAGTGAGAAAGGACCAAAATGAGTGAGTCTCACTCTCAATGCGTGAAAGTTGGCAGCCCTGATGATACCACCACTTATAGCTACTCATCTATTTTGCTGAATTACATAGTAGATGTACAATAGGATTTGAATTGACATTCATGGGTCTATACAGCCATATTATTTCTGTCATACGCTGTTATTTTCGTGTACAGATATTTTCGCGATTGATGAGGTCCTAGACATTTTCGCGAGATGTTGTTTTCGCGAATCGACGCTGGTGCTTACGTTAATGCTCTATTAACAAAGCGCATGGAGACAATTTCATGTATTGTTAAATTCGCGATCCAACTGTGATTTGCGAAATTCGCGAAAATTAAACCCTCGCGAAAATAACAGAGCAAGTATATACTCTGTGGCATCTTGATCAAAATCATAGAAATAGCTGAATTTATGTAGGGCCTACACTGTACTCTAAGGCCCGAATTGAGGAAGGTGGTACAAATGAAACCATGGTTTAAACCATGGACAAAAACCATGGAGCGCCAAGTGTCGCATGGAATATTTCGTTACGAAATTAGTCATTTTGTCGATGAAATGATTATTTTGTAACGGAATAACAACATTTTGTAACTAAATGAACATTTCGTCCACGAAATGATAATTTCATTAACAAAACAGTCATTTTGTTGACGAAATGACCAATTTTGTAACGACATATTTCGTGCGACACTTGGCGCTCCATGGTTTTTGTCCATGGTTTGTACACCATGGTTTCATTTGTACCACCTTTGTGAATTCGGGCCTAAGGGTCAAGTCCCTCTCTCTCTATCCAGGTCTCAACACTCTTTTCTCTCTCTCTCTCTCTCTCTCTCTCTCTCTCTCTCTTCCTCTGGTGGCTGTTTTGGACCACCAGAGGGACCACCAATGTGGTTCGAAATACATTGTACAGTAAGTGGAAACGCAACAATCCAGTCTGAACCATAAGTGACAGATTGAGCCACCAAGGGATGGTCCTTTTGGAAATCTGGTGGCCGGACATCAATTTTTAGTGGTCCCGGGCCACTGGGCCACTGCTAATGTCAAACTCTGCTTGTTAGCTGTAGTGGCAAGTCAATATATTCCAGTGCCCATCTAGTAGATCTAGCGAGTACACATCTAAAATTCTCCAATTGAAAGTCACTTTATTTTGTGACTATGCTAGATCTCAAAACTCTGCTGTAATTTTATGCCCTCTAGCTCCCAACTTGCTGATTATCTGAAGCCAGAATGTAGAGAGACTGAATGCGGTATTGAAACAGGTTTATATCCATGCATTTTTACCAGAATTGCATAGATCAATTTAATCATCCACCCTGTATTGAAAATTCTCTCAATTCTCACCCAGTATACAATATTATACACGTAGATATAAGGTTGTATCATTGACAGTCTTGTGTCATGGGACGTACAAAAGAGCCCTTGTTTATGATATCTGAGGAATCAAAACCAACAAGAAAAAGGTTTGTATATAAACTAATGCAAATAATCAAGGAAGTGATGATACTACAGTATCAAATGGTTTTCTTTTGCATCGGGAAGTACACATGTACAGGTGTTGTATCATTGATCTCTAAAATCTGGTTGCTTTGGTAATTTTTCTAACTTGTACTACTTTTTTATGTTAAAGTGTATTTTTTTCAATTATTATTTTTTGTGCACTTAATGTGTGTGTGTGTGTGTGTGTGTGTACATGCGTACAGTAGCTGTGATTAATATTTAAGGGTCTTGATTACAATCGGCTTTCTGCTGAGTATACAGGTTATTATTAAAATATAATCATTTATGAAACAGACCAACTAAAAACTCAAACTTAGATATCATTTGAAATTATGGAAAAACAAAACAGAACAAAACCAGAACAAAGAGTGTCCCTTGACTGACTTGTAAACAGGATACGTGATTATGGAATGTACAATTGTGTGGCTTTATGTGTATGAAAAATTCTGTTTCACCTCAAATTTCAGGTAATTTTCATACCGTGAAAAAAAAAAATTGATTCTTAGTTCTAAATAAAACTTTTTTTAAAAAGTCTACAGCTACAGTTGTACATGTATTGTTATAAATACAAAATGTGCAGTATGGTATCTGCAATCTGTGTAGATTTGATGTGAGATGATGTGCACATGTATACAATCTGTACTCCATGTGTATCGTAGTGGACTACTGTCATTCATATTTGAAATTATGGCATTCATACTGTATACGTAATTAATTAAAATTACACATGTGGCCAATTTTAATGAACATCACTTGTTTATGATCTTGTTGTCTTCTGTATGTACAATGTACATCTGAATAGTAGAATATTGTCCATATATTTGTTCAAATTTCTTAATTTGGCACTACTTAATATTAAAGTGAGACCAGAAATTTGTGACCATAACTTCCACTCTTCCAAAGTAATGCAACTTTTGCATTGTTCAAAGCAAGCCTGCCAATGTGAGTGGTTTGACTGCATTTGAGTCTTTTTGTAAACCATCATGGGTTTTTTTTTTCTTCTGTCACATTTTATGTGTTTGCACAAAGAAAAAGTCTCTTTGCCAATAGTCAGGGGCCTGTTCTGTCAAACTTGAAGACATTCTATCAACACATGCACATTATAATATTATTGGTGATCGGCACACTTGTTTGACTTTGGAATTGTCAAACTCCACCCTCATTTTGAAGTTTTAACTTAGATTTGAACACCAGGCACTGATTATGTGCCTTGTGAGAAGTGTTTGAAAATTGCTGCTTCATACAGAAGAGGGATTAATGACTTATGTGACCAGAGCAAATATTTGCCCCCTGAGGGACCTGAAACTGAAAGACATTTAAGTTATTGCTCAATATAATATCAATCGAATTGAATGCTGCTGTGTAATAATACAAAGTGTACGTTGCGGCTTGCTTCAGTGTTTTCTGTTGGACCGGATTACATATCAACCAACCTCTCTCAGCGGTGTGTTGACAGAGCAAACTGACTACCTACAATGTATTATTACAAAGATACATTTTGCACACATAGAACAGTGGCAATGTGTATGATCACCCATAGGAGTGTTCACAGGATGCAAACTGGACCTGTGCAAGCTATGCTTTATAGAAGGTACAAGTGTTTGTACATTGTACATGTAGCAGTGGCGGATCCAGAGGGGTGCGCACCAGGCACACGCCCCCTCCTTATTTGTGATAAAAACAAAAGAAATATGAAACCCGGAAGTAGCACCGGAAATATTGTTTGCGCCGGAATTCCTGGATCCGCCCCTGTGTAGATTGTAGCAGTCGGAGTGAAATGTCAAACTTTTTCCACATTTCAGCACATTGTAGTCTACAATTTCAATATTGAGTTTAATTTTTTGAAAGTACTTGCTTGTGCTGAACATTTACACATTTGTAGTATTCTTTGAGAAAAACTTTTTCTTTTGTTATAGATACAAATTCCATATTTGTACATTGTATGTAAATTGTAATGTAATTATATACTCTCGGAAACAAAGAGCATTATGTACGTACATCTGTACCCATAGAAATACAAAATATTTGTACATGGGTCTACTGTAATGGAAATTTGTCAGCATCAAAGAATGTATTAAATGAAGGTCAAAGTGCCATTTTGTTGCCTAATGCTCAATCCACATTTATAATATGATTTCTTTTTTCAACTTGTATGCTTGCAGTTTTAAAAAGAAAGCATTGTGCATACAGTGTAGTATCATTGGGCAGCTATTTCCTGACATTTTAGAGCGCGTAGGTGTTGAGGTTTTGACTAACTTCAGTTTTGTAGTTCTCGGTTTCATCGGAGAGGGAACTCGATCTTTTGGCTTCATGTGGAGCCTGATTGTTTGATGATGAAAGTCTATGCAGAGTCTTTCATACTACTGTAGTTCTGTCATTGTTGTCTGTCACAAAGCAAGGTAGTAGCCCTGTAAAGACTTTGCATTAAAGATTGCCTTTTTATGACATTGCTGTGCTGGCTGTTCCTTTTCATACTGATCCATGGATGGAAACTCCTTCTGCTCAACCATAGATGTAAAATTAGGATTACAGCTACTGTACAATTTGTAAGCAACCATTGTACAGATTGTATGCAGGACTGGAGGCTATGTTCTTTTCTTGTCCACAGTTTTAGCAAATTCATTCAAGGGGGAATTCTATTACACAGTTGAAAGTTAATCTGAAAAGAAGTAATACAATTTTCTTTAATAGCACAACAAACATTTGATCAAATCTGATGAAAAATAAGGAAGTTATGACATTTTTAAGTTTTGCCATTTTTTTTTACAGTTCTTGAACAGTCAATATGAATTGTATCCAAATTGAGAAGTGAATGTCATCCTCTCACAACTTGCCATACATGTCACAGTGTAGTATACAGTAGATCTAGTTTGAACTTGAAATATTACAATTTGTGACCCGCTACAACAAAAAGGTCCTAAAGTCGCGCACGGTCGAAGCCGTGAAAATCGAGTTTGAAGTCAGAGCATTAAAATTGGTCAAAACTTACGATTTTTTGATTTCGATATATTATTGGAGTCTAACATGTTTTCTATCATCTGTCAAAATTTTGAAGCAAAATGATCAAAGGAAAGATTAAAAAATAGCGATTTCAGAGCCATGTTTTTTGGCGTTTCAACGAAGCAGAAACTGGTCAGAAAATTTGGATTGAGCGCCACAGATAGGTTCCGCCCCTAACAACGACCAGAGTGATCTCATTGGTCAGTTTGCTGCTTGCTGCTAACCGAAGCGTGAAGCTCGCACACTGCCCAGTTGACTGGTGCGTGCGGGCGGGGTGCGCTATGCTCAGCCGCTTCTCACATTCTGGTCACTGATTGGTAGAGTTGGTGAGGAGACCGCCGACGCTGATGTGCTTGAATGAACTCTTCGGGGGTTGCTAGGGCTTACCTTCTATTGTCCAGAGGTGAAAACTGACTTGCGTGTCCCTTGAGCGCGATTGCCTCGAAAGGAAGACTTTTAGGGCGCTTTTCTCGAAACAGTGATTTTCCAGACGTCTCGACATGCTCTCTTTTAAACATCGATATCTCCGCAGCCGGTTATTTTTATAAAATGTGTTATATATCAATTTAAAGCAGAAAGATTAGGGGATTGTATCATGCAATTTTCAAATAATTGACCTCGCCCGACTTTAGGATCATTTTGTTGTAGCGGGTCACATTTGTATTCATTCATTCAGTCGTAAATCCTGATATTGATAGAATTGATAATTATTCTGAAGATTTGCAACACAAAATAACATTATATTTTATACATCGATAACAAAAACATTGAATTTTTGTCTTTTTTTTTGTACACAGTGAAAAATTGTGAGGTGATAATGTCAGCTCACTCATTCAACCGTACAAGAACTATTCTGCAGAAATTATCAAAACTTCACAATTTCATAACTATCCCTAGTAAAGTTTTGATTATTAGTTGATTAGATTTTTAGTGTTACACTGTATACTTAAAATGAGATTTTAGTCTTTCTTATCAGTCTAACTTTGTATTTAACTGGACTGGAATTACTCTTTAATATCTCAGTGCATCTTTTGAGCACAAGAAATGTAATGCAGCAAAAGCTTGAATTAGACCTCATTAGCAGTGCTACAATATTATGTATTTACATACTCTACATAATGGAAAATTCAAAGTGTTCTGTTTTTGTTTTTGTTGTTTGTTATTTGTACTTTTTACAATGTAGTCTATAAAAATCATTTTCTCCAAGTTGACTACAGCAATAAAACCCTTCAAAGGTTTACAGAGTCATGGGAAATAGTCTATCCAAATCTCCTCTCCATCGAGGCATCATAGATGTCACAACCCAGTATACAATTTGGGAATACAAATTTATTTGGTATACAAGCTGGCCAAGTTTTATTCTAAGAGGTCGAGTGAACTATGTAAATCTCAACGTCTAGGACTGGGGCAAAGTCAAAATACTCTAAGGCAGTATTATATCAGAGTGTTTATATTTTCAGGAAGTTTTGTGAGTCTACTGACATTAATAGTGAGATCTACTGTAATTACAGTGTAGCAACTAGCAAAATTTGCCTCCCATTTATAGATTTATGCGCAAATACTCTGTATGTGCTATTGGGTACACATTATAAACTGTATGTCTCTCCAAGGTTTAAAATCAGTACCCCCCCCCCCCCCCCTCCCCCCCGATTCTGAAAGGGATAATTTATTCCTTGATCCATCACTGGTTCTTGACATCATTGCAAATTCAGCCATTCATGATATTGTCCTATACATCGGTCTGAAGATGAATTTGTGTGTAACGCTAAACTGCAGTACCTGTAAGCCAGCCACGCCATGTGATGATAGAATAGGCATTCCCCATACATGTATGTATGTATGGGACAAGGCACTGATGGCGGGTCGTGTTGCCAAGTAGGATTGGTGTATTTAAGCCCCATCTTGTGAAATACGTACGTACACTGTAGTGAACCCACAAAGTGTACATGGAGTATTTAGACAGTACTAAACACTTCCATAAAATAGCATACACACTATAAAAGAAAACAATAGTCCCATTCTTAAAAGACTTGGGTAATGTGGATCTGGAGTGAGCTGGAATATACCACAATCATAAATGATTAGTCATGCAGATTATGAATCTAAAAAAAAAGAAGGAAAAGAAATATGAATTTACTGCACCAACTCAAGGTGCATGGCTTAGTTTTGTCCTAATTTAGAGAGCAGATCCTTTGGTTAATTCCCGCATACACTTGTATATCAGGACCTACTGTTGGTGGACTACATTTCCAAGGTAACTTCACAAATAAAGCAGGGCACAGCTAAGGTACCTGTGATGTGAATTTGTCACCTCAGAATGAAAAAAGCAGACAACTTCCTCTCGTGGTCAAGTCATTTGTTCCCATTACCCACTTAATTGGGGGGTGTGATTAGCACTCTCCCTTTGTACGGACTCACACGTACATCGAGTCGTCATTACTGAGGTGTTTGCCGCAACCTTGCTACACATTCTGTAATGACAGGAGATAGAAAGAGATACATGTAGAGAGATAGAGAGAAATAGAAACTCACAGAGGAATAGAGATGGTAAGGGAGAGAAGCAATTACAGTGAACTACAATGTACTGTACACTGTAGTATTGTTATTATCATTTATTCAGCCAAATGAAAATAACAATAACAGGTTCAAAATGCATAACATATGGGCCTTCTGTAGGGCAAGTCCAAGATAAGGTCCCCTCAGAAGGCAAAATTTCATCTTTGCTCAATATTGACATGTTTGGTATCATTTTGAAGCTTATGAGTTAAAGTTTTGATTTCCGTGAAGGAAAAAATGATATTATGTAAATTTATGCAAATTTCAAGGGCTTCATTTGCATAAATGTGAAACACAGCGTTACGTATGGGACATTTATAAAATTTCATATTAATTCAAAGGAAAGCAAATGATATTTGATTAATATGTGGACATAAGAAGTTCATCACATAGTTTAACTTGGTATGAAAATTTAGGGATTATGCAAATGATTATGCAAATGAGCTCGTGTCTTATCATGAGATGTCCCATACGTAACAAAATGAGGTCATTTTTTTAGGTTTTTTCTGAAATTGCTAAGGTTATTTTAATGCCCTTTTGGAAAGTTCTAATTTATTGTTTAGAGAAATTAAATACCTTAGAAAAAAGAAAAAAAAGTAAAAGAAATATTTTTTATTAGGCATTGAAATAATGTTATGTATGGGACAAATGCATTACGTATGGGACATCCTCATACATATTGCATGTGAATGCATGTAGCTAGCTGGGAAGGTCTCTCAATACACAAATGGTCAATCATCCTGAAGAAAGCATCCCAACATTGTAGCTACTTTTTGAGTTATAGACACTTGAAACAATACCTGAACTTGACTGAACAATTTTCAGAAAGGGGGAGGGGAAAATGGCAAAATACACAATGAAAATTCAGCATTAAAGGGGTGGTATAGTTTTTTGTAGAAATGGGGATTCAGTTTTCAACATTTAAAGAGATGATTGGAAACCAATTATATGAATTACTTAAGAGCATAAAATCCTAAGACTAGAGGAATTCAAAGTTTATGTGATGGAGATCCAATTTGAAATGGTTGTGATATATATATAGAAGAAAAAAAAGTACAATGATTTTTTTTTTTTATTGCAAGTGATACACAAATTGTCCTTATTCAGTTTTCAGTAGTTGCCACAACAAAAATTCATGGGTATACATACTGAGTTCAAATCAATGACCTGACTGCTAGACAGACATCATATATCTACTCGATCACTGGGGTTCCACGCAGCAGGTATTGCTTATTTATTAAACTTAATATTTCTTGTGTCAAGTTATTGTTTTGTTTTTTATTGAAACTAAATGGCAAACTGCCCTTCATCAATGCAAGTAAACACTTTAAACTATAATTTTTTAGTAGTAACTATCCTGATAAAAATAGGGCATACATACTCAGGTTGGTCATAAAAAATATAGAATATGATTGAATGTGATTATGATGGTAAATATCTGGGGAATATTGTTCCCTTGTCAATCTGGATCAGTATTTCAGTAATTTCAACTGATTCCACCTCAATAATTATGCAAAAATTTGTTTAAATGGGTATTTTGCAAAATTATTTTGCAAAATACCCATAAACATGGTTCTCCACACACTAAACGAATGGGGGACAAAGGGCATACATACCCAGGTTGGTCATAAAAACATAAAAATATGATTGAATATGAATATGATGGTGAATATTTGGGGAATATTGTTTCCTTGACAATCTGGATCAGTATTTGAGTAGTTTCAACTGATTTTACTTCAATAATTATGCAAAATACCCATTAACATGGTTCTTCACACACTAAATGAATGGGGGACAAACTGTCCCATACGTAACTGTCCCATACGTAACACGTCATGTCTGTCTTTAATTAGAACCTGTTATTAGAGCTTTTTGCCTAATGACATGAAACTTACCTGTGATAGTCTTGAGTGTTGTGACTTTCATCACAGCGAGTTACAAGTTGTAGAATGATATACTTTCAGAGAGTTTTGAGGTTGAAAAAAATGTTCAAAAAAACAGAATTTTTCTGGTCCCATACGTAACGGCACATATTTTCTCTTCTAGAATATAATTGTCACGGTCATTTTTCTCAATTTTTTACATGATTATACTTCTTCTAGATATCAATCCCCATGATGAAGTTCAATATGATCAAAGGCCATTAATACTATTTTTCAGGTCATAAAAGTCTCTGAATGTCCCATACGTAACGTACGCGTTATCTTGGACTTGCCCTGTACCATCTTGTACATTCACATGGTACAGTTGACATACTGTATAACTTCCAAACTACCGAAGGGCAGCAACACAGAGGATAGGGCTCACAAAAGTAATTATTTTACTGTCTTACCTGTAGGCATGTGAGTCCTCATGTAATGTGTTCCTTTACGCAAACACAATATAATAGTTTGATCAAAACAGACCAATAATAAGGATATCACATTAAGTGATATTGTACACTTGTATATTCACTTATTTATGTATATTGTACATATATGTATTTATTTATTTATTTATCTATTTATTTATTTATTTATTTATTTATTTATTCATTTATTCATTCATTCATTCATTTATTTATTCATTTATGTATGTATTTATTCATTTGTTTATTTCATTAATGGTTTAAAAAAACAGAACTACCATGACGGTCGAGAGGCCGATTCGAGGTAGTTTACACAGTGACACAAAACATATCAATATTCATACAATTTGCTTATAAAATACTAGTAACTTACATTACAAAACATATATTCACGAATAAAAAATAGAAGCACTAGGAGAGAGAGATGTAGATATTGAGTTCATAGTGACTGAAGTATTTGATGGCTGATGATGAGTAGAAATAGAGATGTCTACACTTTGTAATTTGAGAGAGGAAAACTAGACACCCTGACTAATGTGCTCACTGTAGTGCGGTACATTGCAATTTAGCAATCTCTGGAGATGAATGAACATGAAGAGATAAATGGTGAATCAAAATAATTAAATTAGACTCAATACGTGGAAATCTTAAAGGACAAGTTCACCTTCATAAACATAAGGAATGAGAGAATGTAGCAATATTAGAAGAACACATCATTGAAAGTTTGAGGAAAATCGGACAATCCGTTCAAAAGTTATGAATTTTTGAAGTTTTTGTGCAGTAACCGCTGGATGAGAAGACTACTGCAGTGTATGAATAACTTAGATGTCACATGCGTACAACAATATAAAGAAAATATAAAGAGAATTTCACAAAATTTCATCTTTTGAAAAAAGTACACATTCCCCTGACTCGTTACCGACATATGTTATGGGTAATATTATTCCCCGTGCCTTTAGAAAGAGGCAAGTCAAGTGCTCTTTTTATTATGCGAAAAAAAGTGAAAATATGTTGAATTTTCTTTACATTTTGTTTATACTGTTGTACGCATATGACTCACAAGCTGTAGTAGTCTCCTCATCCAGCGGTTCCAACACAAAAATTTTAAAAATTCATAACTTTTGCATCGATTGTCCAATTTTCCTCAAACTTTCACTGATGTGTTCTACTAATATTGTTGCATTCTCTCGATCCTTATGTTTACGAAGGTGATCTTGTCCTTTAATGAGACAGGGGGGGGGAGAGTGAAAGAAAAAAGATTTAATGAGAAAAATATCCCTCTGTACATGTACATATATAACAAAGTAGTCACACCAATTAAATCATAAATGAGATTTACTTTGCAATTTCCATTCTTGGTGCAGTCGAAAATATCAATTTTCTGCCCATTTTATAACCGGCTCCTTCCATGTTGGGTGTGCATATGAATACAGAAATGTATCAAGGGTGCCTGATTTGTCGACACATTCCTTGCGATATTGCAGTTGCACATCAAAGCCGTCTATTCAGTCTCCTTGCAAGCAATCTGCACTAATGTCGCTCTCCGCGATGTATCAGTTTGTCTACTCCTCTGTTGCCGGGGCAACGGGAGTACGTGTTGCTCTCTGCGGTGTACGCTGGAATTTCATGCCTGGAATTTGCAGAGGGCATGCGGAGATCTATACAATGCAACTTGGAGAAAGATTTGCGAGGATTGCTGCTCGGGCAGATGGTTCACCATAATGCCGTGTAATTTTGACAGTTGCTTGCACGTAACGACCGGCGCTAGAACACCACTCTGTCGTGGGGGAGAGGACGGAAGATCATGCCTTCTTCCGTGTCTCTGAGAGCATGTTAAATATTGACCCAGCAGGCTATTCAACCAATATTAGGTGTAGAGAGACAGCAAGTGAAGCCGTTTTATGGCAGCAAAAGAGCCCTAGAGTGGTTACATACTATTTTATTCTGCTTGTTCTGTCATCTTCTTCCTGTAAAGCCTCAGTGCTTTGTGTACAGTGTCTTTCAAGGTTTCTCCATTTTCTGTAGAATTGTATGCTAGCTGACCTCAGATACAAGGTAATATTCAAAGCTGACCTTAGATGCAGCACAAAAACACACGTATACAAAACACAGAGAATTACCTGAACTTATAATTTTTTATCCTCAGGACAGCTGCAGAAGCTCTCCAGTGGGCCATGCCTTAGCAACAACATTAGTTGTAGATTTTCAATACCATCTAGAAGTTTTCTACATTATTAAAACCTCTACTCAGTGAATGGAGCAATAAAAGTCCACATTATGTTAATTTTGATTGAAAAAAGGAAATCCACCCTACAAATATTAAAGTAAACTCCAAAAGAACAAAAAAGAAAAAAAAAGTCCTGACAGAATGTTCCAAAAATGACAAAATTCATATTAAAGAATTGACAGAAGATATGGCATTTTAAAAGGTCACATCTTTTCATAACTAACTGTAACATTTCTTGATTAGTCCTGATGAAAATTCAATTGAGCGAGTTGATGATGTCATGTCCTCACTATTTTTCATGTACATGTTATAAATGAAATTCAGACAAATTGTTATTTTTAAATTAGCTATTACAGGTACAATCTGTAAAACCATCTTCCCATACACCAAAATACATGTATGTATCAGATCAATACATTGTAGCACTTTTTAGTATTTTATTTTGGGTGGTTTTAAGGCAAGTTTTGTAAATACACAGCTAAAATATGAGATTTTTGTCAATTCTGTTAAACATAAATAAGAAATTGTGAGAGCATTTAACATCATCAACTTGCTGATTTGACTACTCATAACAACTGGTCAAGAAGTGTTTCCCAAAAAATTTAGAAATTTCAGAATGTAATGTTCTTCATTATTTCTTATCCGACTTTTAATCACCAATAGCACTGTTCTGCAGGGATTTTTTTCTTTTTCTTGTCAGGGTTTACATATTTTTAAGACTGTTCTAAAGTGCAGTGCAACAAATGTCTGCAGAGATGACAAGGTAAGAGAACGGCTAGCTTAGGATGTAGAAGGTGGGAGTTCCCCCCACCCCCCTTGCCCCAATGGTAAGGAGCTTTAAATAGCTTTTAATATGTTGAGCCCATTGAGGATGGACTAATTTTTCTACAACACACATTTCCATAGAGACCTGCCCGACTCATCCTCAATGGGTTAGACTAGCTGTAAATTGTGGGATCTGATGCTTTAGCCTACTGTAATGTTGTCTGTAAATTGTGTGATCTGATGCTTATAGCATAATGTTTAAAGGACAAGTTCACCTTCATAGACATGTCCATTGAGTGAATGCAGCAATATCAGAAAAACACATTGTGTTTGAGGAAAATCAGACAATCCGTTTTATAAAAGTTATGAATTTTTGAAGTTTCTGCGTAGTCACTGCTGGATGAGAAGACTACTACAGCTTGTGATGTCACATGTGTACAACGATATCAAGAAAGTATAAGGAAAATTCAAGATATTTTCACTTTTCTTGCATAATAAAAGAAAACTTGACGTCCCTCTTTTAGAAGGCATGGGGGAATACCCTCAACATATAATGTCAGTGACGAGTCGAGGAAATGTGCACTTTTTTCAAAAAGTACAATTTTGTGAAATTCTCTTTGTATTGTCCTTATATCGTTGTACGCATGTGACATCACACACTCTAGTAGTCTTCTCATCCAGCGCTGACTGCAGATATTTAAAAATTCATAACTTTTGAACGGATTGTCCGATTTTCCCCAAACTTTCTCTGATGTGTTCTACAAATATTGCTGCATTCACTGAGTCCACGTACTATGTATGTATATGAAGGTGGACTCGTCCTTTAAGACTAGCTGTAAATTGAGTGATCTGATGCACACTGAAATAATACTTTGACTTGTTCTGATGGGAAAAATATATTGTTCCACTGTGTTATGTTTTGATGACTAGAAATCCATGGTTTGTTTGTGTGTGTGTGTGTGTGTGTGTGTGTGTGTGTTGGTTTGTTTATTTGTGTCTTAGGGTATATGTGTCATGTGTGGAACAAGTAGAGTCCTCATCAAGTGGCAGAAAAAACTTCGATGTGATGCTATGAATTATCTTTTCATAATCATGATTTGAGTTTATTATTGCTCATGTTTCATAAGGTAGATAAATTCTCTTCCATTTTATCCCTGCATCTTTCATTTATATATTTGCTTCCATTTTGAATCTATTTAGTTTGTTGTGGAAGCAGAAATGACCAAAAGCATGCTTATTGCTGAATCTGTAGCTGATTCTGAAATTACCAACACAGCACTTTTCAGAAGATTACAATTTTTTTTAATATTTGAAATCTGCATTTTTTTTTGTTTGGGGAGAGGAGGTACTGTACATGTAATTTATTTCTGATTATACAAACACAGGTATAAATCAAGACAGTTTCTGTAATCTCTCTTTCATACACATAATGTATCCAGTGAATACAGAGTGACATTCTGAGACCTGTACCATTTTGACTAATATCGCAAGATGAGATGATAATTCCTGCAGTTAAATTTCTCAAGTGCTAGAACTTTAAAAGATTAAGAAGGCATTGCATATTTCATTGTTTTTCCCTCCCTAGTGTATTCCCCTGTCATCCAGTTTTTGCACATTACGATGTCCCCCCCCCCCCCCCCTTAATATAATAATGCTGCATGCATTGTTGCAGGGCACGTGTTGTCATGTTATTATGTATGGGCGGATGGGGAGAGAGCCTGTGGGATGCCCATAGACGTACAAAGATGTTACATTCTTGATACTTGAGAGGACGCACAGCCTGCAGGCGGGGCACAATACAGTTGCTCATTCAGCCAGTGGTGTGAAGGTGGGGGGGGGGGGGGGGGATTACCGGGAGATGCCTTCCACATTATTGTAAATTTTCTGTCTGGTGACATGTTGTAAATGAGGACACAGAAAGAGAAAAATTTGGAAGCAATCAGCATTTCAACACTAGCAGCACTTAAAAAGATTGTGAGAAAAAGAGAATAAGAGAGAGAGAGAGATGAGTGAGAATGAGAGTGGGTGTGCTGCTTGGACATTGATGACTTATTTAGGGAAGAGCCGGTTGCTATGGGATACGTGATAACCCCTGCGCTGCTGGGTGGGAGGATGCTCCAAAAATAGGAACCTGATTTGGTTATTCGGGGTCCTGAATATTTTTTTTTTTTTTTTCCCTCAGTGGAGGAGAGTGCCCGGACATATGGGTCGTCTCGGAGCAAGAGAACATTGTCGCTAATTTTAGCCGCGATCAGCGGCGGGAGACCCGACATCCGCGTGTCTCCATAGAGCCGTGGGCATTTACTGTCAGCTATTCCCACATTCGATTTGTCATCCGAAGGGGTTAATTTACATCACACTCATCACCGGTTCTCACACCTGTGAATAGCATCGTGGACCTTTCTGGCATCTCATCTCTCTACCATAACACGCCCATCTCAAATGACCTCGGGCGAGAAATTTTTATTGGGAAGTGTGAGTCCGGTGATAATCGACTAAAATACAGATGTATAGTGTGATTGGTGAGGGTGAAATCTTCAGCGAAATCCACCCCATCTTGAGGCCAAACGTGCTTCCTCCCAAATTGAAAGGGGCTAATGTTACATTCTTTCCATGTAGGATCACAACACATTGTCCACCTGTTTAGACTTGTGCATAATTTGAGTTAGAAAACATAAAAACCCACATCAGAATACAACAACAACAACAACAGCAAATCAGCCTTGCAAATTTCAGTACTGAAATGAAACAAGTCCATATACCAATCAGGAACGAGCTCCATTTAAAGTTTGAACATTTCTTTTTTTATGGGGGGGGGGGGGATATACATCGTTGTAAGCTGACCATTGGGAGTTACAGTGAGGTGTATCACCCTTGGCTGTATGGTGGATATTGTTTTTTTTTCTGTTGTGTTTCTACTGACCCTCAACGCTGGCCATGAAAACAGGATGCTTGTTGCCACATGATTTGCAATTCAGCAGCGGCTAGGAGATGGAATCACTTATGTATGCCCCTTGGCCTCTAACAGCGAGGACTTGTAGCGGGGGGTAGAATTTCACATCAGATGAAACTAAACCCGATAGCTAACAGATATATATTTGTATGTAGTTACATTCAATATTATAGTTTGTGGTCTTTATAAACTAGAAATGTCATCTGGAAAGGTTTCATGACATCTTGATCATTCCAGAAACCTAGGGGGGAAAAAACTATAAAAACAGAATATTACTTTTGTATTGAAGTTCATTCTTATTGATAACTCTTTGCTCATTGCTTCCATGTCTGCTGACAGTTGAATTGTATGGTGTTGCTACGATGAATGCAGTTTACGCTGAAAAGCTTGTGGAGAAGCTATTTTTCACCTTGAAAGCTCCACATTTTACATTAGGCGTGATGTGACCTTGAGCAATATGAAAGAACAGCTTGTGTAATGGAGTATACCATACTACGAAGAGATGATGAGCAATCAAATTGCTTTATAGTGACAGTCGCTGTGCTTTCATGCATTTAAAGTAAATCGACAAAGTCAGAGTGGAGCTGAAAAATTCAACACTTGGGTATAAATGCAGGTCTCTGATTTAGTAATGCCGGCATTTTTTTTTTTCAACAAAAGTGCACATTGACTGTACAATTGACCATGAAGATCTTCACTCTTTTTGTATCATTTCAATTCTGCATCAAAATGATGTATCAGCACAAATGAAAGTGAGATTTTTGATGGCTTGGCTTCGAAACAATTGAGTGTTTAAAAATTTACAAATGAAAAGTGAGATTTTCTACGGCATGGCTTCAGAACAATCGAGTGATTGATAAAAATTTAATTTTGTCTGGCTGGAATTGTAGAATGGGTGGGGAAAAATCACTGCCCATAATCTATGAGACTGCGCATTTTTCATCTAGATGATTTTAAAAACATTGCTACACCCCATTTCTAATCTTATGATGTCTGATCGTCTGTGCTGTAATATATGAACAAGCGGTAGAGTGAAACTGTTCTATTTTTTTTTAAGATGTATTTGAGGATATAAAACCTACTTATTATGCACTATTTGGAACCTCTGGTGAAATCGTGAATTCTTTGGTGACAGAATAGTCTGTTCCTGTCACCCCAGTACCCATGATTTATTTCCAACTAGAGGCCCCTAGTGCATGATATGATATTTTGTTTTATCCTTTAAAGGCATAATTTACCATTTGCAGATGAAACAAAAACCCAGCATTAGTGCTTTAATATAGTTCTTAAATGTGAGTCAGGGATAGAAACAGCCACTGTAAAAAGTTGAATCCGTATAATCGATGTTAAGTGTTCATGAATACACAAAGTGTAAACAATAGTGATGATAAGAATGTTTCCAGACTAAACTGTCCACAGTTACAGTTTATTTAGAAAAACACTGATATCTCCTTATATTTTAGGCTTTATCACGAAAATTTTATATGGTAGGATGTTTTGTGACACAACAGACCTACACATAGGACCTACAACTGTACGCATCAAAAGTGATATCTAATGTACATTTTTTAAATCACTGCTCCCAAAGGTATTAAAACAGGACCTTTAACTGACCTAGATACATGTAAAGATTTAGGAAATCCCTATGATATTTACCTCATTGAAACATGTGGAATGCAGTCGTGCAAAAAAAGGGCAAAAATACACTGTACTAAAGGGTTAGAATCAGCGCCTAGATTATGGACGTGTTTAAAAATATCACCCCCACATTAAGGAATCATTAAATGTACAACCTACATTGTACATACGTACATTGTAACTGCATGCCAAGTACAGCATACAGCCATGACTGCACCATTCAATCAGTGGTTTTATAGCTGTTTTATCCTTGAAAAGAGGAGAGTTAACATTCAATACACTAAATGCGAGTTTATTATCAATGAAATTCAATGCCAGATTTAAACCACAGGTGAGAATGGAGGATAATTACATTGTAGCTGAGGGCTACTGTACAATTTGAACAATAGTATGCCATACAGAGTTGTACATGTTGATCTTCATTTTGTCGGATGAGAATGATAATGGCGTTTAAGGGGGTATCTCACCGGGCTTGAAACTAGTTTGCGACTAGTTCGCGACTCTAAATTTTGCTAGTTGCAGAGACGTCTCCGCGACGTCTCCGAGACATCTCCTGAAAATTCCAGAGTCTCCGATTAGTCGCCAGTTAGTCGCAAGAAATTTGAACATGTTCGATTTTTTGCGAAGTCTCCGCGGCGTCTCCGAGACGTCTCCATCAGTCGCGGAGACTAATCATATCCGCGAGGTCTCTGCGATATCTCAGAGACGTCGCCGAGACCTGCTGGAGACCAGAAAAACTGGTGAGAGGTCGCGGAGATGTCTCCGCGACTCTATTTGACGCTGTTTGACCAACTTAAAAACCACGTGACCTACAGCCTGTATCTGCGTGCTGACATCCTGCCTAGATCAAGTCAGGTGATCCTGCAATGGCTCCCTCATATTTGAAATTTTTTGGCACCTGCCATTACTCGTCTCAGAGACGTCTACTTGGTGAGACCGCAAGACATTTTTATGTTGGAGACGTCTCCGCGATTGCTGCGACTGATAAGTTGGAGACGTCGCGGAGACATCTCCATTGGTGAGATACTAGCTTAAGTTGCCACTATAAAAGCCTTTGTCAATTCTCAGTCGATGATTTGTACTTTTGCATTTCATGATACCCTTGTACAATGTATCCTCTGTTGTTTTCTTCTTCTTTTTTTCTGTAAATGTGGTATATTCTGAAATTTCTGTCTTTTATCATTACTGCTTGAGACTTTTTTTTTCCTGATAAATCTCTGCTGAATTATGCAGATAGGGCTGTCGGAGATATGTGTACATGGTGATTGGCATGTTGATACATTGTATTATATGAATGTCCATCAAGCAGTTGAAAAAAAAAAAGTGTCCATTGACCTTAGGTGCTAGAATTTTAGTATGTTACAGAAAATGTAAGGTATGTCTCTACCTGGTACAACTGTATGTAAGTGTAGAGTATAAATAATAGAGAAAGTCAGTGTTTGCATTGCCAGAGTGAAAATGATGAAATGCTGCAATGATCAAAACATAATTTTTTTCCTCCCTGTGCAGTGAAACCCAATGGAATCTGTATTGACAAGGGAGGCGTACACGTAGAGTGTGCAGTGTAAACATGACTAAAGAAATGATGATGTGCAATAAAGGTGTACAATTGGTGTAGAACAAGGGTCCTTTATTGCCAGCAGGTTGGATGATCATCACATTGTGTGCGAAATTGCTTCCGAATGTGAACAGGCCGTGCATGATGTCAAGCCTGCCTAGAGTGTCAGGTGTGGCATAATCTTGCCGTCTTGTATTCCTGGTACAGATAGCTCGCAGCCCAGTGGCTGGTGCGGAGAAAGGGGGAAGCGGAAGCTTATCGGCTTCTCAGCGTGATGCCGCGGCTCTCGTGCCCTCGGTTTCCATCTCTAACGAGAAACAATCAAACGGTATATCCCCTTCAGTGCCAAGACGAACATGCTCTGTGTTGAAAATCTCTGCAAATCTAGTTAAGTGAGATAACACCCCTATACATGTACACAGTTTTCAGCTTCCAATTAAAAAAGAGAAAGAAAGAAAGAAAGAAAGAAAGGCAGAATGACTGCTTGTGATGGTGCAACACAGTAAAAGGCAAGGCTGTATTGTGTACGGGGCATGTGTTTTACGTGTGGTGTGTTTGAGTGTGTATGCATGCCTGTAAAGCATATGTGTGCGGTAGCATATCAGGGTCCGCATATTTTTTGGTGCCATGTTTATAGCAGACGGTGTACAGTGACAGAGAATGGCCATTACAAAAGACCATTCTTAAGGTTACACCTCTCTAGAGAGATAAGAAATAACATTTTGACTCTCATTTTAAGTAACATGTTAGCACAGTTGCTATTGTATGTGTAGCTTCTAATGTATCGTAGTTACTTGTGATGTGGGATTGGTAGAAATGTTTCCAGATAAGGGCCCTGATAATAGAAACTATGCATAATTTAGCACTTGTCCTCGGAAATCATAAATTTATTTGTGGACTGCGCCCACTCTTGAAAACTTAATCATTTAGTAGGCAAATGCTCGTTGATAATATGCAAATGTGTGCCTGCCTCTCAGTGTAAAGTTTAAAGTGCCTGAGTTATAAAAGTTGTAGAGGAGGGATTATGTGGGATTATAGTGTCCAGCATCCTGCAGTAAAATACGTGTAGTTCTAGACATGTAATTAGATTTTGAAATGCAGGAAAGATCTAAGGAACCGTAAGCATGTAGGTGCACTTTAATATGGTTTCTGCAAAATCAATTTAAAGAATGTTTGCTTGATGGGTTGGACATGTTCATGTAAAGAAGAGTGACATACCCTCCTCATATGCCTGTAGTATATCTTCTGAAAAAAGAATCAAAATGATCCTAATCCTCGTTTAGAAGATGATATTTTGATATTCATTGTGAGCCTTAAGAATCAATTGTATTCTAAAAGAAAAATTTGATTCACCCAGCAATAGCATTTTCAACTTGGTACATTATGTAAAAAAACCAACAACAACAAAGAAAGGGAGCCAAAAAACACACAAAAAAACAAGACAAACCCAACCATCTCTTTGATCAAAAATTTTCACTGCCTTTCTTTTTTCATTTCCCTTTCCATCCTTTAAGACTGGGAAATGTGAACACTACATAAATTCCTCGTCATAATATGGCCATCTCCGATATGTGTGCTGTGTTTGTTGAGGTCCCTTTTTGATAAATGCTTTCGGGAGGCAACGGAGCATTTTGTGAGCTCTATCTCAATTTTCCTCCTCCGCTGACCTGCACGCTGAGAAATCCTATTGACTCTGTTAGACGAGGTAAACATTGGCCGAGTCGATAGGATAGAAAGCCCGGATGAAAGCGACCCGTAAAAGAGAAGAAGAAGGGGAAAAAAGAAACAAAAACATGGATATGAGAACTCACAGATGCCACTATTCGCAGCATAGCAACGAATGTTGTCAGTTGTCTCCATTCTGTCTTTACCTCTTCCTCTCTCTGCCCGTCGGAAGCAATCAACCCTTCAAAACTCAGCCCCTCGTGAAAATAGACAATAGATTTTGACATTGCCGGGGAAAGAGGGATAAGCAAATTCATCGATGAGTGTCGTGGAAAAGTGTCGCTGTGTAGGATGAAAGGAGAATCTTATCGCTGGTGTCAACTTAATTGTGTTACAAGGCAGTGTGTTTGCAAGGTTTCTGGGAACGGCATTTCTCTCACAATTATAGACTTTCATCTTGGAAAATGGTCGCCGCTGAATGGATCTGCTGGAGAAGTGGAGCGAGTAGAAAGCTTCTCTCTTTTAATTTTTCCCCGTCAATTCCATCACGGAGGAGAGAGCCTCCTCAACTGTTGAAGAAAGGAAGTCGCGTTTGCCCGTGCCCTTGTTCGAAAATGCTTCAATGCCGTGCCGTGTCTCTCATTTATATGCTTGCCCTCGCAGAAAAAATCTGTGCTAACAAATGTGATTTAGAGGAACTGTTCAGTGCTGGCTTTGTGCAGAGTTAACAGTTTGTATACCGCATGTGGTCTGATGGACTGGACTGCCAGGGATGTTAATATCACTGCAGGAAATCTATGCGAGGTGCACAGTGTAAATTCACCTGTCAAATGCTTGTGTGTTGGAAGGATATACAGCCCACACATGTAATCTACATCTGTGCAGGTAATCTGGATAATATGGATGAATTTTGTTGGTGTAGACTCTTTTAATTCTGAATATTGTATGAAGAGGGAGTCTATTAGAAGTAAATGATTTCTTTGGGGATGTTTTTCTCATTAATGCTGTGGAGATGTACATGAAGCCCTGGTTCAGGCATTTTTACATTCTTCATATATTCCAAGCATTCCAGTATTACATATATGTACAGTACTGTAAAACATGATGTATTCGCGGCATGAATTTTTCGCGAATTGGAGCCGACGGCCTTTTTTGCGGCATGAAATTTTCGCGAATTGCCACTGGCATTCAATGCATATAGTGTAGACAAGAACTTTCGCGTGCATTTTAATTTCGCGAATCTTGGCGCTCGCGAAATTAAAATGCATGCGAAAATTCTTCATTTTACAGTATATGTTCCAATTCATATATATAAAATCACAGGAATGGAAAGTAAACTGACTATCAGATGGGCATTGTTTCAAGAGAATCAATTTTGAGATCTTGATGCAATCAAACATTCAGAAGTCTAGACATTTAAAAGCAAGAATTGATTTAAAACCATTATTAATAATCTCATGCTTTCTTTAACTAGTATAATAATAAAAGTGTCGAGTGTTAAAGCATTTTAAACCCAGAAATTTAGACAAAAGATACATGTGGTTGAAATAGCAAGTTTTTTTTATTTTTCAACCAAATTATCTTGTATCTGTATGTACATGTATTTATTTTGTTTTTATGGTTTTTTTAGGGGGAGGTTGGGGCTTTAATTCAGCAACTGTATCACCCATGGGGGTTTCCGTAGGAAAAGTGGTACTTCCATTGAAATTGTGCCTACTACTTATTTTGTGATATTAGACTAGTGTTACTACGAATATCACATTTGCTAGTAAATGCCCTACCTTTGTAGAAAGAGGAAGTAATCTCCATTATCTAAGGAAAGTTTCCCAATCTTTCATTTAAAGGGATAGTACAGTTTTGGTTGAGATGAGAATTAGGCTTTTAAATTTTTGCAAGATACCAAGAAAACACTTATGATATAGTACAGAGCCTACCGTTTTAAGAGGAATTCAAAGTTTATTTGATGAAAATTGGGTTTGGAATAACTGAAACATCCAAAAACAAAGTAAAACAAAGCAATCGTTACAAAGTGTGGGTCCCACACTTTACTAGAATCGTTCTTTTTTGGATATCTTGGCCATTTCAAAACCAATTTTTATCAAATAAACATTGAATTCCTCATAAAATTGCATGCTCTTTCATATTTCATATGAGATTTCTCATTATCTCACCTAAAAATGTTAGAAACCTGAAATTAGGTCTCAACCAGAACTGTACGATCCCTTTAAGGTAAGCAGTGCTGACTGATTAATTGGTTCCTTATTTGAAAGCAAGCTTTGTATGAATGCACTCTCCGGTTTTCTCCCTCCCTCTCTCTCTCTCTCTCTTTCTCTGTATGAAAAGCAGTGTTGCCGAATTTGAAGATCGTGCAGTGACATTATTATAACTGATTTTTAAGTTGGCAGCATAATTATTTCAGCAGGTGAAAGCCTTTTATCTGACTCAAGTGGCTAATTGAAAAGGAAAATGTTTCTGAATTTGTAGAATTTAATGTATTATGGTTTCAACCAGTCTCATCAAATCTTTTTGCAACATACTATGTGACTTGAAATAATTGCTGCCGTAATGAGAATCCCCAAGGACTTCAGACACTTTACATTTCAAAGTATCCAGATTCCATCCCCTAGATTCCATCCCAGTGCCCTTTGGTCTTTATCTAGATCTACTGTGCGATTGGGAAAAAAAAAGTGATGCATTGTCAATGAAATTGGATTCCAGGAAAATTAATGTTACAAATAGAAGTCTTGCACTACAGGGGGAAAAAAGGGGGGAGGCATTTGTAAGAGCTCTGCTGGAAAAAAAAAAATGGGGAAGAATTGTTTGTAATGGCAATCTGATTCTGGCATTATGAAAACTGATTAAATTGTTGCAAACATCGAGTGTTGAGGGACAGTTACTGCTAATATATTTTTGATCTCTGACTGAGGATATTAAAGCACCCCCAAGAGTTCTGTGTACATTCGAACGAGTCGTCAGAACAGTGCCTTTCTTTTATCTACAGAAGATATGAAAGTAGGGATGGAATATGTTCTTGGTTGGAAAGAGTGGAATCTTTCAAAATTCATAAGATTATTTTCTATCATTTCTCCTGTTTTATTATCACTAGAAGATTTATGTCAGTGTGTGTGTGTGTGTGTGTGTGTGTACTATATGCATTTGTTTGTATGTGTTTGTTTATATACTGTACATCAACATTGTAACTGATACTTTGTAGAGCTGTATTATGGATTACAAGAGATCCATCCATTTTCTCATCAATACTTACAGTAGCAATCTTATGCTATGTTTACACCATGGCAATCATGTATCAGGCCACCTTGAACAAAACAGGATGGATATGAGACAATGTGGGGGGGGGGGGGGATGGGATGTTCACTGGAGTGGGGATACCCTAACACATAATAATACCATAACAAAGCTTGAATGTGGAAGGAAAAAGATGGGAATGCTCACTGGCTCACAGCACATGACGTTTCTGGCAAATGGGACTGTCATTGGTGAGCCTTTAGCTCTTTATGTGCCATGTTTGCATGCCCGACACGGTCAACGGCGTGCCAAGTTCCCATATTATTTTGCTCAAACGCACAATGATGCCCAAACCGATCAATAAATCGCCAAATGCCTAAAGCACAATGAAAGCTCCCCCCCGAGATTCCATTCCTCAAACATGTAGCTTGCATTGCCTGATGTTTAAATAGGTAGCGGTATTCCATCAGGGTTTTTCGAGCAAATTTTAATATTCTGTCACGCTCGTGTCTGCAAAAGTCAGGTTTCCCAGATCTGGGAAAGAACATGGCATAGCTACTGCTGTACTGGTCATTTGCGAGAGAACCACTCATAGCTTTTTCATAAAATTAACATTGCAGCAAAGTGTGGAATTTTCTCTCCATCTTTGCTCAATGCATGTCTAGCATGAATGTTTCTATGAGAAGTTAAATGACTTTGAAAAACAGAATGTTTCCCAAAAGTTTTCTTGAGTTGCAGTCTCAGAATAATCATATGGCACATGAAATGTTTACACCATGCCACACCAAGAGTTGATGGGAATAAAAGTCCTGTTTACCTTTGGGAGCAGTGATTTTAAAAATGTTCAAGATATCACATTTGATGCATATGTTTAGGTCTGTTCTATCACAAAACATCCTACCATATAAAAATTTTGCAATAAATCCGAAAATATAAGGAGATATCAGTATTTTTCTCAATAAACCATAACTGTAGACAGTTTAATCTGGAAGCATTCTCATTATTATAACTATTGTTCACATTTTGTGTATTTAACAATACTTAACATTGATTATACAGATTCAAATTTTTACAGCACCGTTGGTTGTTTCCATCCCTAACGCACATTTTAGAACTATCTTAAAGCACCAATTCTGGGGTTTTGTTTCATTTGCAAATGGTAAATTGTGCCGTTAACATTCTGGATGCAAACGATATCTCCATTGATCACCAGCTTTATCAGGAAGATTCATGACATAACTATCACCAACAACCACAACCATGTAACCCTCCTCATTTTGCCCTCTGTAGGCCATTCTTATAAAGTTTTCTGGTAATGCCTTTGTTAAATTGACTTGAAAGGTACATAGATCTTCCTCCCCCTAGGATTCAGTTTCGGTCCCATTGTCCTTCAGTGGGTGTGTGTGTGTGTGTGTGTGTGTGTGTGTGTGTGTGTGTCTGTCTGTCTGTCTGTCTGTCTGTCTGTCTGTCTGTCTGTCTGTCTGTCTGTCTGTCTGTCTGTCTGTCTCCCCCTCCCACCATTCCCACAGTCAGCATTGTTTTCTGATGCAATGTAATCTGGGTCAATCAGTGTGATCCTATTATTGGATGATTAGTGCTGTTAAAAGTATCTTTCTGTCTCATCTTAAATCTATGGGACTTCAAAACTAAAAAATTTCCTTCAATTTGTGTGCCGAAGTTGTATACTGTATATTATATGCATTCACTGTACTCTCTAGGAGAACCATCATTCTTTGAGTAAATAAATCCGTCTCTGAAGTCTTTTTTTTTAAAGTATCAAAGGATAGTAGACATTTTATCCTCCAATATTTTATCACAATATTTGCATCTTCAGAGTTTTTCGAGTGTCAAAAAAAACAATGTTCAACAACAAACAAACATACAAACAAATCAATTTGAAACAAATCCCTATTCCAACTAAGAGTGAAACAGTATTCCATTGGTACTAGCTGTACAAAGTGTATGCCTGAGACAATCTATGGCTTCACAATGTATGGATTCTCATATTGTTTCACATGTCTCTCCCTGCCACAGAGTTTCCCCCAATAAGCAAATAAAAAAAAAAAAAAAGAGAAAGGGAGAGAAGCAAACAAAAACAAAAAAAGAAAGAAAGGAGGACAAGGGTAATACGCTCAGTATGATTCAAAGTGAGGTAACATGCTTGGTATCAGTCTACTAGAAAAGCAGAAAAGGATCTAATCATCCCAGTGCACTGCAGGGATATGTCATTTTAATACAGTGTTGTATGTAGGACAATAAAGGTGCCGTGTCATTTTAATACAGTGTTGTATGTAGAACAATAAAGGTGCCGTTCAGGTACAATTTCAGGAACGTTGCTCTGAGACATTCAGGCTGGTTGCATTTTTGCATTGTGATGTTATTTTTGAAGGTCTAGAAATAGTTTTGCTGTCTTCGGAGATTGTTTAGTATTTTGCCATATTAAGAAAGGGAAGGAACTGCTTGTACATGATTAACTCAGCAAATACTGCTATTTTGTTTAGTGTCAGTATCCTGGAGTTATAAAATGCAGAATGTTGTACTTTAACCAAGAGTACGTAAGAATGATATCAAATTGCCCACTAGTGGCGCTATATGAGATATTCTGGATGCAGTTTATTGTGAACCCACATTTCTCATATTTTGCATTTTGAATACCAGAAATGTATGTAAACTATTACTAATGCAAAATGAAACATTAAAATTCTGGAATTCTATGTGAGCTGTGCTTATATGTTTAACCACCTCTACAACAATAGCAGTTGTTCATCTGTTCATATGGAATATGAAAGAATATATACACATGTATAAATATAACTGGTGTTTGTTTGTTTTTTCCCTCTCGGTTGTCCAGATTATCAAGTTTAACAAAAGTTATGCCCTTAACCTCTTCATGTTTCACTTGTCAGGCTTCTAGTGATCACGGAAAACATATGAGGGAATTAGCTATAAGGGTTTGCATTGAATTATAGTTTTGCAAACACAAACAGACGAATTTGTGTACATGAAGAAGCCCCTCCCCCCAAATTTGGCATGCAAACACCTTTGGCATGTAGAACATCTAAATGGAAGCATACATGTGAACATTTGAATCATGTTGTATATTGAACTCTTAGGATTGTTTCAGAAGATCAATTAATGTTTTTATTTCATATACTGACATTGCCAAAGTTTGACTGCAATTTGAGCCAAGATCTCAGTCACATTCCCTTGATGCCATCAAAGACACTCTTCTGAGGAAATTTGCATGGCATGTTGGCACAAAACTTTTGCCACGTGTTTGATACAATGGAAGCGGTCAAAGAGAGGGAATCCATTTTTTGTTGCACCTTGAAGACAGCCAGAGAAATCAGTTCACAAAGTAGCCAGAGCCTTCCATCCATTGACGTCAGCATTCCCCGTTCTCCTTGATGGCAGCAATTAAGACCCGCCTGGGCCGATGTGAAAACACTCGAGGTCCGCAAGTGGCCAGAAAATCTCTAGGGCCGGTTCGTGCCACCGGTCTCGAGAAAGAAGGTGAGATTTTCTCCTGTCCGCGGCGGCAGCGGCCAAATTTCAATTTGCCGTCCAGAGTGGAGGAGCTGCGGCCGGGATTGTGGCTTTATCTGGCAGTGCGGGAAGAGCGTTCCCGCACGTATCTGCTGCGATTCAAGGGGCATCCAATCCACTTTTGTGGGGTTTCCATGACAGCAGCAGGAGGTGCGATAGCTTACCATCTTACCCCTCCCCTCCCTCTTTCCATTGAAACAATGAAGTGTTCTGTTTCTTGCTTCTCAAATGTGACCCTGCACCACAAAACACACAAAAAGTCGCCAGACATGATATTTTAGTTAAGGGCATTATTCTGAAAGAGCAGACTTTAAGCTTTAAAATGATATATTACTCAAATCAAATGGACTCTCCTATTCTATCTAAATATTGGAAAGAAAGCACACACTCAGGAAAGTGTAAACTGAGAAAAGAGCCTCTGAAGTACAGTGTCTATTCAAGTGCTTAATCTTTACCAAGCTGTGCTGGTTGTCCGATGAATGAGACAAAAAACCGGATGTAAACCACCGGAGTAACAACAATGAAGGGATTATCAGATTAAAATGAAATCAAGCGTGCTAAATTAACACATTCAGTCCTTAATTAATGCAAACTTTCAAAGCAGTAGCATCATCCTTTCAAAAGTTATTGGAGTTGAAAGTGAAAAGTGTGTACAAGGTTTGTAAGAAATGAAAAAGGGACTCTAAAGACACACTTAATCACACTATTCTGCCAAAAAATGTTTGAGATAAACTGCTAAAAAACACACTTTCCTGCCCATTTATGATCCCAAATTTTAGCATAATGTAGAAGAAGACTTGCTCTTTCAGAAAATCGGCTTGGTTAACCCATTTCACCCATTTTCAGTCCTCACACAAAATCAGTGTGTGCGACTTTTTGTTCGTTTTGTGATGCACGGTCACATAGCCAGTAACAAGCTGTACTATTTTTTGATAGAAATAAAGCAGTAAATTCAGGGTTTCAGTCGGTGTATGACACCACAACTAAATCATGGTCTTTCCAACCCAACAAAGCACCTGCTTATTATCAGCATATCATAATTGTGAGAAACTTATGAACATCCAATTCATTTTATTTCAATTCACATTTATTTCATTTTTCTGTGGTAACTAATTAATCCAGCTTACAGAAATTGCTGTGTGAAGAAGTATAAAGAGAATTCAACACATTTTCATTTTTTTTTTTTTTCTAATGAAAAAGCACTTGATTTTCCTCTTTCAGAAAGCAGGGGGAGTGATATTATCCTCAACATGTGTCAGTGGAAGGAAGTAATTGGTACCCCGGGGTGCCGAATAGAAAGTTGTAATTTTGTGACAGACAGACATGCAGATTGGTCAATTTTTTGCTCCCCAATTTGAGAAGCAATCTGTAAGGATGCGAATCAGATCTCAAAAGGTCCTTGTGCTGTTGCACTCAGCGGAGCTCACTTCGTTTGCCCCCATTTGTTCACCACCGTACAGCAAGAGGACCTTGGCAAAAAGGCTACCTTGCAGTGCAGCATCATAACATCAGCGCTCATCACACAATACACTGTGATCTCAGTGCCACTCACAGACAGCAGCACTGTACTGTGCATTACCAATCCACGAGTATCGTAAAATACGGTTCCATGATATTTGCTCCTGCAACAATCGCTCCCATGAAATACCTGCCCGCTAAGCCAAACACCTTAACCTACCCACAAACATAACCCTAACCCTAATCCTAATCCTCACATCAAACTAGACCTAAAACCCTATCACAACCCTAACTATAACCTTAAGTCTGTGGAGAAAATAAGACCAGAGCAATTGTTGCGGGAGCAAATGTCGTATTACCGTAAAATACATAAACGTGGTATGAGTTCTTGTTTTGAAATGATCTCATTCTGAATTACAGAGTGAAATCATAATCATATGTTTAAAAATATTACCTTTTAGAAAGTATTATTATTTGTTGCATTATTGCAATTTTGGTAAAGAAACACTCCATATCATGGCTGAATTGGCAATGGGATCATTGTTGACAATTGCTATCATTTGGCCGCCGAGATGGCAGTGTGTAACTTTACATCATACGGACATTGTCTTTTCAGAAGAGGAATTTTCTGAGGGAAGAGAGATAATCCATTATACATGTATGTGATCTCCTCTGTTCTGTACAATTCAATTATATTGCATATTTTTAAAACCATTTGACCGAACAGACAGAGTATCTCTTCATATTTTATTGATCTTTTGTGGATCCAGCGGCAGTAACCCTGAAATCAGCCAAAAGGAGGAAGCTGAAACCATGCCAATTCATAACAATTTTTTTTTTTGCTTTTAATTTGCTATTCATCATACGTCAGGCTATTCTTCATACATTGCAAAGCGAGTGGCGGAGAGAACAAAAACACGCCCTTGACTTGTTTCCACTCCTGTGTTATCCCCATCGTATTGTACGTCACACGTGGCCTCTTCGATCATAAATGACTTGCTTCAGGTTTTTTCGTCGTTTCTGTGGAGATTTGGAGAGCCGTGCATTGTTTGTATCCTTGTTCTATTGATTGTAACAGTGAGAGAATGCTTGCACAGTCATTCCACCCATTTATAAACAGCAAATACACGCACACTTTCTATGCACACCATTCAATTTGCGCTTGTGGATCTACATGTAGCTTGGGTGAGGTACAGTTTATCGTTTTTTTTTCCCACTTGAGAGAAAGAATCAAAACATTTTTAAAAATGAAATTTGCAAATCTGGGAGGAAATTTGGTCAGACAGCATGTCAGTTTAAGAACATGGCAGGCTTTATTATTAGTATTATTATCTTTATCATTATTATTAGTGCGATCATTATTATTATTATTATTATTATCATTATTATTATTATTATTATTATTATTATTATTATTATTATTATTATTATTATTATTATTATTATTATCATCATTATTATCATCATCATCATCATCATCATCATCATCATCATCATCATTGCTATGGTAGTCATAATTATTACCATTGTTTTTTATTCAGCATTATTATTTACTAGTTTATTGACAGTAAATCTGCATCAGATTATCTCAGTGAGCTTTGACCCTCTCTTTCACAACTGACTGACTTTGGTATGCTATGACCAGCTCATCCCCCGCATCACAAACTCTGCCTGCGCCCCCCCCCCCCCACCCTTCTTTCATACACCTAGCTAAGAATTTTGTTACAGTCCGATCAGAGCAGATACATGTATGCTGGGATCTCTTACATAGGGCCCTGTTCAAATGGCAGCCTATTTTTGGACACTGTGCCCAAACGAAAAGATGGGTTCGCCGAGAGTTCGATTTCCCAGTAACAAGAAAGGGAGAAGATGATGGATACAGTACATTGTAACTGGAGGTGCCCGCCAAGACGATGCACCTGTGGATCGCCTCCGTGTAATTTCAGCTCCTCACCCAAGGCTGTTGGACATTTGAATGGATTAACCCTTCTGTGTCATGGGCAACAGTTTCTCACATAGACAATATACCGCATGACAGGATAGGCTTAAAGGGAAGAAATCCCTAAACATGTACATGTATGTATCCATGTGGCTACAATGAATGAAGAAAGATTAGTGAAGCACTATAGCAAGTGAAAGTTAGAGGGTGTGATGGCATAAGGAATTAAAAGTTTAAATACAAATTGATAAGCTTTGAATACTGGTAGATTGTCTGATTTTCCTCAAACTTCCATTGAGTGTTACATTAACAATGGCGGATCATAAGAGGGGCTCACGCCCCCTCTTTATTTTTTGTTATATTCCACTATACTGAGAATCTTGCTATAGGATTGGTCAAGAGCTGATCATGTGATAAAGCATAGTTTTGCCCATCACATCACCTGAGAAGAAAAGTTGGTTACACTCTGTGGTGATAGTCATTTTTGTTTCGGTGATCCCTTAGTCCACACATTCCTAACGCGTGAATATTACTAGTATTGAATACGCGCAAAATAAAAGTGCATTGCACTGTGGTCACTGACGCACTTTTAGTGTCAGTGAGACGATGCCGTGTTGTAATCACCAGCCTTCATCTAAAGTTAAACTTGCATGTTACACTACGTGCGTGCACGTACTGGTAGTCTAGTTGCCTTGCTCATGTTTCAGAATGTTCAGTGTTTTTAGCAACATGATTGGTAAGTTAACGTAGCCTAAGCCCTAAAGGCTTGGCCTAAGGATACCTAGATCTATACCTACCTAGGATAGGTCTAGGCTCTCACTAGACCTAACGTAGCGCCCCCCCCCCCCCCCCCCCCCCCCCCCGTGTAATATAAAGCAAATGTGACCCTGCACCTCAAAACAAACAAAAAGTCGCCAAACATGAATTTTTAGTTAAAGGACAAGTTCACCTTCATAAACATAAGGATTGAGAGAATATAGCAATATTGGTAGAACACACCATTGAAATTTTAAGGAAAATCAGACAATCCGTTCAAAAGTTATGAATTTTTGATGGACTCACCCGCTGGATGAGAAGACCACTGCAGTGTATGAATAACTTAGATGTCACATGCGTACAACAATATAAGGAAAATATAAAGAGAATTTCACAAAATTCCATCTTTTGAAAAAAGTACACATTCCCCTGACTCGTTACCGACAAATGTTATGGGTAATATTATTCCCCCTGCCTTTAGAAAGAGGCAAGTCAAGTGCTCTTTTATTATGCGAAAAAAAGTGAAAATATGTTGAATTTTCTTTTACATTTTCTTTATACTGTTGTACGCATATGACTCACAAGCTGTAGTAGTCTCCTCATCCAGCGGTTCCAACACAAAAATTTAAAAAATTCATAACTTTTGCATTGATTGTCCAATTTTCCTCAAACTTTCACTGATGTGTTCTACTAATATTGTTGCATTTTCTCAATTCCTTATGTTTATGAAGGTGAACTTGTCCTTTAAGACCATATTCTGAAAGAGCAGACTTTAAACTTTAAAATGATGTATAACTCAAATTGAGTGGACTCTCCTAACCTATCCAAATATTGGAAAGGAAGCACAAACTCAGGAAAAGTGTGAACTGAGAAAAGAGGCTCTGAAGTACAGTGTCTATTCAAGCGCTTAATCTTTACCAAACCGTGCTGGCTGTGCGATGAATGGGACAAAAAACAGGAAGTAAACCACCAAAGTAACAACAATGAAGGGATTATCAGATTAAACTGAAATTAAGCATGCTTCATTAACACATTATGTCCATAATTAATGCCAACTTTGAAAGCAGTAGCACTATCCTTTCAAAAGTTATTAAGAGTTGAAATTGAAGAGTGTGGACAAGGTTTTTCAGAAATGAAAAAGGGATTCTAAAGACACACCTAATCACACTATTCTACCAAAAGTGTTCGAGATAAACTGTTAAAAAACACACTTTCCTGCCCTTTTTATGATACCAAATTTTAGCATGATATAAAAGAAGACCCGCTCTTTTAGAAAATATGAAAAAGTCAAGTTCGGCTATGTTGACCCATTTCACTTATTATCAATCCTCACGCAAAATCAGTGTGTGCGGCTTTATGTTCGTTTTGAGGTGCACGGTCACAAATAACCAACTTTTGGTTTCAGGCAATGAGACAAACTATTACTTCCTCAGCGATTTGAATACATACACTATCTTTCCTTTGCTGCGCTTCGGAAAGATAGCTACATCCAGATCGCCTCAGAAGTGATAGTTTGTCCCATCACCTTCACCATTGTTGATTATTTGCTTATTATTAAAGAAAACAAATGAAAAGAAAAAAATGGGGGGCGTGTGCCCCTCTTTAATTTTGTAAAGGCGCCTCCCCTTTATGGAATTCCTAGAATTGCCCCTGCATTAATCATTCTGCATTCCCTAAATGCACAGTTTTTGTTGGAAACATAATGGTAGTTGTGGTTGGGTCATTTTTTAATCAGAATACCTATGGACAGGCAGCAGCAGAAGCTACCGTCCTCACACTTGTTTTCTTGTTTGAACTGACCAAGGGTATTAAAGGACAAGTTCACCTTCATAAACATAAGGATTGAGAGAATGCAACAATATTAGTAGAACACATCATTGAAAGTTTGAGGAAAATCAGACAATCCGTTCAAAAGTTATGATTTTTTGAAGTTTTTGTGCGGTACCCGCTGGATGAGAAGACTACTGCAGTGTATGAATAACTTAGATGTCACATGCGTACAACAATATAAGGAAAATATAAAGAGAATTTCACAAAATTCGATCTTTTGAAAAAAGTACACATTCCCCTGACTCGTTACCGATACATGTTATGGGTAATATTATTCCCCCTGCCCTTAGAAAGAGGCAAGTCAATTGCTCTTTTATTATGCGAAAAAAGTGAAAATATGTTGAATTTTCTTTTATATTTTCTTTATACTGTTGTGCGCATATGACTCACAAGCTGTAGTAGTCTCCTCATCCAGCGGTTCCAACACAAAAATTTAAAAAATTCATAACTTTTGCATCGATTGTCCAATTTTCCTCAAACTTTCACTGATGTGTTCTACTAATATTGTTGCATTTTCTCAATCCTTATGTTTATGAAGGTGAACTTGTCCTTTAATGTTCATGAATTAGTGTGGCAAAAATTATGTATCAGTTCATCCAAGCAGGGTGCAGTGTGTGCTTTTGCAGTGAAAACCTGGGTTTTTGTTGTATTTCACACATTTGGTTCAAGTAGAAGTTGCTGGGTGATCAGTACCCGCACATTCTGTGAAGAAAAATCACAAGAGACAAAACAGAAAAACTCATTTCTGTAGTGCATTTTTACCATTTTTTCCCCTTTTTGTTGCCACTGTCAGTACAGTGTACATGCCTTTGATTTTTTTTTTTGTTGAGTCTCCATGAAAGACAAGTTTATATGAACAGTGAATATTCTTATTGTATTATTATAAGAAAAATCTTTTGCTTCCATACTATAACTGTAAAACTGTATTTGGAGTGCCTCCTTTTTGACTGCAGTTCACGGTTGTGAAATTATTCAGTGCAGTAGTGGGTCAATGAGTTGCAAGTAATCTTAAGAGGAAATCCCAGCAAAAATCCTCAAATGCGCCTGGAAGTGACTTGAAAGTGAAGACAAAGGGCATGGAGTGAGATATTGGCAACTATTTGCAACCTTGGGCTTTCTTTGTCGATTCTCTTGGCTTTTGTATTGGATTTAAAGCAGTAAACTAAGACTGGGTTAATGCTCCTAGACAGGCCGGATATATACATGATGGAGGTGTTGAACTTCAAAAGGTATTACCACAGATAATATCCCAATATTGATGTGTATTTGATATTTTCTTGTTTTCCCTCGGTCAATTCTGGGGGTGTAGTGCTGTATATTTCAATTATGATTTTGTTGTTTTTGCTATACATCGTTAGTGTTTCACAAGGTAAAGAAAAAGGTTCTTTTAAACCTTTCACTGTTTATTGAATTGTATGTAATCATTTTGGTTGCTGAATTTTCATAAGATTCCTTGTGTCTGAATTGGTTCATAATTGAGTCTTAAAAATGACAGCATATTTCAGATGATTACAGTTCCTGTTATTCCTCAAATTTGCAAATTTCTATGTCTTTATTTCTGATTTTGTGCACATTTACATATTTATTCTGTTGCAAGTGCTTTGTTGCGATAGACTAAAAAAACCTCTCTCTATTTTAGCCCTGCGTTGTTCATGTCATACAATATTTTAAGTTACAGAATTTTCAAAAGCCTCGTCATTGCAAAATTCATAAGTAATTCATAAGTAATTCTTAAATTGACAACAGATTTTAGGAGATTAGTTTCCTGTATCTCCCTCAAAACAGCAAATATTTGTAAATTTCTCTCTGATTTTGTGCACAGGAGTGAAAAAAAAAAGGATCTGAATTAATCAGCAATGTGACAAATATTGTAGGTATATTTTATAGTAGATGAAATATTGAAGACAAAAAAAGAAAAAAGAAAAAGACGCTTGCATGCTTTGGTCCTGGTATTCAGAGAGAGGCTGCATTTATAAGCCATGTAAAAGAAGTCATACTTCATCACGATGTGGATGTTTATACTATTGTGGCTTGACAACAATTTTTCTTTTGCTTGTATCATGATGTGTGGTCAAGAGAGCAAACACCTACTGTTGCTATTGAGATGCAGGCTGACATTGTAGCTTGTTCTTTTTGTTTGTTTTTTATCTGCCTCATGGTATCAATTTAATTAATTTTACCAAAATTCACATTACACTTCACTTGGTAACGGAAATGAACAGATACAAAGAGTCACCAAAAAAAAAAAAAAAATGCAGATACACCAAATTATCTGTTTTTGCTTGGACATCCTGTTTGTGCACCTTGTCAAATAGTGTTTAGAGGTTGTGGTTGCAAGAGCATGTAATATATTGGCTGCAGCAGAGAGGAAAGAAAACCTCATGGAGAGATGCATTGAAAGATAGAAACCAACAACAATGTTCAAGGCATTTATACACTCAATACGTGGCAAGTGATGCACTATTACCATGTTTGCTGCTCAATACAGAAGTACTATTGCTCACCCGCAGTGTTTTTTTTATCTCTCTCTCTCGCTCTGTTAAATTCTGAAAAGATGAATCAGCTTTCTCTGAAAGTTTAACACGTTTAGGACGGACTGATTTTGCTACAACACGCATTTCCCATAGACACCTGCCCCAGTATACTCGGAACTCGTCCTCGATGGGTTAATAGCACTAATGATGCCACTAGGCACAAAAGTAGAGGACGGTTTCAGTATCATCTCATAGATTCTAGTTTGTTTGCTGTTTCTGTTTTTTATTCATTTATTTTCATGGCAGGATGATTTAAGTATTATCAAACACATGTATCAAAAATTTTTGTTACTCACAGAAGGAAATTGTCATTTCCATAAGTATCTAAAAGCCTGAAAAAAAAAAATGTATTGTTGCTGCCCTATTTGTTGTAATGGTGTTCTGACTTGTTTTTGATGACATGATGTTTCACTAAAGGTGATGCTAACAGAACATTGCACTACATCTAGACTTTAAAAGGAGAGTGCAATAATGTTGACAACTAATCTACATTGTAGGTAATGATTAATTTCTCATTATCCTGGATAACTTCAGTGATTCTTTTTTAGAAGATATTAGGAATTGCAAAATTGCCCCCCTCCTTTTTTTTTCAAACAAAGCCTGCTATGGATATAGCCACTGCTAGCTTCCAGTCGGGTTTTGAGAGATCATGAAATATTCTGAAATGAAAAAAACAAACAAACAAACAAACAAACAAACCAAATTCATGTTTCCAACCTTATGATACACTCATCACTGTTGTTCCTATATCATATTCTTGACAGCTAATGATGTGAGTATAGACATCAGTTGAGTTCATGTCTTTTGCTCATTTTCCTTCTTCCGTCTGTTCTCCTGCATGTGCCTGTGCATGGCATCTGTTTTTGTGCATCTTAAGACGGCCTTCAGCGGATTTGTGCAACACGGCCTCCGCAGCGTATTGCCTGTTAATGATTGATATAAAACGAAAATGTGCTGATGAATAGAGGGTGGAGCCAGAGAGAGAGGCCAAGAGAGAGAGAGTCAGAGAATGTGATTATTTGTCACCCTTCTACCAAAGCACTCTTCTTAACCCATAGAAGACATAGTATGATACCCATATTCACAGACTGGGAATATACAAGTGTTTAGAATTTGTTAATGCATCAAATCCTGAGAACAGTTTGTTGTAGAAAGTATCAGCTTTTCCTTATTAAATTGCCAACTCTGAACCTTTCTCTGTATCATGCATTGGAGACTGGTTACAGGGAGCTGTTGCGACTCATCTTAATCTGTGTGAAGTTAGGAAGCAATGAGCAGAACATTGCCAATTTAACTCCGTTGAGGACGGTTTGATGTTGCTACAACACGCATTTCCCATAGACACCTACCAGAGAATACTCGGGGAGTATACTCGGGACTCTTCCTCAACAGGTTAAGAGATAGAAACAGAATTTTTTATTTTCTACAACATTTTGCCAATTTAAGAATTAGATTCATAATGTATACATTCAGGAATTGAGATGCTTATGAAATTTCTATTACATGTACATGAACAAACAATTACAAATTGTACATACATTTGTATATAAAGGCTCACATGAAAGAGAGATTTTACCAGCCATACAAAGTGCATGTAGAGCAATTTATACAACAAAACAAAAGAGTCTCCCACCGAACGACAGAAACGTTTAATTTCTTGGACTTAAGGGGTCACAACAGTTTGTTTTACATGTGTATCAACTTGATTGATTTGAAAGGTGTGTAAAACACACTGTTCTGAGTTTGGTCTTGAGCAGCATATTCAAGCTACGTATCTGAACGATATCACTCCGTTGTACAGGTTTTCACTGTGCAGAGACAATCCTAGCTACTGTGTGACAACATGTGACTGTTTGCATGATGCTGAATTAACCATCATTATTGAGTTAGATGTTTTAAATCATTAAAGGACAAGTTCACCTTCATAAACATAAGGATTGAGAGAATGCAACAATATTAGTAGAACACATCAGTGAAAGTTTGAGGAAAATTGGACAATCGATGCAAAAGTTATGACTTTTTAAAATTTTTGTGTTGGAACCGCTGGATGAGGAGACTACTACAGCTTGTGAGTCATATGCGTACAACAGTATAAAGAAAATGTAAAGAAAATTCAACATATTTTCACTTTTTTTGTATAATAAAAGAGCGCTTGACTTGCCTCTTTCTAAAGGCAGGGGGAATAATATTACCCATAACATTTGTCGGTAACGAGTCGGGGGAATGTGTACTTTTTTCAAAAGATGAAATTTTGTGAAATTCTCTTTATATTTTCCTTATATTGTTGTACGCATGTGACATCTAAGTTATTTACACACTGCAGTAGTCTTCTCATCCAGCGGTTACTGCACAAAAACTTCAAAAATTCATAACTTTTGAACGGATTGTCTGATTTTCCTCAAACTTTCAATGATGTGTTCTACTAATATTGCTACATTCTCTCAATCCTTATGTTTATGAAGGTGAACTTGTCCTTTAAAAACCTTTTGCAGGGTACAAAGATGCAAGGCTGCTATGTACGTCACTCATGCTCTGCCCCCCCCCCCCCCCACACACACACACACATGTACACAAACATCAAGCATTTTTATATTAGAATAGATTAGTAACTGTACAGTGTATGTTTCAAGAATGATTGTTATAAGTCTTGCAATATGCGTATGGTAGGAAACAAGGGCTAGCATATCTTGCAAGAAGTCAGTCTGTACAGTGGCATGCATGGGCATTTGAAAGCAGTCTCACATACACTCACAAACACACACACCCACACTCACACATACATGCGCACACTCAGAGAAGACAGGGGTACTTGTATTACTGCCTACAACGTTTGCACATATATATATGAGATATATACAAACTAGTTTAGTTTATGCACTGAACGCGACAATTTTCTCTCACTGTCTGTATGATTTCCATACACACTAATCATTGGTATGCCCTTTAATTTCCAATCAGTGTGTTCATAATTCAAGGCTTAGTGAGATTGATCTGGGTTTACATGGAATCCTTTTGCCGTTATACAGGTATGACATGTTATGAATGAGGTGATTTAAAATCTTTATCTGTGTTAACTAT
The DNA here is from genome assembly GCF_040938485.1 of Diadema antillarum. NCBI lineage: Eukaryota > Metazoa > Echinodermata > Echinoidea > Diadematoida > Diadematidae > Diadema > Diadema antillarum. The sequence goes on along the minus strand of NW_027271812.1, from coordinate 520,453 downwards.
GTGTCGTTAAAAAAGTAATCAGAGTGTCAAATCACATTGTTATCGAATGGCGGTGTAATTACCTGTCTAATATTTATTCATTAATACCCTTAATTGGACAGTTCGCTATTAAAGTAAACTCAATTTAAAGCATCAGTACACTATGTACAAGATGTACAGTGAGGAGCCATTAGTAGCTCAGTGGCTAGGACCAAGGACTCGAAGGCTGCGTTTATCAACACTTTGTAGAGAGAGAGAATATTATAATGTTTCAAAACGTGTTTCAAATGGAGTTTATGAACATGGTTTGAAACGTGGTTCGCAGGGTGTTGTGTTTATCTAAACATCATAATAACGGCAATGTGAATGTTGTCACTGCAGAGCTGCTTTGTGCCATTCAACCTGGGAAGTAAAGGTCAACTATTACAAAGGCGTGTGCTTTTTTTTTTCAACCGACGTCTTGTCCATTATACTGGAAGTTGACCTTGGCAGCTTGGAGAAACCCGTTTCAAAATGGCATTGCATTTTTAATACTGCATCTACTTGCAGAAAGGCGATTGCGGTCTCAAATGCATTTCAAATCTTTTTTTCTAAACGCGTTTGAAAACACAGTTGCGTTATTTAATGCCCAAAAATGCCTCAAACTTGTCTAGAATTGTGATTCTGCCTCAGAAAATGTTTCAAGATATAAATACACATAAAATCTCTTGGTCCTTGGTTCAAAGACATTTTACTTTAGTGCCTGATCTGTTGGAGTGGACTAGAATTCACAGGTCCTTGGTATGACTTTAATATCATCATTTTATTGCCTTCTCACAATCCACATAGAACAATTGAATTGAAATGGATTACTGATAAAAATATATGCAGCAGAACCTAGCATCTAGGCCGAAATACCGTATTGAAAACTCCAGAATATGAAATACATGTATGAAATCCTTGATAAATTATAAACTTGAGCCATACACTTGCATGTGTAACCTGGAATTAGATAGCCATCAAAAATATTGAGAAAAGATATATAGTGGAACATAAATCTGGTCCCTAAAAGTTCGTTATGAATGATTGAAAATAAATGCAGAGAGCATTGTACATTCTTATTAACATGCAGACAAATGGGCGAACCAAATACATGTACAATGTATCTCATTTGATCCTAGTGCTTGCTATCTTGCGTTACATTAATGTATTACATACCCCAACTGAATCAAAGTTATCATGGGAAGTAATTACCTCCGCCAAGGGAGGAGGTTATGTTTTCATTGGCGTTGGTTTGTTGGTTTGTTTATTAGTTTGTTGGTTAGTTTGTTTGTTTGTTTGTTTGTTTATCTGTGTGAAAAATAACTCAAAAAATTTTGCACGGATGTGGACGAAACTTGCAGGAAAGGTTAAGAATGACATAAGGAACAAATGGTTAAATTTGGATAGTAATCCGGAAACTTTTATGAATTTTATGAAGGATTTTTGATATTTTGGCAGGTAGGGTCAATGAACTTGGGAGTTCAAGCTGCTTATTTTTTGAGGTTTTCATACACGTGCTCAAGTGTGTGCTCTAGTTTCTGCTAGGGCAAGGCGCTCCGCGCAGCTGAGGGTTTATGACGTAACAAAGGCTTCCATATTGGGAAAGCGACGAATCGTCAGCATGCATACATATGGGTGGAAATCACTGATCTCTCTAGATGGAAGAGCAAGATCATTGGTGGAAAGTGGCTGCTTGGCGGAGGTCTGCGCTCTCAGAGTGCTTTTCTAGTTGTGTACAAAAATGATCCAATGTGCGATAAAGGTACAATCTGTTAACCCTTTGAAGACTAGTTCCTAGTAAGTATACTGGGGCAATTGTCTATGGGAAATGTGTATTAGGCCTATAGCAAAGCAGCCCGTCCTAAATGGGTCAAAGCACAGATGCGGAATGCAGCAAACATATTTCTCATCGGAATGGTCTGAGTGACCTTTGGACTGTACTTGTAGAGGGTCACTTTGATTACTCCTTGTTCGTTTCCTCCGTAGATTCTGCCCCAGTTGCTAGTATCGGTCAATTTGAGAAGATTGTAGACTACTGATGGGATTTCATTTTTAAGTAATCCTATCCACTTTACATTCATACATACATCATAGCCCCAGGCTTTCACCCTTGATTTGATTTTGCTTTGAAATGTTGACTCTGCATTATCAAGTTTTCATTTTTGATTATAGGAGGGAATATGAATTATTTTAGACAAAAAACTGTTCAGTACCAGAAGTCCTGTATATTTATATACAGTTTGTAGTATGCATTTCTAGTGAGTTGTTTTTGTTTTTGCAAATTTGTCTGTAGCCCACATCTTGCATGTACACAGTCATGATTTCATTTTGTACACTGCAATTATCATGGAGAAGACAAAGGTGTTAGGGGCATGTGTGAGGGAAAAAGAAGTACACTTCATGATACATATTAATTGTACCCAGCCATTGTAACACCTTTGTTAACAATATGGCCTACGTGACTGACTGAAGCATAGCAACATCACTTGATATACGACACCATGATAGCGGAGATTCCTTTGAAATGATACAGGCCATGAGTACAATGCTCATCGGATGACTAGAATGAGGTCACGATGGTGATGGTTACCGTGGTAACCACACCGAGATAGCATCTGTCGCACCGGCATAGCTTGCATCGCATAGGGCCAGTGTCCGGCGGTGCAAAGATCGGAGTCACCTGTGTGCATCAGAAATCAGAGCAGTCAGACTGAACCACTGTCACCTACAGAGGGCGCACTATCCTTGCCACGTTGGGCGAGCATAAACTCTTCACTGTAAACAAGTCGGGACACTCAACTGCAGTGCATTATGTGTCATGTAGCCATGAAACATAGCATAGCAAAGCTGTAGTTTTAGATGATGTAGAAATTATTTATAGGTCAGTGATTTTGTAAGAGCTGCTTTTTAAATGCTTTCCAAGTCTTCCTACTTTTACATGATTTGTCCTCAACTTTGCATCCTGCTCTCACACAATACTAACTCAGGGATCTGTTTTTCATGCTTCCAAGAGCTTACAAAAATTGAAATGATCTAAATTCCTCTGATCTTTGTGTCATTCTCTTTATGGATATTATGCAATTTGATGGAGGCTGGAAGAATTTTGTCCTCCCCTCTAGAGAAACATTGATTTTTTTTTGTGAAAATTTTCTTTCCTGTGTGGCATTTGTCTTCATGGTATGTTTACTATGCAAATAGCTGTTGTTGGTCTCATGAAGTCTATTTCTACTTGAAACTTAAAGAGTGATACGATGTATACTTACAAAGATCTTGAATAAATCTGAATTTTGCATACATATGTAATCAGCCAGATGTGATATTATTTGATAATACAAAACCTAAAAAGAATGTAGCTATCCAATTGGTCAATTGCCCATCACGTGACATTTAGTTGAAAGTTCCATCCCACACTGTGGCTGTCAGCTGTGCAATTTTGTTTGAGCAAAAATGGATAGCGCATGGCTGACGTCACCAATTTCCATTGACTTCCGTGTTAGACTCACAATTGACTCGAAATTTTTGTTCCATTGCACGGCTCTGATGTCACAATAAACAAACATTTGCCAAGCACACTTAACAATTACAAGCGTGCTTGTACGTACATACACAGTGACTGTGAGGCTACTCATTCGTCTTCCAGGGAAAATGGTTGCTATTTCTGTGCCAAATTCAAGAATCTGTGTGGGTCACATCTGTTGACTTTCGAGGTATAGTATGAACAAATAATGTATGGTCTTTACTTGTGCAATAGAACAAGATTGCGCATTCAGTAAAAGATGAGGCGCACTATTCAACTCGGCATTGCCTCGTTGAATAGAGGGCCTCTATCTTTCACTTCATGCGAAGTCTTGTACCATCGCACTCGTGACCATTCACTATTTGTATATGATCCAAATCCACTGTTTCACAGGTCCACACTAACTCCGGAGTTAAATGCTAGCCACCACAATAGACATGTAGCTTGGGAATATTTTCACTCCTGATGTGACAGGTGGTAATTTATCCTGATTGTTCACAATTCTGTGCAGTATTTTTCTTTTCTTCTTCTTTCTTCTTTTCCTCCCAAAGTATAAGTTTATCGTGAGAGTTAAATTCAGTTACAGTCTTGATAGGACACATACCGGTACTTTAGATAGTCATTACTGGTGCTATCATTATATTGTGATGTGAATGATAATTGTGATAAAGCAGGAGTTTTAACTTTGTAAAGTTTGCAATATAGTTTCAATAGATTTTAGATGTTTAGAAGTGGAATTTTAACAAACTTGTTTTGTATGATCTTGATTTCATAACATCAGTAGAAAAGCAACATTAAAATCGTCAGTAGTGACAAAATTGTTTGGATGAGGGATGACTTCCTTCTGACTGGATGCAAACCATTTGTTTTTCATCTTACGATTAAGGATGATTGCATAATCGTTAACATTGATACGGAGGTTTAGCATTTACATGTATTTGTGGCTCTGTCCATTTTAGAAATGATTCTTCATCATACACAACATCCAGGAGTAACTGAATCTGTTAGATTTATGTGGATTGGCTTATTCTCTAACATTTTACATGTATGCCATCTTTTTTAATCGCTGTGATAGCATTTTCCTTATCTCAATTTTTCTTTTTCTTTCAATTTTGTCTGTTATATTGAATTTGTTATAATCATCTATAGATTCAAAACTCGTTAAATATATCCTTTATGCTGAATATTCAGTATTGCACAGTGTGACGATGAACTGTTACAAGTGTGGTCATTATTACCAAAAGTGAAAGATTTAATTTTTCTGTAAAGCACACCAAGCTCCTGCTAGTAATTCTGACATTCAAATGCATTCAAAATGAATGCTCGTTGCATTAAATATCCTCCACACAAAAAGTCTAATGTAACGAGAACTTTCATTGAAAGCTGTAGTTTGAATGTCGAAACTGAACAAGATCTGCACTTGTCTCAGCTTTGTGACACATATTGCATAGCTCCAAGTTTCTTTGCAATCAGAAATCATGTATTTATAGACATGGAAGGCTTGTATTGTAGAAGAGGGTATTATAAAATTAACAACAGATGTTAAATCACACACAAAAAAATGTGTCCAGTCAAGGTACATTGTAGGTTAACAGTGTGTAGTCACCTCTGACAATGACTTTTTGTTGTATCAACAAGACAGTGCACAATGAACTCAGTACTCTTAGTTGGTTAGCTAATCTTCTCTGGTTGCTATAAACCATGCAGCTTTGCCGGCGCATGTGTTTACACATGTACCCAAAGCCTCGGATACAGCTATTTTAGGGCTGCCTTGTGGGTTGCCTGGCAACGAGAATCTTGACAACAGCCGAGTGGACTGAAGTCACAATGCCCCAGAGTGGACCGTAGCAACGTGGTGCACAATGTACGTGGACATGCACATTGTGCCTTCTTTGTGCGGTGTGTTTGTGTTCGACCAATGACCCATGGCCGTTGATATGCGGTATAAAAGGTAGTAGGATGATATCAGTGCCATAAATTTTAGACTGAGGCCAGTGGTTGCTATAGGAAACGTCTTGTGGAGGAGATTCTATTCCCAGTCCTTCCCAGTGGTCAAGCCCTACAGCAGTAGATCAGGGCTGCCAACTCTCACGCATTGAGCGTGAGACTCACGCATTTTGGTCCTTTCTCACTCTAAAACTTTATTTCATTTGCATGCATTTCTATTGATCTCACTCATTTTGACTCCTAAATTATAGCATTGGCCTGTGGGAGTCTCACTCTCAACTAGTTTCCAGTGTTGGCAGCCCTGAGTAGATCTTCTTAGATTTGAACTTTGTAGAGTCACTGGTCAATATCAATTGAAAGTGTGAATGTTTCATTATGACATTGTACAATATTGATATCTTATCGTTATCCATGTAAGGCATTTTAGCAATGCATTTAAAATATTATAAGGTGTTTTTCCACTTGACTTGCATTCACAATATCAGAGCATATTAAATGTGACACATACGTAGGCTAACTGTATTTATTCACCATTGTAGGCTAACATTTATAGTAAAGTGGCTGTGCAATGATACCATAATTTCTTTCATCTGTAGCCTGAAGGCTTGCTGTGTGCATAAATGCTTGGTACATGTAAGTGCCTGAACTCTTGACTACAAGTCCAAGTCACTACTTTTTAGTGCAGTGTATTCAGTACTTGTAATTCTATTCTGCATATACTTTCTACAGCTACACCTCCTGCAGATAGTGATTATAGATAATGATAATTACATTACCATGTAGATGGCTTTATTCCGATGGAATACCATGGAAAATTGCACTTATTAGAGCCAATATTCCATGGTGTCACATTCATTGCCATCCAATAAAATATTGATAACAATACAAAGTTACATTGTGTATCAATAGTAGTGTAAAAAAAAAGAATCAAGTTGTTTGTATCTGTGCTACAGAGGTATAGATAAAACATTAACTTTTATACCACTTTGTCATTCAAAAATGAAGGGGAAAATCTTGAGAGTTCCCAGCATTCAGTCACTGTATTGCACACAGTAGCATATGATGATCTTGCTGATAATAGCCAATTAGCTGTGATTTGTAATGCTGTTGCTATGGTAACCATGCAATGATTGCAAATCTCTGAATGATGCAGAACCTTTTTAAAATGGAACTCACTTATAGTACAGTGTAAGACAGAAAAAAGTCCAGCTTGTAAAGCTATGACTAGCCTTTGATCAAGGCACACTTTAGATATAAACTGAAAAATATATCAGCCCATTTGATTTTCAACCTCAGGATGTACACATGGTAGAGCACAGTTTCGTGTCATGATTTAAACAGTAAATCTTTATGTTTCTGCCACGTTGAAATCTGTGAGAGAAATGACACGTAACTTGTGTAATATCACAACATGAGTGTACATGTACTTGATGTACAGATGTGCAAAATGTGCTGTACAAGTGTGATGATGATGATGGTGATGATGATGGTGATAATGCTACTGCTGCTGCTGCTGCTGATGATGATGATGATGGTGATGATGCTGATGCTGATGCTGCTGCTGCTGATGATGATGATCATCATCATCATCATCATTGTCATCATGTGCTGGATTTTATCCAGTTTATATTTTGGGGGCATTTTGATTACACTGCATTTTGTCTTTGTTGTTTCCATGCATTCTGTTTGCACCTTGTGGCAGCAGTAGTATCATTTGTTTATAAAACAACATTATTATAGCAAAAATTGCATGTATGCACACAGCAGAAAACATGCAAGAACAAAAATAAAAGCACCATGTGCAAGTCTAATTACAGCTTTGAATGCAGGTTGCTGGTGCAGATCATGACTGAACATACCCTAACCAGTCAGTGAGAATAGGGCATCATCCTCTCTTTATTATCTATTTTCTTGAAGATCCATCTTTACAAGAAAAAAAGCAACAGAATCGACAGAGCATGAGGGACAACATTTTATTTCTATTCATAAACACACAAGCGCACAGCATTTTAAACTCTTACTGCACCCAAAGCAAGATCATAACATGTGATAAATAGAGCTAAAATAAAAAAGATGTCATACGAAGTTGGCTCTCTTTTCGCAAACACCAGCCACAAAATGCCATTACCCCGGGGAATTAAGGCTATTTTCGGAAGAAAAAATGAGTATTCTGATGATTAATCTGGACTTGTAACCTTTCCACAATGAAGCGTTCCAAGTTTTGTGGTCAGATGGACAAAAAAAAATTATGCTAACTACAGTGAGCACTATGTGTGTGTGTGTGGGGGGGGGGGGGGAAATACAGAGATTGATGTACCTTTAAGCTACAGATATTTCACTGGTGACTTTCTGTCATACTTTATTTTCAAATAGAGTCCTTAGAATGTGTTTCAGTGTGAGTATTCCCATTAGGGTACAGGTTTTTGTATTATCACAGACCTTTAATGGCAGCACCCCCCCCCCCCCCAAAAAAAAAAAAAAAAAAAAAAAAAAAAAACTACAGCAAATATTTTGGAGTAAATCCCTTCCATCACATTTTCTTTTAAAAAGTTATGAATTATAGCAGCATGCAGTTTATATTATTCATAATGTACGATGATGATGATGATGATGAAACAGCATTTATGTAGCACCATTTATCTGTAGAAATATTCAGAGGAGCCCACTCTGTACGTTTTATGTTATATATATTGCATGGCTTTGGATATACTGAAAGCCATGCAAACCAATTCAAAAGTAATTCTCCCTATCGCATATAGCCGATATCAAGTAATATCGCCTCGCGATACCGATATCTGATCGCTCGCTCTTGGGATGTACACTTCCGGTTTTGCGGTTAACCCACGTCATGTCCTTCATCTATAGATATTTTCCATAATTTCGTTGTTTTGCATCATCGGCCCAGCATTCATGGACCACTTTGCAAAAGAATCCCATTCATCAAAATGTAAAGTTACATATTAGAAAATAACTCTATTATTCGACAGATTATAAGACAGAATTTAATACGAACTGTGAATACTGGTACTTCGGCCTTCAATGTGCATAAAGGCGTACAGTGTACATTTACACATCGCGCATTCATAACCGAAGTTTATATCCCAAGAATTAAAGGTAAAAAAATTAGAGCGCCACACGTGTTCTAATTCAGAGAGCTACATTTGTATATGCAATAGGGAGAATTGTTCAAGCCTCACTGAAGAGTACACGTGCACCTCTCTTCTTTCTCATTATCATTATTATCTTTTTTTTTTTTTTTTTTTTTTTTTGCAAGTAGAGCACTTCACGGTTCCCAGCCCAGCAAGGAAATCAGGGAATTTTTTTAAAACTTTTTTCCTGTCTGTGAAAAGTCAGAGAATTTGATAAAAATAACTCAAATCAGGGAAAAGTCAGGGAATTTTGATTGACCCAAAAATCGAAAGTAGTCAGTAAGACTCTGGATTATATTTCGTTGCATACCAAAACAACATCCACTGGATGAAAATTGGGTGTGAAACTGGAAATGAGTTGAAATAGTTATCATGGAAATTTGATACTTTATCAGGGAAAAATCAGGGAATTTTGTTTTCTTGAAATGCTGGGAACCCTGTACTTACTCATCACGTGCACGCGCATGAAGCAATTCTATTCTAACTTCTCTACCCACTATCTATCAAGTGTGATGTGTGTACGAGATCTTGTATTGCTACTAGCAGGAAAGTAAGCTGTTCTTTCCAATTCAGCAGATCTGTCCTTCCAAAGTATAGGAGTTTGTTTGGTGTGCTCGATATGGTCTCTATGTTCCATCAGTTTCAGAGGCAGAGGGGCATTGTTCATACAAATAAAAAAAAAGGTTTTGATAATCACTATCCTTCTGCTTCTCAGCTGATAATATGCATCCTTCATGCAGCACACCATAGAATCTATGTACACTATAGAACTTTTAATGTGACAATTGTCATTTGTTGTGTATGGTGAAGATACAATACAAGTCATCGATTACATTTTGAATTAAATAATTCAAAGCAGAGCAAAGGACTAGACGCCCAAAAAAGATCCAAAGGCTCTGGATAGTTCCTATCAATGGTTGAGTGTCTTTCACATAATGTGGTTTTTGTTGCAGCAATGAAGCGAACTGCCCCACCCCCTATTGATGTATCCTTTTATAGATCAAGTTCCTGACACTTCCTCGAATTTCATGGAAGCTATTTATTACTCCTTTCTCTTGAGGCACAGAATGGAAAAAGAAACAAAGAGGACAGAGATATGAATTGTACACACATCAATTTAAAGAATTGTGATCCCTTTGAATAGATACAAAAACATGTATATTTTGCTCACAGGGAGAGGTGGTTTTCATGATGAAAACATTTCACAGAATGTGATATTTTGATAATGAAAACAGTTGTGATGTTATCATTTTGAGAAGGGTTCATATGAATTATTTATAGCACTCTTAGTAAGAATTATTTCCCATTTTGAAGTGTTTTTTTTTAGTTTGCCATTCTTGAAATTCATAGAATGAAGGCGGAAAACACACACACACAGATCAATTCAGCACACATTCATTTTCACATCAAGTGGCTCATGAATAATGAAAGATGAATGAATGATTGTGTGGACATTATCTCCCAGAATATGATATGTGGCGCCCATTAGGGGGATAGGAATAGAATGTATTACCCTGTGTCATAAAGGGCTTTTCAAGTACTTATTTGTGTACGTTGTAGAAGACCGACGGTTTCTCCGGATGGAAGGGAGAAGACTTATGCAACAACAGGACAAAGAAGGAAGCGAAGTGTGTAGGAAAAGAAAAGATGCTAACATAAACATTGTAGCTCTCAGCTGAGGGAGTTGTGCAAGAATGCTAAAAGTAAATGGTAAGGGGGATTGTGTATGTGTGTGTGTGTGTGTTTGTGTGTGTGTTTGTGTGTTTTTGTGTGTGCTTGAGTAGTGAGTGAAATGTAAGAAGAGCTCACTTAAAAAGGTATTCACTGCCCCCTGGGGATCTGCCTGTTTCATTACAGATTAATCAACCAATCAGGGAGTGCACTGCACCTCTGCTCTTGTGGCGTCTTCGGCCAGCATGGCTAGCGAGGATCCCCCGCCCCGCAGCCAATCAGCGCACGGCTCGGCAATGAGCCTGCGCCGATCTGCGTGGGAGAAGAAGGAGGCAGAGAAGGAGGAGGATGAGCGGGCTCTCTTCGCATCTCACAGCCAGAGAGGTTCTCGGCAGGAGGAGGAGGAAGAGGAGGCTCATCTAGGGCCCGCAGCCAACGAGAACCACGTCGTCGACACCGGCAGCAACATGCCTGTGGAGAACAACCACCACCGCGCCGCTGGCGCCGCCTACCACCACCCGCCCAACCGGCCCAGCAGCAGCACCTCCACGCGGAGCGCCCAGTCGCGCAAGTCGGCATGGGACGAGCCCCGCGAGCGGCGGGTGACGCCTACTGCCCCGCAGAAAAAGACCACGGAGGTCGGCCAGCACGGAGATGTGCGAGTGCGCTCAGTGGAACTCCAAGAAGTGAACGGCCGGCCGCGGGACGGCGAACCGGACGTCATTCTCGACATCACATGCATGGAGTCAATTAAGGGATTTACCAAAGTCTTCAAGTCGAAAAAGTTCAAGTCGCCTCAGTTGGAGGATCTCTACCAGCGCTACTTCTTCAGTCTGAACAAGAGCAGTCTCTCGAACCTCCTCATGCTCGTCATAGTGACAGTCATAGTCGTCCTCGGGTTCTACTACGGGGCCGGACTTACCACCTGGTTCAAGGGTGTCTTTCTAGGGCTTTTTGAAATTGTGTTTATCGTGCTGGGAGTCTTGTGCAATCGTAGTGCTTTCACGCCAAAACAGCTACGCTTTGTGTGCTATATACTATTGGTGCTTCTCGGGATCATCGTCGTCATCGACGTCGTGGACACTGAGCCGAGATCGGCGACCGCAGGCATTTGGACCACAGTGTTTTTTATTTACCTGATCTACACGTTACTGCCAGTGCGCATGCGACTTTCAGTTTTGTTCGGAGTGGTCTATGCTGTTCTCCACACGGCATGTGCCATTGGACGCAACCCAACAGACAGTTTTCTATGGAAACAGGTGAGTAATTCAACCAATATTTACCCAGTTAATGTTCTGTGAAGTGAATGTCATCATTGTTTGCACTGTTGTTGTTGTGTTTTTGAAGTTTGGAAAGTTCTTCTGTTCCTGCTGATATTAAAAGAGATGTGGCATTTTGTTTTTATACTTATTGATCCTGACAAAAAATACCAACATTTTCTCATGTTGGCTTGAAGTTCATATTAGGGTAACAAACTTTCAATATAAAGTAATATTGAACCAATAAAAAGGGCAATTTGCGGTCACAAGTTTCGAGCATAATATGCCCACACTCATCTTGTTTAATAGTAAGTTGTTTGCTAACAAATGTGCAGAGTATCACTGCGTAGACAATGTGAAATAAGAGTGAAGGACTCGAAGGTAAGTTTTACTGTAAAAGCAGAAATGTTTTGCAACTATAAAACTTTTACTAATTTTGCAAGGAGCCAAGGTTTGCAAAAGTAAAATGCACGGGAAAAGTTTTTTCCCACACATTTCACTGAATGCCAGTGACAATTTGCAAAAGAGCCATGCCTAAAAAAAAAAAAGAAAAAAAAAAGGCCGTACGCTCTATTTGTCAAAAATTTCTTGCTGCAAATATCTATATGGTTTTACAGTATGTGTATCGCTGTAACCTCCCCCCCCCCAGCTTCTCCCAGCTTGACGTGTTTGAAAACAAAAAAAAAACCAAACAACAAAATGTAACACTGTTCAATATCTTTCCTTCTAAAACTTGTTACATGTGTGGGAGATATGCCAACAAAATTTTGTCGTGGTCAAATTCAACAGTCTGTTTCAAGTAAACTCTTACAATTTGTATCTCCGTCCTGTGTGAAAGTGACTTCTGATTTTGAATTCTATTAATTTCCCAGTATTACAGGGGCAAAAAAATTGCATTCAGACCATTTTGCCTGACTTTCTTGGAGATAAACCCTAGATCATTGAGCGAAGCTCATCATAGCTGTGTGAAAAAAAGATGAACGTTAACAGATTTATGTTGTAGAACTTAAGTATAAACACGATGGGAGGTGTTTCCCCTGTAGCAGTGCTCCAGTTTATTATCAAGGTCTTCCATTCTGTAAGTCAAGATGAAGATTGAATCGGCACAGATTCATTGAGGTTTTTGTCCCCAGCCTCTCTTTCTTATCCCCTTTTTCAGTCACCTCTTTGATTTGTTGTTGTTGTTTTTCTCGGAATTGTCATCCCTTTGTGCCAGTAAGGAGTGGGGAGACTTTGTTGGTGACATCTTATTTATGGCTCAAAGTCGATGTCCAGCACTCGCAGTGCCACGTGTGATCCACGTATTCAAATATCTAGTGTGTCAAGTGGCTCTGTGATTCAGGTCATATGAGTGTGATAGATGATCTATGAGCAGGGTGTGCCAGTGTGGACAACACTGAAGAATATGACTGCTGATACTGTACAGTGTGTCTCTTGGGGGTGGGGTGGGGAGGGGTTATGAATTGCGACCTAGAAATTTTGCCCTTGTGTCCAAGCTCTCCTGTCTGTAATGTAATTTATGAGATGAAGTAGAGAGGAAGATATATCTGCCTCATTTGTTTGTTTGTTTTTTAAGGTTACTTAAAGTGTTTGTTTCATTTGAGTAAATGGTGCAAGGCGGAAAATTTCATTGTTTGCTTGGCTTGCTGCTCATTCGAAGATTTTCAACTTGTGCCTAAATTAACCCTTTCCGTGCCGGGGACTTTGGACAGTGTGTACAATGCTATGGGGTTTTCTGTGCTAATTGCCACTCTATTAAAGCACAAAGGGTTGAAGCAAGAAGGACATACACAAATAGTATGTAAAAGGAAACACCGTTCTATCAACTGGAGGATGTTTCTGGCATATAATAATACACCTATATGTGTGAGACCTTTGACATGATTTGCACGTACACGGCAAAGGTCCCAGAAAAGTAACTGGCTTCCAGATTAAACTGAATCAGTGAAGAAGATTGCTGACAGCAAAATCCACCTTTGCCGAAACTTTAACTCTGTGGAAAGTTGACACTCTCTTTCCCTCTGCAAACTAAATTTGTCTTTGAAGTATTTACACAAGAAAGAAAAAAAAAATCATACTAGAAGAAAAAAAGGTAATCTAAGACAGGCTTACACTGCAATATCTCATACACAGTTTGATACGCACATTAATGCCTTTTTTTCCCCTCATAGTACTTCATGCCGTCATATGAAATGATTTTGTGGATCGATTTAGGTCGCCTGTTGAGGAGGGTCATTCTGCACTGTCTTAAAAGAAAAATCACTGTATTACCATCTGGCTTCTTCTATAATAGTGCCATGTTTAAAGTACATAGCACTTTAATAGATAGGAGAACTCATGTTCATCAAATTTATGTCCACACTGTTAGCAGTTAAAGCAATGGGAGTTTTTTGCGATTTTCCTTATCAGTATCATCATCATCATCATCATCATCACAAAAAAAGCAAATTCATCTCGTACATGAAGTTGCACAATGAAGTTTAAAAGGCCTGATTTTGACACAGCATTGGTATGCCAAGCAAAGCTTTCAAAAGACATTGTACCTTTAATTCCTTCTTCTCCTTCTCCTTTTTTTCTGCCACACTCACATGATCCACCCATGTAATTGAATGCCAAGTTTCATAATGGATCAAAAACCTTGATCAAAGGGCACTCACACTCAACAACTAGCATTGAACAGATCTGCAGTTGTATCATATGAATGACATAAGCCATTCTGCTGTATCTTTAACAATAGAGTAAATGTTTAGAGTAAACTTTATTTTTTTCCCCAGAGCCAGCAATAAATGCTACATTCTTACACCATTTTGTGATATGAGTATTTTGTAAAACGTGTTATTAAGAGCAGATGTGGAAGGAAACTTTCTTTCTACCCAGAGCCTTAGATGATGAATGGGACATTGTTTTTGATGCCATGCTATGATATTATGTGATACTTAGTGATATCGCTGGCTAATGCCAGAAGCTGCTGCAAATGAATACTTGAAGGAGGCAGTAAAGGACCATACAAAAAAAAAAACCAGAACTATTAATCATCCTAAACTTCTCCATTCAGGCATCACATTCTGAGATTTGATGCGCGGTATTTGCGGAGTTCCCCTGCAGGGGAGAGATGTGAGGTTCTCTGATGAGAAAAACTGTCAGAACGCACCTTGGTGAATTTCAATCTGCGTCACTTGATACATTTATCAGGCGTTCGTCTTTAAGTCAAGTGTTTGCTCAGGTGAAGATGTGGGTGAATGGAAGACGCATGCATGCATTGCGTGAAAAAGATAGAACCTTGTGGATCCATGTCTTTCATTGTATTATTTGCAGAAGGTAGTAAGTTCTGATTTCAATTTTGTAAAATCTCTTCATGATTTTTACCAACATTATGCCAAATGATTGAAGTGTGTGTGAAGTCAGTGGTATGATTTAAATTGAAGCTTTTTCAGTAATTTTGATTATTCTTTCTCTTCAACTGTATGAACTTCTTTGATTATGGTGCATTTTGTCCAAAATACTTTAAAGATTATCTTGATCATTATACTTGAATGTTCTGTAGTGTAGATTTGGTGTTTGTTGTTGGTTTTTTTTTTTTTGTCAGATACATGTAAGAAAGATGACTTTTTTGTACACAGGGGAAAAAGACAGCCTCCAGCATGCCTCAAATATTAAAGTGTGCATTACACATGAATGTACATTGCACATTTAGTATGTTTGCTTTGACATTTGAATAGCTTAGCAGATGTTTCTGAGACAAGGGGATGCATTGCTTGCGGATCTGCGTGGCTCTTCCAAAGGGGTTGGTGGTTTGTTGCCGCCTGAATTATTAGATGTCATCATCTTGCATACCCAGGTGGAACTGTCAAAGAGAACAGAGAGATTCCGTACTCTTAACTGATTAAGTAAAAGAAAGAAAGTCGGGAAGAGACAAACCAAAAGTTTGAAATTTAACAAAAAACAAAAACAAAAACAAAAACATTTATGCGCATGTATGATGTGTGTCTATCATAGCTAGCTAGCTAGATAGATAGATAGATATATAGAGAGAGAAAAATGGGGAGATTGAGAGAAGATGTATTGTTAGTTGAGAACTAGAAGGACATTTTTGCATTATAAGATTTGAGCATAAATTAAAATGAAGCAATGTATTTTCATGAAATAAACAGCTAAATACTTCTAAAATCAAAAGTTGGTAGATTTACAGGCATTGACATTCCAAATATTGGGCAAAATCGTGCCTGTGTGGTTTTGATTTTGAACACTTTACTGAAAATGAAAATACAGTAGTTTGAAATTGACACCAAAATGTAGAGGAGATCAAACTCTATGTGATTCCCAAAGACTTTAATACCCCCGATTGTTATAACACTCTTCTGTTTCTCAGCCGAGGATTACATGCATATAATACGGTTCCATGACATTTGCTCCTGCAACAATTTGCTCCCATGAAATATCTGTACGCTATTTAAAGCCAAGCATAAATTCTTGATCCACAAACATAAAACCCTAATCTTAATCCTCACATCAAACTAAACCCTTTTATATGACAACCCTAACCCTAAGTCCTCGGAGAAGAAATTGGACCGGAGCAATTGTCGCAGGAGCAAATGTCATGTCACCGTTCGTACTTGCAATTCATGCCCTATAATGCACGTAATTGTTTGCATTACATGAATAGATCAATATAGATAGAGAGAGAGAAAGAGAGAGAGAGAAAGAATAGGTGAGATGAATAGGTCTCATTTAACGAACAATAGTTGATAGTTGTACTCAATAGCAAGGGTCTATTATGCTTTGTCCGGTTTATTGCCTGTGCTTGTGTGGTAATTAAACACACACACACACACACACACACACACACACACACACACACACACACACACACACACACACACACACACACACACACACACACATGAGACCTCTTGGACAGTGCAGCCTACAACATTGTAGGTGTTGGGAATAGATACACATTACTGTGAATAGTGAGAGAGAGAGAATTGTCAAAACACTCTCTCGACCATTAGGACATCACAGCTTCAGTGTTTACAGAGGTTATTCTCGGGGTCGTAACAAGCCTTTCTGCTTGGCGTGTTTGCCGTTTCACTTGGGGATGCTTTGAGAACAAATACCCAAGCTTTAGCTGGATGGGTCGGCAAATAACGGAGCTCGTTTGGTTATGTAAATCGTTTTCCAGTGTTTGTCCACAGTCAATGGCATGGACAGGATATATTTGGCATTGGTCTCCTTTATACTCTCGAAGCAGAAATGACAAGAGCTAATATTTTGATGAAGTCCCAGTGATACTGGGAAAACAATATTGAATTAATTTGGTATCCCCATTCACCCCCCCCCCCCCAGCTATTATAGAGAGCAAGGTTTTTATTAGTGCGATCCTTGTGGAAACAATTTTGCATTGATATGACAGAGTAAATTAGTAATATGCCAGTAGAAAAATCAGCACATTGGAGTATGTCGCCATCTACTCTGCCTGCAATAATTCTGTTTTGATTCAATGCAGATAAATTTTAGAATACGAAAAGAAGTGAAAAGAAAAATGAACAGAAACAATTCACACATTTGAGAGACAGAAGCAGTTTTCACTTTGATCTGTTATTTATGATTTTTTTTTTTCCATTTTACAATTCTCCTGCATAATACATTTAGGTTATTCATTACTGCAGAATTTCAAATATGTTTTTCTGTTTCTTTTGCTTTGTTATGAAATGGTGTATGTTCATGTACATGTCACTGAAAAAAAAAAAACTGTTGATGTGCTTTTACCATCATTGAAAAGATCTGGATCAAAGAAGAGATGAATTGTAAGAGAAAAAAATATCAAACATTGGAGACCCTGTTTGATTTTAAGCAACAATAATATTGGAGCATATAAAGGAAGTCAGTGGGCATTCTGAAGTTGTATGTTTGTTTTCCATACAGCAGAATACGAATGACACGCAAAATGCTTGATGTTCAAATCTTGCTATCTACCAAAGATGTTAACTCACCGAGAAATTTGCTCAGATGGTGAAAACAAAGGATTGGTTGTAATCACAATATAATTTCAGAGAACATAAATTGTGTTTTATGATCTATTTTTCCATTTGTCTTTTTTTCAGGGGGGGGGGGGGCGAGGGAGAGCCAGTGCCAATAAATGTTTTTTCTCATGACACACCTGCCCTTTGAAAACAAAGTTTACCTCACTTATCAAGGAAATAGAACTGTAAATTATTTATTGTCTCTTCATTATTCAAGGGGTGGGGGGTGGTATGGGAAGGGGTGGTCAGATGCTACATCATATGATTACCAACATTGCTGGCATCTACAAAATTTGATAGTCTGTTTAGATTGTGTTTCCCCTCCATCAAAATATAACAACAACAAAACCAAGACAACAATCAATATGGTGTGTAATGCTCTGGGGGAAACAAAAGAGAGAGGAAAAAAAAAGACCCTCTGTCATCAATATTATGGATTTGTAACCAAGTCTCCAAGAGCCCCCGCCGCAGATGACATAAAATACAGATCATTATGAGATATGCAGACTTCGTCGACTATCGCGTTCCCATCCCGTGGTGCGTAAATGTAAATCCAGAGAGACGGCTTCTTCCTTCGCTGTCTATGGTTTCGCTTTCCTATTTGAATAGATATGCGAGTGAGATGGTCAGTTTAATGTGGCTTCTTTGGCAAACCGGTGATGATTCAATGCCATTGAGGAATTTCTGTCCCGGCAACGTGCTCTTGTTCGTGATGAAGCAGTGTTGTCGCGGAAGGTCAGACCAGCTGTGGAAAACAGAACAAATCAACAGACCCCAGAAACCACGTTTCTGTGGTATGGTTCCTCATCTTTTTGATATTTACTACCTATTATTGTTGATGATTGATCTATTTTATAAAGTTGTGAAATGGTATAAGAACTGTTCTTTCATTTGCGGCATATCTTGGTCATAAAACTAATCATTTCTGCTGGAGGATTATTGAAAACTTCAAATTTGCCGAACCGATCCTGAAATTAGCAACGCATTATAGAAATACTAAAATTATACTTCCTCCCCAAATTGGCAATTTTTTATTTTTCCCCTCTGTGTTTTGAATTATAGATTAATTAATCTAATCAGTCCCATCAAGTCTTTCTCTGATATAGAGTATGCAGTAAAATGCACAGGGTGCCAATTTAATGATTTAACAAGATAATGATTTCTGCAGCAGAATTACTCTGGAACAGCCTTGCCGTGTATGAACCAATTTCTTGTTTTTATAAATAATGATAAAAAATAAAAAAACTCTCCCATGTCCTTACCCATGCACACTTAAGGTGTTTGTTTATGGTTTCTGTGCATTTTACAATGTCAATATTTAATCATAGACAATGGCAGCATTATGTTTGAAACTTTCAGTACAGGACTTTCCCCCCTTTTTCTCATACATCTGAAAATCATGTTATTCAGACAGCTATTAAAGTACAACAATTATTTCTGATATTGAACCACTGCATACATGTATTTAACAGGGCCACAGACTGCTATGTTACAATTAAACAAGTTTATGCTTCAATGTAACAGATCATAGGTACATGTAGTTGTGCAATAGTATGCACCACTAGAAGTTTATGAAGTAACTTCAGGATAGAGATCATGTGTGTCTGGCCAAGTATGAAAAGGAATACAAAGACTGCCGTCTTTATTAACCCATTGAAGACTACTTTCGAGTATTCTTTGGCAGCTGCCTATGGAAAATGTGTGTTATAGCAATATCAGCTCGTCCTCAATGGGTTAATGCACATTCTATTTTTGCCCACTGCATCCATTTTTTTTTTGTTTCATGATATTCTATATTTGAGTTTCATTCGATATCAAATCCATAGTAACAATGAAATTGATATTACTAACAACAAAAAAAGCAGCTGTATTCTTCTTTCTTGTGCTGCTGAATCATTTTTCCAACATACATTGTACAGTACAATATATTTGGGTTTTTTTCCCAAATCATACCATGTTTATATAAGAAAAATGACATGAAATTCTGCATAATTCTCAGAAAAAGCTATTTTGATCAATTTAATCGAGCCAATCCAAATGTGCCTCATTACACACACACCCAAAAAGAAATTTTGCTACTAAATCACTTTTTACATAACTTCCTTCTTTTTTTCTTTTTTTTTTTGCAGAGCACACGCCATATACGTAAATATATCAGATTAAGCATAACTCTAAAAAGGGAAAAGAATATCTTGATCAACTTGATCAGATTACTCAATATCCACTTCATTACATAAATTCTCTTACCCTCTCTTGAGAATACAGCATTTCCCAAAACATGTCATAAACTGAAAAAAAGCATGCTTAAATTAACCGAACAAAACTCATCATTTTTATTTAACCTATCGACCTCCCTCCCCCCCCCCCCCCGTACAAAACAAAACAACCATATGTGTATATCCATGCCTTTACAGCAGTAAAAATACACGCACACACACATACACACACACACACACACACACACACACACACACACACTAAACTGCTGGTGCTTTAATATGCTAATTCAAAATCAGTCTATTACCATCAGGACAGCTGCCTCACGCGTGACCTTTAACCCTCCAGCAGCGTTTACCCATTCCTTCCAGGCCGGTTCATTCCTTTTCTGTTTTTCAAACCAAACCACCCCACAGGCACAACAACCAAAATCAAACAGTCAATAAAACTGGCCCTCAAATGCCGAAGAAAACACAGGCATATGACATATATGTACACTCAGTGGAAATGTCTACGTGTACACATGCAAATTATTGCATCATAACGATACCTCACTTTTGACAGGACAATCAGTGCAGGTTTCTTTCTCCAGTAGTACGCCAAATATTCTTCTTCTTTTTTTTCTAATCAGTGGAGTAAGTATACACATCATGCACACCTGTGGGAGCATATCATATCAGAAAATTCTACGTCCCTGCCCAAAGAGACCGTAGGCGAGATTTTTTTTTTATTATTCTTTGTCTTTAACAGAATAAAAAAAGACAACAAAAATCTCAGCCAGACGGTCTGCGAATGTCACTTTCACGAATGGGATAACCTGACCAAACATCGCGGAGGCGTCTCTTTTTAAACGCTCCCAAGAGAGCAAGGCAGCGGATCTGGTGAAGTTGTTTGATGGCTGGGAGAAACACAGTGGCCTCGTCTGGTGTAACTAATTACCAGTTGTCCTCCATTTCCCTTCGCCCCGCCCCCACCCCCACCCCCATCACCCACACTCTGTCCCGTGTACCCTGCGGCATGGCCAGGCAACGCTCCAGGGATTAGGACGAAGTAATGAGGAAACCCATTCTTCAGGAGAGGCCAAAGCATTGATTAGTACCCACAATTTTCTGCCTTGATAAAAATCATATTGGAAAAAAAAAGATAAAGAGCTAGGTTGTACAACCATGATTAAGGAATCAGATTTTAATTAAGCTGGAGTATACAAAACCTTTTGCTGAATACAGCCCTCATGCTATTAATCATAACTATTGTGAGTTTCACGCAGCATTTTGTGTTCGTTTTTGTTTTTCTCATAGCCATGAAGATTCAAACATGCCTATTAAATACTATAGAAAGAGCTGTACACATGTAGGAGACACAACCATTATTTTCCATTTGCACACAACTTTTTGAGTGTACACGTACCTGTAGTCCTTTAGTGGATATAACAAATCCTGAAAGCCCCGTCAAAGATTATGGTGTTAAGAAACCATAAATTTGGTAAAATAAAGTACAGTTGTACATTTCCGTGGGCTATATTCGAAAATCATGCTGTAAATCTTGGATGATAGTATTTACAGCAGCTTTGGTATTGGATACAAAGTTTTATTTTATACCAGTTTAAACAATCATTTTGCTTCAGTGATATCATACATGCGGAGGTTGGTCGATAATACACATCATATTTCATCTTTACCACATTATATTTTGTGTTATATCAGGGGCCCATTTCATAAAACTTGTCATCAGTGACAAGTTGTCATAGATGTGACAAGCTACTGAAATCCTTGCATCTGATTGGCCGAGTGAAAATTTGTCATAGAAATGTGGCAGTTGTCACTGATAACAAGTTTTATGAAACGGGCCCCAGATGAGATTGTGGTTAGCTAATAAGTACTGTCGTCTGAACAGATATTGCTAATGGCTATTTTTATCTCTGGTCTTATACAATAATGACGCAGTTACATCATCACCGCTGGTCAAAAATCTGTAAAGCCAATTTTCACTATACTGTACATTAAATGCACGACAATGAGAAATAGCAATACATTTTCTGTATGCAGTAGTTGCTCATGTTCATACCTTGTGATTATTAGTATCATTATAGCAGAAAGGTATTTGTGTATGTCGTACATAAATGTTACATTGTATTGCTTTTATGAGTGTTTTTTACTCTAGCAGTTGCATTATTCCCTCGTATGCATGTAATATGTGATGGTGCATCACACAACCAACAAAAAGTTGCACCACCTAATTTTACACGAGGACTAAAAGTATAATAGGTGGAATCCATGGGTCAACATAGTCAATCTTTTGTTTTTTATTTTGTTGGAAAGAATAAGTCTTGTACATTTTGTATAATCTCAAATATGAGATGATAAATTTTCTTCTTAATTCAGTTTTTCGGGAACACTTCATGTGTGATATTAAAGGCATGTTTTAGCAGTCCCTTTTCATTTTTTTTAAACCTTAAAGAGTTACACATTCCTCACTTTGGAAATTGGTATCAGTCATGAATAGGATGTGCTAAATGTGAGTGCAAAATTTCAGCTTAATGTGATAATCTCTTCATTTTGGTTGCTATGAAATTATCCCTTTTTTGCCCATTTATTGCACACAGCACTGCTGGGCAAGATTAAGCACTCGAATAGACCCTAAACTTTAAAAAAAAACTCCTTTCTTATTGAACACCTTTTCCAGAGGGTGTACCTTCTGTCCATTATCAGATCTAGAGGTGAGAAAAGTCCATTTGTGTTGAGTATGTATAATGCCATTCTAAAGCCTAGAGTCTGCTCTTTTTGAATCTGCTGTTATCCAGTCAAAAACCATGTCTGGTCCGACGACTTTTTTGGTGGCTCTGTGATGCAGGGTCACATACACTATATACATGTGAAGACAGTAGGGATGCTTTCCAGTACCTATTAAATATGCAAATTTCAGGCAACATTCTGGTTCCGTTTGCCTGCCTGTCAGTATGCCGACGATCGCATATTTTGTTGTTTCTTTTTTTTTTTCAAATAAAGAAGTAAGACCAAAGGAAGAGAGAGAAAGAGATAGACAGAGTCCTTGGGGACTCATCAATCTCCAGTGCAATCAGCATTTAAAGGAAGATGAGAAAGAGTCACATGACCTGTCTTGATCCCCGCAATAATGCCCGTGACCTCGTTGAGCTGAACTCGGCGCGACTGTTTACCGAAGCTCGCATTGGAACCTAAGAATAGCTGTAGAACCTCCAGGCGTTTTGGAAGAACATTCTGGCTGTGTACTATTAGATTTCATTACAATTAAAAGGCAAAACAAAACACAACACAACCCTGTAGCACCTAAAACAAGGTATCTTGTGGTATCCTGAAGTAGGCAATAGAAATCACAAGTTTGCATTGGTTGTACAGACAATTCACGTGGGAATCTATGACAGTCAGCTTCTGTAGAAGGGTGATACAGCCCCGAATGTTATACAATGTAAATGTAGAGAATCAAATGTGTTTGTACATATCCATGCCCCCTCAACTAAAAACAGGTGCACACCCACTCATGTATTGTAAGGACACATACTGTATTTATTGGTGATTTTCAAGGGCAGGAAACCAAGTGGTGTAGTTTGGAATTAAAAAGATAATGGAATGAACAAGAAAATGCTTTGAACATAGGCCAGAAATTAGCAGATATTCTGAGTGATAATCTTTGAGACAATGGTGTTCCACAGATGTAGCATGTACTTGCCATGTAGGCCTACATGGTCCATATGACGTACATTGCCATTTGGAGCTAAAGTTTAGTCTACACTGTACCTGTGTTCAAGCAAAGCTTATCAATGTCAGCCGGATATCACCTGAAACAATTTGAATTGATTCTCAGAATTCATTGTGATTCGGGTCTTGAGCTACATGTAGACATTTGTCACAATGATAACATCAATTGGTAAAATTGATTACGATAATCAATGATATTTATATAGTGCTGAAAGGC
This sequence comes from Diadema antillarum, assembly GCF_040938485.1. Lineage (NCBI taxonomy): Eukaryota > Metazoa > Echinodermata > Echinoidea > Diadematoida > Diadematidae > Diadema > Diadema antillarum. The sequence goes on along the minus strand of NW_027271812.1, from coordinate 496,719 downwards.
ATTCTTTTATCAGAGCGCATTGAAACAGGACAGAAAAGTTTATGTAGAATATAGAATGAAATTTGTCAATATATTTATAGCAGGGTGGTCCATGAGGGGTTTAAGCATGTCGCTGCAACATGCTAAAATTCTTGTGCAACATCCTCAAAAGCCAGCAACATGCTATGCAACATCCTCAAGAATCTGGAACAGGCTCAAAGTAAAAGTATTTAAAAATGTGCAAAACATGTGCGTAACATAAGAAACATCAAACTACCTGGTACTTAGATATTTGTGTGCAAAATATGAGAGAGAACATTGAATGTAAGCAGCACAAAGAGAGATAAGCAGCAAAATAATTGCGTACTACATACTCATTGTGTGCGCTCCGCGCATATTCAATTTCTGCAATATTCTCAGATTCTGAGCTTGCAACATGCTCAAATCTCAAGTTGTGGACCACCCTGTATAGCAGAAGCAAAGAAAAAGAAAATATCAATAAATAAGTATTGATATTTAATTTTCATACAAATATGTAAGTGCGATGCTACAAGATATCACACGTGGTCCAAGATGAGTGCACCTCATCTTCCACCAGGTGCGAAATCTTGTTCCATTGCACAAATAAAGACCATACACTGTTTGTTTTATGCAACACCTCGGACGCATGAACAAATGTGGTCTACACCAAATCATGAATGTTGTTCAGAAATCGCAACCATTTTTTTTTTCAAGAAAGGCAAATGGGTGTACATTAATGTATTGTCACACAGTACAGTTGGTTGTACGCAAAAGTGATCAGTTGGAGTTATTGACAATAGAATGAGGGACTGAGTGTGTGTTGTGAGTGACTTAGTGTGCGCGGCAAAGGCACGTAATTTGTAATGTCGGAGGCATACAATGGTGCAAAAACAATGAGTTGGCCATGAGCCAACATGGGAGTCCATGTATTTGTGATGTCAACCGTACAGTATGCAATTTTGCCTGACAAAAATTGTACAGCTCAAGAGCAACAGCATGCAGTCATACTTTTAATTGCATGTCATGTGATGAGCAATCAACCAATCCAATAGCTTGAATCTTCTGTATAATTTTTCGTAGCTTCATACATACTAGTACAAGTAGTATTGTAATTACCCAATATCAAAGACTTTGGTCTACAGTATAGTGTAGAATCGTGCAGCTCAGATGAACATTGTTAAAAGTGTCTCAGATATGTAGGCTTTTCATCAGCTCTTGACTTTGTAGTTTCTTGACTGATTTTTCAGCAACATTAATTCTTTCTGTTTTCCAGTATTTCTCAAGAGCAATTTATGATAGAATTCTTGTGAGGTTTAGTGCAATTCTTATGCGTGTGTATAGTGTTCAAATCACCTTAAGTTGCTCAATTTTAGCACTTGTAAGTGGTATCAATGAAACTACCAATAATTGTGCATATGCACTGTTTATTTATATTCAAGAGTAAGACATACAATAATCGGGCAGGCAGACAAGTTTGCAGGCTTAATAATGTAACCCAAACACAACCAAAATGTGATTAACAGGGGTATTTACGGGCACCCTTTTCCTGAGTATTGTCTGGGGATAGCAATATAATTGATATTGTACCGTGGTGGGTTCAACAGTGTCGCGTGGAGCGTTGTCGGGTCAGAGCGCCGAGGGCAGCGCAATTTTGTCTCCCATGTCGATATTTGCTTACCGCTGCGTAATGACAAGACTATTGTTTGTAGCAATTTGTGCGGGGTGCCATAGATCGCCGGTAGAGATTTGATTACCGAGGGAGACGCAGCAACCCTAATTAAGACCCTCTCTGCCTTCTTATCACCCTCACAATACTTTATGTCTTCCAAGGTACATGTACATGATACCCAAATACCTACAGTGTAGTACGGTACGTGAATTTAGTCAATGGAGCATTTACTAGTCGAACACATCCGTGAAGTTTGGGGAAAGTCAGTCTATCTGTTCGAAAGTTCTGAATTCTTTACAGATTCAGTGCTGCCATTACTTGACAAAAAGACTACAATCTGTGCAGCAGTTCATGATATCTCTGCAGGACAGCGATGCAAAGGAAATATGAAGAGAATTTTAAAGCAGACATTAATACATAATGTTTGTGCCAGGAAGATTGAGATAGATCTGTTTTGTTATTAAAGATATACTTTGTTATAAAATGGGTTCAAGAATGTAGCCAATAGGAAGCGCTGAAATGAGTCACGTGTGCTTCCTTTATTCTAGTCCCATTGCACTGCGTGTTAAATCCTATTGCCGATTGTCTGTGCGCGCGGCGGCTCCTTTGAATTGCATGCAATCCTGTAAACAACTTCTAGTTCGGGCTGCCGGCCGGCTGGCCTTTCTTCCCTTGTGCATAACATGTGTGGCGTACGGGCTGTATACTCTACTATACGTACACTTTGTACAGTACAGTAGACCAAGCGTTGTGGGACCGGACGCGTACATGGAGTCACTTTGAAGGGCAAATCCAACGATTTAGCAGGTTAATTCTCACGCCGTTTTCAGAGTATGTTGTCTAGTAGGCCTATATGAGGAGTCTATATCAAGTCTTTAATGTAAAGGGTGCATATTCTATGTAAAATAAGTAAGTTTTCATGCGGGAACTTAACTCTTAATGTGCCAGGCCCAAAACCTCTAACGTGCCAGAGGTTTTTACCTAACGCCAGAACGTTTCGAAACTGCACTGACTATGAGATTTAAAACCGCCATATCTCTGAAACTATTGACTGTTTTGAATTGAGTTCTACACAACACTTATCAAGAAATGTTTGTTCTTTCGTGTCATGTAGTCAGTTTGCCATAATATCTATGTGAACCTGAAATATTGCAGAAATAATTGATACATCAGAAAAATTATTAGAAATTTTTGTGTAGTATGGAAAAAAAGAGTCAGTCGTGTTTTTTCTTCAATAGAACGCTCCCTTGACTCTGTGAGAAAGTTTTAGAGCAACATCTCCTCTTTCAAATGATAACAAAATTGCGCTCTAGATTTGTATGATTCCAAAGATACTAGCAGTTTGTTTTGTCTTAGCAATTTCTCTTTCTGCCTCAGTAATTCATTCCCAAATCTGAGTCCTTTAGTCCCAGATCCTGTATTTGAAACTGAAGTGATTGTCCCGGGCCCTGGAAGAGTGTCTTTTGTCCTTCTTTTGTCTAAGAGGACCACGGGCGGGGGTACTCTATTGAAATCGGCAGGTCTTTGTCCGCGCGCAATTCCTATGCTAGCGTGGGGACGATAGTGACGTTCACCAAAACAAAAGGATGAAAGACTTGACCGACGAACGAAAGCTGACCCTCTTTGAGGGACAAAATCAAAAGAGCTTCCCGCAGGACAGCATCCAAGCGGAACAATGCGAGTGGAACCGCATAGACAATACACGAAGATTCAATAGCATACACACGGGTGGTTTACCAATGAGACTTTTGATCCATACACATCTCGCAGAGGGTGCGCTCGCTGCGGATTTTCCCGACGCGAAAAAAATACATCTAGCTGAAAAATCATGTAATTACTCAAAATTTTCTAATGTAAGCATGCTCACATTTTCAGTGGAAACGATGGCTATGCTAATCAGCTACCACTACATATCATTGGCAGTTTCTTGGTGTAACACATTACGGTACCAGAAGAACTTAAATGATCAATGCTTTTCTCGCTCTTCTTAGTCGCCGATCGGCGACCATGGCACGTCAGGACTAAGGTCGCCGTTCGGTGACCATGGCACGTTAAGAGTTAAGTGTCCGGAAACCCAACCGCCCATTGTACTTATACTGTATGTGCGGGATTTCCGAGTGCGACGTGCGTAAATGTTTGGGACGAACATTTTCGGACGTCTTGACCCACAAAGGTACGTGAAAAACGCTGAAAAATGCTGTTAGTTTTTGAATTTTCGACCCATTTTATAAAACAAATGATGCACAGGATTATTTTGTGGCGTTAGTGGAGGCGTAGCTCACTCTCGGGTATTTACAATGTAGTGCAACATGCACTCGGCTTCGCCTCGTGCATGTTTCACAATTGTAAATACCCTCGAGTGCACTATACGCCTACACTAACGCACTCTATCCTGTGCATCATTTGTATAATAACAGACCATTCTTCATACATAATATGCACACACACATGAAAAAAAAAAATAGTACACATTTCCATACATTGTATATCCATCTGAAGGCATTGATTTGTCTGTAGTCTTAAATGTCTACTTGAGAGCTCCCACATTATTTCAACCCTTTATGTGTTTTATGTGAAAGTACAAGGTTACAGGCATAAGCATTTTAATTATCTAGTGTTCTATTTAGAAAACTTTTTTTCAGTTTATATTTAAATGTAATAAACTGTGAAGCTTCTTTTAAAATGTCGACAATTATCCAATACTCACAGTATCTTTGGGTATTGGAGAAGCGAGTACCAAGTGAAAAGAATGAACATTTACCGGTACTTGTTTCACTGCAAAATGGTTTTCTTTCATTTCTTTGAAAGTGTGTACAGTTGCTGGAAGATCAGAGCACTTCATTTCCAACCTGTGCCCTTTAGAATGTTTTGATTCCCCATAGGGTTACTACATGGCATTATCAAATTCCTTCAAGCATTGAGTTAAAACACTTTCTGTGAGCTCACAGGAGTGAAGCAGATTATTGTGCAATACATTTTTACACAATGGGTGTTATTTATTGTGCCAAAAAATTTTAAAAAGAAACAAAAACAAGGTCAAGCTTGTTTATCAGGTAACTCTTATAGTCCATGGGCCAAGACCCGAAAAATGGGTTGTTGGTACCATCTGAGGTGGCACAACCTTTTTGGTGTCAGTTTGTTTGTCGGGCATAGATATGCTTATCAAGCTATGATAGCATTTCCAAATGAGTAGCTTAGTACATATATGCACAAGGGAAGACAGGCTGGCCGGCCGGCAGCCCGATGTGCGAACTAGAAGTTGTTTACAGGATTGACAGCGCGTATGCATGCAATTCATCAAAGGAGCCGCCGCGCGCACAGACGATCGGCAATCTACCATAGGATTACAGGCAGTGCAATTGTACTGAAGTAAAGGAAGGAGGTGTGTCTCATTTTAAGCAGCGCTTCCTATTGGCTACATTCTTGAACCCATTTTATAATATATGCAACAGCATGCCATGAAAAGGTTGATGTCAATTTTTGTTTACTTGTGTGTTGTTGTTGTTGTTGAAATCAAGATGCCTTTCAATGCTATTCAAAGTATTTTTGCCATCTGTGCCACAAGAATCTCATGTAAGTCTTTTGTGTAATGATGTGTTTGCAAAATATGTACTACACCTGTTGCTCAATGACATTGGTCATTTCACATCTACTGTAGATTCAGTGCCACTACACTTGTACATTCTGCATGCATACTTTGTCTGTTCACACAATTTGCGTGTGTGATTTTGAATGGTAAACATATCAGAAACTTTTTTTTTTAAAGTGGACCTACTCTCTCGCACTAATTGCAGTTGTCATGGTAACAGCATAAACTTCCTACATGTGTCTACAGACCTGTTATCAGTGAAGTTGAGACTGGTTGAGGAGCCATTAAAGTCTTTCCAGTCCATGATGTGATATGCCTTTAATAGCTATGATCATTTGTGTGTGTGTGTGTGTATGTGTGTTTAGGGGGCAGTCTCTTTTTTTTTTTGCAAGCTTTCTTCTCCTTGACAGTTTACCACTATTGCTTTCATGTTTTGTTTTGTTTTGTTTTGTTTTTTATTTCTCTTTCTAAATCTTTGAAGTGCAGTATGTATTTTCCGGTACGATTACTGGAAATAGATAGTAATTACTGTTTCCACATCCAAACTATAAAGTTTGAATTGTGTGATATTTTGCCATGAATAACATACTATGTGTAAAAGATGCCTCAAAAGGCTGGGTAAATTACCTCCTACTGTTCAGGGGGGGGGGGGGGCAGTAAACAAGGGGCCAGTCAAAGAATGTGATATACTACCAAAAATGTATAACAGAATTAAGCTAAAAAACAAACAATTAAACAAACAAAGAATTTAAGAGGTTATGGGATGGGGTCAAGGTTGATAGTAGAATAAATTCTAGGAAGTTCGTGTTGCCTTTTTGCTTGTACTGTAATTCAATCAATTTGTCAGCTGCTGCTAACACTGGCGTTTCACGCTGCATACCACATGCTTGGAGGTCATATCCCTTGTATATTTCAAGGATGTCACCCAAAGGTATGCTTTGAACAGTCTCAGGGGACCCCAAGGGCCATCTATTGAAGTGGTCAGTGACAGCAGAAGGGCCTTTTGTGACTTAAAGTGTACTATTTATAACAATTTTATCAAAGTCAGAGAGTGAAAAAAAAAGGCAGGCAGCACTATGAGATTCTCTGTATGCACATACACGTACAATGTACATGTAGATATACAGATCTTGAATGACAACTGTGAATACAGTACCTGAAATTGTTATAATTGTCATTACAATGGAGTGAGTTATGAACATACTGTGTCCAGATCATTTTATTTATTATTTATAAGAGCAATTATTTTTTTTTTCTTATACTAATATACTATCAGAGCATTTGAAATTCGGGCTGTGAAGTGTTGAGTTTTCATTTCAAATGACTTTTTTTTTTTAGTTTCTTGTCATAATCTGTCATGAATTGTAACTGACAGCTCATAATCAGGAATTTTTCTGTTGGATTTCATAGTTGTTGGTGTTACTGTATGACCTTCATTCTTTGTCACATGAGAATTATGCCCTTTATTACATCCACGCAGTAATTTGGTATTGTTGTATTCTTAGTTTGTTTGTTTGTTTGTTTTTTAATGCTACCATAAAACTTTCTTGATGTAGGTTTTGAGACAAATATACATGTAGAAGAAGATATTTCCAATATTATTAAGAGAGTATACACATGAAACAGTGGAAATTGGCATTCGTGATTTCAGGGCTCTCGTGCAAATGGCAGTCTTGGTTCATTAGAAAAAAAAAACACCCACAACAGCAAGAACAACAACAACAAACTTCTGACTGGCAAGTAATAATACATAATTTATGAGAATGGCATGCGAGGATGGAATGTCAAAAACTCATTGTCTCATCTCTTGCTGTATGGAGAATTCTTTGCCCGGAACAAGCAGTGAAATGCCAGCTACGTGATATGCCGACAATATGAGAGAGAGTATTACATGTATGTACGTCATCTACGATATGTCTCCAGAAATCAGTCTTGCTTTGTATGCGTATGAATTCGTCTCCGTTGGCCGTGAGCTACGCAAAGGAAGGGGCCACTCATTCACAGACATTGTGCTGCTTTAGATGGGAGAAGTTTGCTTTAATATCGATTGTTGTGTAGTGCATGATTATTCAGTACATGGCTCACTGATATTATGCTTGCATTATGTTATAACACATTGCCAAGCAAAATCAGTCATACAGGGACATTATGAATGTATGTGTATTGAATATATTTGTGCAGGTAGGAGTTGTAACTACAGTTAGGCAGTGGCGTCAGTGCTCACACCTGATTTGTAGTCTGGAGATTGTTGCCATGGTTAATGCATATGGTGTATTATAAGGAATTAAAAATGATTGCTTATACACGTATCTTGAATACCCGTTGAGGACAAGTCCCAAATATATTAGTGCAAGTGTCTATGGGAAATGCATGCTGTAGCAAAATCAGCCTGTCCTCAATGGCTTAATGAAACTTGTTCCCAGGTCTTTCTTGTTCCCACTTACCAAAAAAAAAAAAAAAAAAAGGATGGATAGAGAATCGAATGGAATTATGAGAAGTGTCATGGTCAGAAAAAGAGAAAACTACTAAAAGTGATTAAATGTATTAATGGTTTATCAATATGAAAAATGTACATTGTACATGTCGTTTTGTAGAATGCCAAAATCTGTAGACATTGCGGTACAAATTGTATGCAATGAGTGCGAACCTTGTTGGTAATTGAACAGTATTTACTGTATTATACCTTGCACATTCATAAATATCTGCATTATTACAATGATTCTCTGCTATGGGGACATCTGAAAGAGAAAGTGTAAATATTTCCATTTTCTTTTGAATAATTTTTTGAACCTTTTCTTTACTAACCATGTTCTCCAGTTTATGAGAAATACACTGTATGCAGTAAATCTGTATGGTATTCTGTGTACAAATACTAAATTAAAGAAGAAATGACTATAATCATAATTGCAATTTTACTGCTATTAAGATTAAACCCAATTTACTTGGAATTAAACTCTTAACAGTAGGAATAGATGATTAACATAATATCAAGGTTACTGAGTTGTAAAAATCTTTATTGGTTGTATTTTAATTTGGCATGAATGTAACTCCATCTAGAGAATACTTGAACTTTTTTTGTCTCTGTGTCTTATGAAGTCATATTGCAAACATATTGATGAGGAGGTTAATTGAGACTTATTGTATCAATATATTCAAAGCATATAAATACGTATTTTGACATTCTAAGAACATAGATTATCATCTATCTCAGTTTATTTTCTCTTTTATTGATATCTCATTCTCTCTTCTTAATATCTTTATACCTTTGCCTAACCAGCACTCCTGGTATTGACACACTTAATGCACCTGTATTCTAAAAAGCTCCGTGTTTTATACATAATTTCTCTTCTTTTATCAAGGGCAGTCAGGGTACCTATGTCTCATTCATTCTCTTTCTCTGTTCCATTTATATGTATTCATTCAATTAATAGTTTCCCCTCCACAGCTGTATCTGTCTCTCTACAAACAGATCTCTCCCTGTCTTTTTCATACACAGATGTCTGAAAGCAAATATCTTCTCAGTAAGACCCCTTTCATACTGAGTCTCTCTTCCGTGTGTGCTTGTGTCTGTGTGTGTGTATTAATCATAATTAAGTAAGAAAGTATTTCCCTGGGTGCTGTCAATCAAACCTAATGCGGTTTACATCAATCAGCATGCTCGCTCCACCATAAATTGCTCGCATTCAATTACTTGCGGGAAATGAGTACTTGCTTTTCCGGCAATGCAATTTATTAATTTTGCACATTTTTTTTTTTCAACCGAGAGCGAGTCTCTGATGCTCATTTTTTTTTTTCTCCAGGTATGAGTTATGAAAGGATATCATGTATGTAATCCTGGGCGTAGGTACATTTGTATTCTGTTGCAAGTACTGATATATGTGATGAAGATTTGTACTAGGATGATGAAGAGGAGTAAATCTCTAGCGAGCAATTTGCCCTGGAGGTCATGCTTGAATGCTTGACCACTGGTGTGTGTGATGTCCATTTAACAAACCATTTCTCCTGCCATGGCAAATAACAGCTGCAGACACGAGCGTACTGTATGTACGTATGCAGCGTAAAAGAGAGAGTTATTGTACAGTTAATTCTGTTTTACAGATTCAATGTGAAACCTTGGTTAAAAGTACACCTGGAAATTATTGCTATTGTGAAAATTTAGCCATAAATAGTAAAAGTTGAAAATCTTATCTCCTTGTGAATCACTCCATTCACCATAAATATGTGATCTTTGCATCACAAAACCAACTAAAAGTCGTACAACTGAATTTTGCATGGACTCAAAATAGCTTAAATTGGTCAGCCTAGACAATCTTTCTTGAAGAGCAATTCTTCTACATAATTATTAAGTTTGAAATCATTATACAGATGGAATTTTTTTCAGAATAGTGTGATAGGTTAGGTCTTAGAAGCCCCTTTTCATTTCTTATTACACATTCTTCACTTTCAACTCTAATCAACCTTTGAAAGTTAAATGCTACTGCTTTTAAAGTTAGCATTCATCATGACAAGAATATGTTAGGAACTAAATAAAATGTGCAAATTTTCAGCTTAATCTGATAATTCCTTCATTGCTATTGCTATGGAGTTAAAATGACGTCTTGTTTTTTGTCTCATTCATTGCATAGAGGGAAACTTGGTGAGGTTAAGCACTTGAGACCCTAAACTTCAAAGCCTCTTTTCTGAATTTATAATCTTTTTTTTTCAGAGTATGTACATTCTTTAACCATTAGGTTAGGAAAGTCCATATTTCCATTGAGTTATACCTCATTTTAAAACTTAGGGCTCTTCCAGAATCTGCCATTAGCTAAAAAAAAAAAAAAAAAAAAACATGTCTGGTGACTTTTTATGGTGTTAGGGGTTTTTTTTTCTTCAAAATGAAGAATAGTTTTTTGTTTTTTTTCTCAAAACTATGGAGTAGAATAGCTTATTTTTGTGTTTGAATTATATGAGTACCTGAACTCTTCCTTTATTCTGAACTTGATCTTATCCTTCCCTGGTTATGCATTCTGTATAAAAATGTGGTAAGGCTTTCTGTAGCATCAGTGTGCGTTTGTACTTCATCGCATGTCAGCAGAAATAAAGTGACATTTGAAGATATTTCAGATGAAACTTGAAAAACTTAGGGGCATTTATGCCATTTTTAGCTCATTGACATGCACAGTGATTGATAGAAGCATTGCTTGTGGCAACTTTCCCACCATGCGGAAAGTCAGCTGTTTCGCTTGATTTATATAGTATATACTGTTCCAAAGAAAAATTATTGATGGTAACATTTCAAAACCCATTAGAAGTTTTAAATTGAATATTGACATTTAGATATTTTAGAAATCAGTTTTTGCTGTCGTTGATTTAGCCAGCATAACTTTCTCTAACACATCTCTTTTGATTTTGAATATTTAAAGAAGCCTTTTCAAAAACACCTCCCAACCCACAAGCAGGGAATAATCCCTTTAAGTGGAAATCCCCATAAAGACAGGCCATGCATTTCAACATCTTCATCTTTCTTCAGGAGCAACAGAATGAATACAATGTACATTGTTACAACAAAACTATATACGGAAAATGGAGGGATTTTGGATTCATGTGGTCATGTTAGAATGCAGATCCCTGGAATATTCCAGAATACTAAACATTTCCACATTAATATCACTCCATGTTTATGAGAAGAAGAAGAAAAAAATCTAAATTGTCTTATCGTAGCAATATCACTGCTTGATTTACTGCCGTGCGCTGCCACTGCAGATTCGGTTTTTCTTCAATGACAGTTAATGGCCGCAAGGAGACAGATCTACAGTAATGACCTCGTAACAGACTGAGATTTTCTTGTCTGTTTGTGACATTCGCTCATGGAAGAGATCCTCCACAGTTTCCCTCTCTTTCACCAACCGGGGTCCCATCATGCAAAGCCCAGTGTCGTTCCCGGGTAGCATCCGTTTACGCATCATTATCTCCACGGCCGTGCTTTGCCTGTCCTTGTCCATGGTCATTGAGCCGGTAAACTGATGTTGGAGAGATGGGGTTGACCCAAAATATCATCTCACCGCTCCGCTTGTTTGAGGAGAAAATCCGATTAGGAGGAGCAGTGAGAGAGAGAGGAAAAAAAAAAACGAAGAAGAAGAAGAAAAAAAAAGAGCAGTTTTGGTGTAAAGGAGAGGAAGAAAATTCTTCCGAGGCACGCGATTGTTAGATCATATTTTGTTCGCAGCGTGCTGATCCAGCGATAAAATTTGACAGACATTCTGCGAAATTATGTGGAGTTGTTGAAAATATGGTTGGATAGATTCTCGTCTCCAAGTGACGCTTATCTTGTGTTATCACCACGCTGCAAACGTGAGCCAAAAAACGGCAGTAAAAGGTGCAATGTCCTGACCAGCCCACCATCTGCGGAGATGTTCTTTCTGTAGTATTTTGAATTGACTATGCCATATGATACAGATACAGTATACTAAAGACATTAATCACAGGTTTGTGTAATGGTGTGTCTTTCCAGAAACTCAAGATACCTTCAGAGATCTGAAGATAAAGATACAAAAAGATACTGTGACACTAACGCTGATTGACAGGGAATGTTGGATGACGGTGTCTTCTCAATGACAGAAAACATAAGAAAATAGAATTAAACAACAAAATAACTGCAAACTTTTGCGTACCAGTGCACAGGTTTATGAATGGTATTCAAAAAGCAAGCTGGCATTGATATATATGAAAACTGTAGAAGAGCTGTGAGGAATTTAAAAAAGACAGTACAAAAGTAGCAGATAAGAAAATCTAAGTCTGAGCTGAATTCTGAACATTCTGTGCAAACTTTGAAACTTTCAAACTCTGAACACTCTGTGCAAGTGTTCCTATTCCACGTTCCAAGTTGACTGTTACAAACAGAATAAAATGAGACAAACAGAATGGTTCAAGTTCCTTGGTAATGATGCAAAATCTTTTTTTAAAAAGCTTAATAAGAATTTTTAAAGCTTACATGTTTGTTTGTATGGGGTTTGTTTTATAGAAAATACTAATAACATCAATTGCAACAATTCATATGAATTATGAGATGTGATGCTGTCACCACCTCACAGCTTTGTCATTGGTTTGTACTCAAATATATCGTCAAAATATGGATATGAATATTTTTCATTTCAGGTCGTTGATCTATCAATGACACAGTCATTCCCCCTGAAAGCCGTTTTTGCAGGATTATCAAATACAAGATTATGATGATTAAACATTGATGCAAAAGATGCATATCATTCCTGTTGATTCCATGTCCAAAAAGGGAGAAAATTGATGGAAGATTTGTTTAGAGTTCAGCAGGAGGCTTGTGGGGTGATAGCATCATCACATATCAGTCAATTTGAGTACATGGTCTCACCTCTCATATCTCTGATTAAAAGACATGACAAACTTCAAAATTCCACGAAACTTTCTCACTCTCTGTTCGATTTTGATGAAAATTCTGTCATTTTGATAGTCTGCTTTTCCAAGTCAGAATCTCTTTTTCATAGCCAAGTTGAATATGGTGTTGAATCACACTTCAACCCTCATTACCTCTCAGTTGTGCTACTTGCCCTCATGGGTAAGTTGAAGTGACATGTTTTGGTGGAGTTTTTTTTTTATAGATTGTTGCCAAACGCACATAATACACCTGTAAAACCTTATAAAATGCAAACCTTTGGGGGAACTAATGTGTGCACAACAGCAGCTGTGCACACATGTGCCAAATTTCTGTGATACAAATATGTACACTCTTCATGTGTAAAGCATAGCCACTGTGGTTTCCTGAGAAACAAACACTGGAGAATGGTTCATTGATGCACCGTGGTATTTGGTATTCAGTTGTTCTTCTCCTCTCCAACCATAGACAAGGGAGGCCAAATGCATCAACATACCCACAAATATATTATTCAAGCAGCCATGCTTTGGCTGTAAGTGCATTACAATGAAGGTATTCCAGTCATGCGCCATTTTACAATTCCGCATCCTCGATTCCCGTTGGAATGAGAAAACAGAGCCAAGGTTTGCCCTGCACTTTCCGTGGAGTTTTCCCCACGTGATTTAAGATTTAAGTCTTGGGCGAGGGTTCGTGCCTGTGGCTACTTTCGTCATCGACCAATTGCTGTGATTTGTTTACCAATATCAGCACATTCAGGCGGCATACTTTATTTTCTGATCAGTACATGCCGTGACAGTCCGTAGATGTGCTGCCTTTATGCATTCAGTACAGGGTCCTCAAACAACTGTCGAATGAGGTTCACATAATCACATCTTTGTCTCATTGCAATTTCTTTTCAAGTGTTGGAGGGCGTTCATGCACCTTTTACCTTTTACATTCGTAGCGCTGAAAATGTTGATAGGATTAAGTCATTGTTGAAAACTCATCTGTTTACACAACTTTAATTCTGCTTTTGTTGTTGTTGCTGTCATTATCATAATATGTACATAATGTTGTATTTTATTTTTATGTTATATATATATTTTTTTCCCCGGATTGATGCGCTTAGAAACATCAGTATTAAGCGCTATATAAATGTATTCATTATCATTATCATTAACCTTTAGACACTGAGCATGTTTCTTAGGGGAATTTCACGGAAAGCCCATAAAATAGTCCCCAGAGTTTTGTATCTCTGGGCATGGATGTGAGATTATATGTACATCATTATTATCAAATGCAGTATCCATGTCAGATTTTAAGAACTGTGTACAGGTGTTGGCAATGAATCATCTCATATGTAACAGTGTAATATTACCTCCAAGTTTATGGATGATCTAACTTTTGATATTTATAAGTGAAAAATTGAGCAAAGAAGATGGAACTCCATCGGGATTTGAACCTAAGACCTCCGGATTGCTAGCCCGATTGTGTGATTTCCCATAGTGTTAATGCATTGTAAACAAGCAGTTCTTGTGAGCTGTGAGCAATGAATGAAGACAGAATAAAAGATGCACAGGTACAGTGTACGTGTATGCTACACATGTATACTGTACCTGTATATGTATGCATCTTTCATAAAAAAATGTCATATTTAGCCTGTTGGTGTTACTGTATCCTTCAGTGCTTTCATGCAGCCTTAAGCTGGAGGAAGAATGATTTTAAATGTGTGCCTTTCTCCTAAAAATGATGTTTTGATTCATAGAAAATTGTGGTCCAATGCATTGATTTTGATGTGTGTTGGATTTGATAATAGTAGCCTTTGTGTCTTGCTTTATCTTATTGAAACACATGATTTTTCGCACAGATACTTTGTTTCTATGCTCTTCACGTTTTTAATAATAGTCCCACATACCGAATTTGCAGACATGTTCTCTTTTTTCTCTTCCCATTGCAGGTAGTAGGCAATATTTTCATCTTCATTGGGGCCAATCTTGCAGGCATCTTCACCCACTATCCGACGGAGGTTGCCCAGCGGCAGGCCTTCCTCGAGACGAGAAGATGCATCGAGGCGCGTCTCATAACGCAGCGGGAAAACCAACAGCAGGTACGTAGCTTTTCTAAATCATCATATTTTCACACTTTGTCACTCTTTACATTGTATGTGCCGCATTTGCGTGCCCGACTCGGTCAACAGTGTGCCAAGTTTGCATATTGTGCTCAAACACACAGACCCATCCAAACCGATTGATAATTGCCAAATACCACAGTACAACGAAGGCTTCACTCACGATTCCATTCCTCATGCATGTAGTAGCTTGCTTTGCATGGAGTATGAATAGCTGTGTTCCATAGGGATTTTTCAAGTTACCGGTACTAAAGTAATCCTAATTTTCTATGGCGGTTGTGTCTGCAAAAGTCATTCCTCCAAGACCTGCCCAATTACTTAGCTACTGGCCATTTGCAAGAAAAATAATTGTAGTTTTGCCATGGAATCTATCACTGCAAAGCTTGGAATTTTTCTCTCAAAGTTTGCTTATTGCATAAGTGGTATAACAATTTCTGTAAAAGCTTCAGAATACATGGCTTGAAAAACAGAATGTTTTTCAAAAACACTCATGCATTGTGGTCTGAGAATAATGTGGCACACAGGGGGCTTACACTGTGGCACACATGGAGTTAGTAGCTTAATACATGCTATGCTTACTCATATATATTTCATACCAGTGACTTTTATATTTTGCTAAGTACTGTGTGGCAGGAAGAGAGAGAAGAAAAAAAGAGTCAGTGTTGAGAACATGGCACAAGCCCTCCCCACATGCCCCAGGCCTATTAAAGCGAGTCAAAAGTGGGCCAAAATTTGGAGCACCCACACACAAACACCTGTCCAATTTATGTGCAAGCCAAAAATACCTGTGGATATCCTCCTGCCTGCAAATAATGCCATGCAGTAACATTACGGGAAGCGAAGTGGTCTTTTCTGCGGTGTTTAGTCACAGGTCACCCAGCCTCATCTGTGGCGGTCACTCAGGGGATGTAGTAAAAGTGACCACTGTGGACAGGTGGTCACTGTGGAATGGTGTAAAGGGACTGTACAGTACTGGTTGAGGTGGGATTCATGTTTTGAACATTCCTAAGTGAGATAATGAGAAACCTCTTTTGAAATATGAAAGAGTATGTAATTTTAAGAAAGATTCAAAGTTTATTTGATGAATATTGGTTTTCAAATGGCTTAAATATCAAAAAAAGTGATAATAATAAAAGGCGACAGGCTACGCCTTTTATTAGGATCTCTTTGTTTCAACTTGTTTTTGGATATCTCAACCATTTCAAAACCGATTTTCATCAAATAAAATTTTGATACCCCTTAGAATTGCATGACATCTCATAGAGTGGTTTCTGAATATCTTGCAAAACGTTAAAAGCTAAATCCTTACCTCAACCAGAACTGTACACACCCTTTAAAGTAGTATTTTATGACAAAACACCATTTGTTCATTTCCACACACTGGTAGTATAGCAACTGGAGCAAACGCAGCCATTTTTTTTTTTCAGAGTCCCTGTGCTATCAAAAGCTGTGTATTTGTCATATTTGTCAAGAGAGCTTTGACCCGTTGAGGACGAGTCCCAAGTATACTCGGGCAAGTGTCTATGGGAAATGTGTGTTGTAGCAAAATCAGCCTGTCCTATCAACGGGTTAATGGAGATGTTCGTGACAGGAACTACAGAACAGGAAAAGCAAAGTTGTCCTTTTCTAAATGTGTTTGTGGAGACTGTTTTTGTGAAAGTTGGTACTCCTATTCAAAGAGCGACAAAGACGATATTTATCATCAAAACCTACCAAGTGACACTCGAGGTTGTCACACTGTGAAAAGTGATTGCGGATGTCTTACCTAACTTGAATATCCCCATTTCTTTTTTTTTTGTCAGAACAACAAATTTTAATGAGCAAGCTTCCCCCATAGATCAATACCCAGCAAAGAGAGGCTAAATTCAAGAGGATGCTACAAATCTCCGCCTCCTCACTAAGCTACACCACTGATGACCAAAGACCAGTTATATTTCTGAACGCATACATCCTTAGAACTTATCTAATGACACTATTAAAGTCCATGCATTGTCAAAAGTAAATGGGGGTGTGTTTTCTAATTCACAACAGTCCTGCCTCGGTCAGAGCAACACTTTTAATGAGCCAGCTTCCCCCGTATATCAATAGCTGGCAAAGAGTAGAGGCCAAGATGTTTACATATCTACACCTCCACATTAAGCTGCAGCGATGATAATCAAAGGCCTATTTATAGATGCAATATCTATTATTAAAACTCACCTTAAAGATACCAGGTCATCACATTTGTCAAAAGTGAGTGCGGATCTGTTACCTAACTCGAACAGCCCCATTTTTGTCAGAACAACAAGTTTAATGAGCTACCTTCCGTAGTAGGGATATCAATAGCTAGCAAAGATAGGCTAAAGGCCCCCTCACACCTGAGCGAATTGCCTGAAATATGACTTGCGATGGCTGGCGAAAGGCATTTTTGGAAAAATCGTTTTCAATGGTAATTGATAGTAAGTCATATTTACCCTTCGTGTTTGGGTTCGTACACCTTCTGAACTAACAGTTGCGATTATTCAAATTCGCACGGGATTTTTGAACATGTTTAAAATTTCCCGACGAATTGAAAAATCGTCTGTCATTTGCATCTCTTATTTAGTCTGCGGTAATCGTTCGTTTATCGTTCGTGTGCTATTGTCACGCATAGTCCCTCATCGCGCTTTTGCCAAGGTGGACCGATCTTGAAAGAACCCTAAACGAAGCAACACGATGACTGAATATGACTTGCCCATAGAAATGAAGATACTATGACAAACGTATTTTCGCTTGCCATCTTCTATGCGAAGGGAAACTAAGACTGACTTTTACTAAATTTGAAAGGCGATGCATACACGAAGGCAAGTCTAAGAGATACTATGACAAACTATGGATTGCGAAGTGATACGAATACGAGCGAATGACCTGACGAAAAAATTGGCAAATGCTGAGCTGCTCTCTGTGACCAGCCACTCACCACGCTACTCATATATAAACATTCCACCTGAAAGTTTCAAAGTTTCTCCAGAAAAATGGAAGATGCAGCCCGCCTCAGAGTCCAGTATTTACTGGCAATGGCTCAGAATGATATTATACATCAGCAGCTGAACCTACACCAGTTCATCAGAGGCCGATTCAGATGGAGACGAGGCTTCAGACGACGTCGTATCTGGAGAAGGACGTGGCTGAACCCTGCCATAAGAAGGGCTTTTGGAATCTACGACCAGCTGTTGGGTGAGCTCCGAAGAGAAGACTCTTCGATTTAAAAGAAATTTCTCTGCATGCCCCCTGAACTCTATGATGAAATCCTGGAGAGGGTCAGAGGAAGAATCAGGAGGCAGTACACTTGGTACAGGGAGCCGATGGAAGAAGGCCTCAAGTTGGCAGCTACTCTCCGTCATCTTGTGTCTGGCACCAAGTACTCCGACATGCAGTATGGGTGGAGGGTGCCTGAAAACACCCTATCTGTAGTGGCCAGGGAAGTGTGTCAGGCCATATGTGACGAGTATGCAGATGAAGTCATGACAGCCCCTTCAACCCCTGATGGATGGAAACAACTTGCTGGTGGATTCTACAAGCGGTGGAATTTTCCCCACTGTGTGGCAGCTATTGATGGCAAGCATGAGTGGCCATCAGAAAGCCTCCTCTGTCCGGCTCGCTATGCTGCAGCTACAAGGGCTTTTTAGTATAATCCTGTTGGCTATAGTGGACAGTGACTACAAATTTATCTGGTGCGATGTTGGTGGTAGGTATGATACAATAGGGGAAAGGGTGTAGGTCGAGTCAATTTAGGGGTACGTCAGATTTATTACCACCTCACCTCCATTGTTACTGTTTCAATATTTATTTTCTTTTTTTTTGGCTAAAATGATAGCAATTGGGGGCAATTCATCTCAGTTTTTGCTTGATACCCTTTTTCTTCTTCAAAAACGTGCTTTAAGAATGATTAATAATATTGGATATTTATTTCACACAAATGATATTTTGTGTAGAAGCAAAAATCTGAAATTGATTGATTTGTTTCATTATAATGTTGGTATTTTTATGTATAAATTTTCAATTGATGAGCTTCCTGACATTTTTGCACATATGTTCATAAGAAATAATTCTCTTCATATCTACCCAACTCGTCATCGTGATGACTATCACCTTCCACGTACTCGCACAATTTTTGCGAAAAAAACATAAATGTTTACAGTGCCAAAAATACTGGAATCTTCCGGCTGATTTTACTGTTTATCTTTGTCGTCCTTTAAATGTAAATGTTGCGTGGATGATTTCCTCTGGCCCCACTGAAATCTGGACGGACCTGGGGGGCATTTCATGAAGCATTTTGTCCGACAAGTTGTCGGACGAAATTTGGCTCTCAGCCAATTAGATGCAAGGATTTCGATAGCTTGTAACAGTTTGCTAGAAAAATATCCGACCAAAATGCTTCATGAAATGCCCCCCTGGTCGCTTTTATACTCCCCGAGGAGCGCACACACACGAACGAGAACGCCTGATCTATTCTTTCGTCTTCGTTTCCAAGCGCACGCCATATCAAACCATTGCTCATTGTTCATTCGTCTTATCGGGTCATATCAACCCTTCGCTCGCCTTCGGCCGCAATTTACTCAAAGAAGTGAACCGAAAAATCGTTATCCTTCGCATGTAATATTTATCCTTCGCTCACCGTTCGTTAATCATATTTGACTTTAGTTTATAATCGGATGATTTGAAGGCAATTTTATTTGAAATCGTTGAATTCGCGCGCATTTCGTGCGTTTTTCCCATTCGTCCCCCTTCGTCCCCCTACATTCGCTCAGGTGTGAGGGGGCTTTAAAGTTAAGAGGATCTTACAAAGTTACATCACCACACTATCTACACCACTGGTAAACCAAAGGCCTACAAATGTACTATGTATTGCTTAAATTAGTTGACGGCAATTGAAACACACAGTGGTCACTTTCCATGGTAGCAGGTGGACAGTGGTCAATGAGCTAGAAGTTGTTCACAGTTGGCACTCTGATAATTGCAATAACTTTACCTTATAACATTTACAGTTCAAGTATTTATAAAAGCATGCAGATCCCATTTCAAACTTTTTTCCCAATTTTTCCTTTTTTTTTTTCTTTTTCCCCTCGACAGGGAATTAATCAGTTTCTCTGCTTTACATCATCAACGAATCTATATTTTAGACTTGTCAGAGACATTCTCACGTTCATTTTTGCCTTTTTAGACATCCAGTGTGGAAGGATATAATGAAAATACAGTGCGTATCAAAAAAAAGGTAATCCAACTTTGGAGGGATACTATTTCATAATTATCAGCTATCGGGAGCACAATTTTGGTTGTGAGGAAAGAAGAACTCTTCCTCTTTCCATTAGTACCTATTAATATGTTGACAAATGTCATGCATGACTGAGCACATAAACTTTAAAGACAACAGTGACAAATTGCACTTTTTCCAAGTTTGCATGTTATTGTGAAGGAGCAATGCATGTCTCACTGCATGGACGAGATCTGTTTATGGTAAGTGGCCAAATAGGCCAGCCTGTACCAATGCAGGTTTGCGTTTAGGGTTTCTCCTATTAACATTGTATGGTTCATAACCTTTGCCATAGCCTCCTGTTCGATAACTTGGTCACTCCCACAGAGGCTTCCATTTTCTCTGTTTATATTCAACATATCTTGCAGCGACAAAACCATATCTTGAATATGAAGAATGGAAAAATGGATAATGGTTTAGCTTTTATGGGAAGGACCAAGTTATTGACAACATGGCCATGTTGAGGGTTATGAACCATTCAAGGTATTAAGAAGAAACCCTAAACACGAACCTGCAGTCATGCAGGCTGGCCTGATGATTTGACCACTATCATTGACAGATCTCATACATGCAATGAGTCATGCATTGTTCCTTCACAATAACAATAACATGCAAACTTGGAAAAAGTGCAGTTTGTCATTGTTTTCTTTAAAATTCATGTGCTCAGTCAGGCATGATGGTTGTCAACATAATTAGGTATCGATGGATAGAAGAAGAGTTCCCCTTTCCTCGCAACCATTAACATTGTGCTCCCCATAGCTGACAATTATAAAATAGTAGCCCTCCATAGTTGGATTACCTTCTTTTTGATATGCACTGTACTAATGTATATAGAATGAGTAATGTTGTTCTCTGTCACAAACTCTTCCCAAACAAACAGCCTTTTAGATGGGTGGATTGGTGCCACAGATGTACTCAGGTGACAGTGCTGGACCTAAACGTTGCTTTGGCGATGCAGACTCATAATTAATGGTACCATCCATTCCGCCAACTCCTGCAAACTAAACAAGTTGTTTTTCCTGCAACAAGGAAGTAATTTGGGATAAAAGGGACAAAAAAAGAACATTCTGTCTCCTCCTGATAGCCATGGGAAAACATCGACGGTGGAGACTCTGGCATGCGATAATGGCCTCCTAATAGCGAGCTGAGTCCCATCCGAGCTTTTGCTGCAAACACTTGTTGCTGCCGACTAAAGCTCTCGCGTATTACTCATTCCTATGGACAGAATAGAGTCCCGTTCTGCCTTGAGTTGTGTTATCGCAAGAGGAAGGAGCCCCGTAATGTAGGCGGCTCTGTCAAGAAGTAAGTGGCGATGTTGGCAGAGAGGGCTAAATTTAGTGCTGTAATGCTGTGAAATTGGTCCCTCCCCGACACTGGGGATTAGGAATGATAGACTGATGATCAATAAGAGAGGTAAAGCTGGTTTACCCCCAGTCTTCTCCCTGCTGCGCCAGCTTCGAGCACCTCGTGCATCCCTCTCCCTTTGGGGCAAATCTTCTTGAAGTTTGACTTGAGTATATTGGGGCTTTTCGGCCAGAAATTGATAGATTTTTCTGTTGTGAAAGCACCCTCTTTTTTTTTTCCCCAGATCTGCCAATTCCAGAAACTTGGAGGTACGCTGCCAATTGATTTTGTTATTTTGCTGCCGTCTTTTTGCCACTCTTCATAGCTCCACTGAGTAATGTGTCATGTGTCCCAGGGTGGTTGTGTGTGTCAAAAACTTGAATAGTTGGAATGCCTGAAATGGGAAAAGTTTTGGTGTTTATAAAGTGGGGAAGAAGCTTTTTGTGCGGTTAGTCTTGTATTGCTCAACCTATGTCATACTCAAGTTTGAAATCAGATCGTGCATGGAAAAAAAAAAATGATACTTGTAAGATCAGAAACATTTATGGCATGAAACTTTTGCGAATTGGTGACTGGAATTGAATGCATTGTGTTAGTCTAAGACAAAAACTTCACAAAATTTTCTTGCATGCAAAAATTTATGGTCTTACAGGAGATGCAAACCCACTGAAGGCCATTGATGCCTGGAGTTTCAAATGTTGAACTTATTCTTTTGGTTCTTGTTCATGATATAACTCTTTGGGGACAAGCGTGGAAGAAGTAAATTGTAATAAAAAACAAGAACCAAGCCTTGTTTATAATAAGTAAAGTAAACAGAACAGCCACAGTTCTTCATCCCTGCCTCTTTTATTTTATTTTTTTTGTGGGGTGGGGGTAGAGAAGGGGGAGATTTAAGTGCCCCCCTCCCCCAATTCAAAAAAAGATAAGTTTAGAATAGAAAATCTTTTTTTAACAACTAGTATATATCACATTAAAGAGAAGCATCTTTTGAACTTGAGCTAATTATTGTATGCATAGCTCAAAGGAGTTGTGTTCGATAATCATGCTAATTAAAAAAACAGCTACAATTGTATCAAATTGCTTGATGGGGAAGGAAAACATCAGGTCTGAATATGCTGAGACTAGGAAGTAGGCCGCCTGTCCGATTAGTTTGCTGCGCAGAATTACGCTGTGTAAACACGCGGCTAAATGAGTTATGGATCGCGGCATTGGAAGAGGAAACGTTTCCCAAAGACCTTCGGGGAGGTTTCGGGCTGCCCACCACGCAAAGCCACTTTCTGTCTTGCCCAGCATTTATTTTTTTTTAGCATCTCGTTGTGGGGGCATGCATCCCAAAACGCACCGTGCTCCTCCGTAGATTTTGTTGGGTAAATGCCAGCTGGAATGTGAATGCACACACCAAACAGCCTGGTTTAGTATCCATGGAGGATTTGTAACCACATACCGGTTGGTAATGAAATAACGGTCCAGGCGCTCCCGCCATGTGGCAATCTCTTCGCCTCCACCAAGCAATCAATAATCTCCTCCTGATGATGCAGACGGGAGGAACCTCGTCCTAGCTGTACCGTCTCATGGCTTGCGTTCCCAGGTCACCTTTACAAAAACATCTTCATTTTTGTTACTACTGCAACCAAAATCTTACGAGTCACAGCTTTTCAACAGGGCAGTTTTATCTGATGACAAGATTTTTTTTTTTTATAAGGATGTACTCGTTTTATGATTTTCAAATTGAATGAACATCTAGAATGAATCTACACAACCTATTTGTACCAAAAAATTCATCAGCCAGCATTCCTGAAAATTTGCATTTTGTGTGTGAAAGTTTGCAGGTACACATTCCTGCATTGCTGGATTTCCATCATTTACATTGAATGAATTGGGACTACTAATTTCTTCGTATGATATCATTTAAAACTGGGAATCTACTCATGGAGAAATTTACTTTAACCTTTTTTTTATGCTGACTTTTTTGTGTCCGTATGTCTGTGTTTGTGTCTGTCTGTTTACAGATACTTTCAGCCTTTATTTCGAAATAAATTATTAACGACGGGGTGATGTAAACGACAAAGTACACAGTTGATAAACAAACAAGTATTAATGCAGTGTACATAGACATACTTCATACAAAACCTTGTTTGATTTTATAAGATGAACAAAATAAATTTGATTAATACAAAGGCAAGACTATTATAAGCAATTGCATGAAGCGTTTATAGTCCCTTCAAAAAATACAACAGTTGAATATGGATAATTTTTAAGATCAATGTCAAACATATTGATAATTTGCCACTTTGTATAATTTCAATTAGATTGTTTAATTCCATTTGTATGTCTGTGTAGCTGTATGATTTCAGTTATATTGCATAATTCCATGTTTATGTCTGGATGTGTGGCTGTACAAGTGTGACTGTGTCCAAATATGTATTTGTGTCTGTGTCTGTATGTATTACCTAGGTACATATACTTGTGGCTGTACCACAGGGTGCTTGTTTCTCAAACTTAATCTCCTCTACATTATTGCGTCAATTTTAAATCATTTTAATTTTCAGTATAAAAAATTTTAAAAATCGAAACCGCAAGGGTGCTTATTTATCCTGTATTTGGAGCAAATGCTTATAAATCTACCCACTTTTGATTGTTGAATGAACTTTTTATGTCAGGAAAATTTATCATTTGGTTTTCATTTACTCTCAAATCTTAGAACATGATAGCGCCTTTCACATTCTCAGCTAGCGATTACATCAAATAATGAGCAGTGAGCTGTGGCCACATTCCCTGAATGATAAAGAAATGAATACAACTGGCAAGCATAAAGCAATAATTCTTGCCAATACCTTCAAAGCTTTAAATGAGAATCAATGACATACACCGTAGTTACTATGGCTAGCATTCTTACAGTTACGTTAGAAATTAAGTTTAATGTCCTGGCATGTACATTTTGTCAACTTTGGCAGATTCTTGTACATAATATACACCCCCTGCATCGCTTTGAAACCTCCAGTTACTTATGAGAATAAAAGGACACATGTTTGTAAAATGAGTGTGGGAAATCCTCTCCAACAAATTTGTGCAAAATATTGGCGCCTACATCATAACATCCATTGTCATAATCCAAAAAGATTAGAAATATGATATTAAAATCCTCATCAGAACATAAGGCTTTTTGGAGCTAGTGAGAATACTTTGTGTGTTTGGGGTTTTTTTTTCTCTCCACAGTATAAGTTGAATTGAGGCCTTATATCTATTTGAAAAAAGTGTTCAATGTGTTGCAAACAAATGTCATCTGCACACTTTTGTAGTCGATGAAGTACTTGACAGAGTAGCAACAGGTGATGAACTGTGCAAGCTGTTGCAAGCATGAGGGAGCTTCCTCGTAAAGGAATCTTGGCTATCAAGTCCCCCCCCCCCCCCCCCCCGAATGCAGCTTTTTGATGGTATCACGCTGGAAACTTCTCAGATCGCCCATTAGGTGTCCAACCTCATTTCACGCCCGTTGAGTCGTAGGGGAAGGCTATGAGTGTCGCACCGTATTACGGCATCATTAAACCGCCGAGCTCTCGTTCGCAATCTCCCCCGCTTATCTTCTGACAGTTTCCTTCTTTCTTTCTTTCTTTTTTTTTGTCTTGCTCTATTAAGATAGTGACAAGTGAACCTTCTTTTTTGACAAGTGAACCTTCTTTTTTTTCTTTTATCCTCCTCCACCCCCACCCAACAACGGGCTTCTGTGCAGTTTATGATGTGATATTATGTGCACCGACCAGGCATGAAATAAAACAGTAAATACAGCTTGCCTCACTGGCTTTGACAAAACCATTTAACCCGTTGAAGACTAGTCCCGACTATACTCGGACAGGTGTCCATGGGAAATCTGTGTAATAGCACAATCAGCCTGTCCTCAGCAGGTTAAAGAGAGACACCACCCCTTCTTCAGCTTGTTATTAAAAGAAGATATAGTGTTGGTTGAGATGGTGATTCAGATTTTAATTTTTTTCTAACATAATTAGAAACTACCTATATGAAATATTAAAGAGCATACAATTCTCAGAGGAATTCAACATTTTTTTAATTAAAATCGGTTATGATATGGCTGACATATCCAAAAACAAAGGAAAACAAAGTAGTCCTAGTAAAAGGTGGGTCCCCATTTTATTAGGACCTTTTTGTTTTAAAATATCTCAGCCATTTCTCAACCAGTTTTCATCAAATTCTGAGTTCCTCTCAGAATTGTATGCTCTTTCATATTTCCTAAGAAGTTTCTCATTATCTCACAAAAGTTGGAAACCTGAAGCCCCATTTCAATCAAAACTATACCATCCCTTTAAACTTTTGGGTCCTGGAAACCGCTTTTTTTTTTTTTTTTTGGCTGTTAATTGTCTATTTTTTCGTCCATTCATTATTTTAAGTGCTTTCTAGGAAAATCTAAACAATTCATTATTTGAGCCCTCTGTTGTTTATTAGTAATTGAATTGCTGTGGTTGCAGAATGTTTTAAAATTTTGGATGCAATGGGTTAAAGTAAAACTTCAAATTCAAGTTGACTCCAAATTCAGGGGCACCTTATTATTACAAGGTCGTAAAATTATGTTTCTCTCTGTATCAGGATGCAAAGCAAAAAAAAAAGCTTAAAAGAATTGATTTTGACTATATTCGGTTGCAACAAATAATTGGAGCAAATTTCAGTAAAGGACCATTGTGTATGGCAAGATGCATTTGTTTACCTTGAAAACCACTGCCTGTTTGATTTTGAACACCAGTGCCATCACTGAGAATAACTTCAGTGATCTGGTCACAGAAATGTAAAATGAGGAATGTTGGCATGCATTTTAATTTTGTGAATTTCGCTACAGCCAAGATTCGCGAAATTAAAATATACATGAAGGCTCTTGTCTACACCATATGCATTGATTGCCAGAGGCCCTTCATGAAAATTTCAAGCCATGAACAGTGGCACCCCCGTTAGTTTTGCAAAGGCGCCTCCCCTTTACAGAATTCCTGGATCCACAAGGCTGTCAGCTCCAATTCGCGAAAATTTCGTGCTTCTAAAATATCATGTTTTACAGTATTCACATACCCCATGAGACCTAAAGTGTAATCTCTACACAGCTCCAATCCAATAAATGCACCAGCGCAGTGACACCTCAGCGGGCTAGGTGTTGATTGTTACTGAGTGAGCTTGTGAGTGGGTCTGATAGCTCTCCATAAACTCGGCTTTTAATTAGTCCTTGCAAACAAGATGCGAGATTAATTGCAAGGCACAGTTACAGGCAGCTTTTGCCTTGTCGCTGTACTCGGATATCGCATCCATGAACTAGAGCGTACTTTTGATGTAGACATGCTTGAATATCTATGAAATACACTAGTGTATGTCCATTTCTGAAGTGTAAAGATTTGATATTGATCATTCTTTGTCACTGTAGAATGAGTTCTTTGACTCAATCAGGGAATTTTGCTGTTAAGCTCTCAATTTTATTGTACTGTGACTTTAATGTTCCCTTTGGATGGTGCTGCAGACAGTATGTTTGAGCATAATATGTGCATGTAAATATGTGTCATATAATATAATATTATATGGCGATAGTGCATGAGGCTGAATGCACTATAACAATATAAGCACCGACAAATTCTGAATTTGCCCTCAGGCAGTTATATTCAATTCGGCCTGCGGCCTCATTGAATATAACTGACCTTCGGGGCAAATTCAGAATTTCTGTGCTTGATACTTGTTATAGTGCAATAAGATGTCATGCACTATGTGTTATATAAAACAGCATACATACACAGGAGAACCATACGAAAGCCTAGATCACATTCACAATTCTACACGTACATGATGTGTCTAGACAATACCACTTACCAGATTCTTTGAACCTGTGGAGATAAAATCCTGAAAACCCAAATTGAACTATCGAGTCTAGGGTCTATTTAGATCTAACATTAGATCTAACAGTGCAAGTAACAGTACAATAGGTTAGGACCAACGTTACGGTCGTTAGATCTACGAGTGACAGAGCTAGTTAACACTAACGTTAAGTGACTAACGTTAGACTGAATAGGTCTAGATCTACAATTGTATAATGGATGTAACACGTTAGAGTGACGCCCTACTTACTGCACTGGGTCCGGGACTAGATGATGTATTGTAGGATTAGGGATCTACTGGATTTAAAAACAAGGTTCGTGCCAGGCATTGTAGGCGTTGACTTTCACTTTGTGTAGCAAGTCACCATCATTGTAGTCACCATTGCTGAAAATGTGGATGCCGACTTGCCGAGAGTGTGTTGTAGAAGTTCATAGCGTAGCGTGGTCAAAGAGCGCTTAGCGTATACCGTACATACGCTGCCCATCTACGGGGCACTTCCGCGTAGATGTACGGAGAAAGCAGCACAAATCTTGGGTTGACTTGCTTAATATCCGTCGGATTGATTCCTTTCTCAGAACAGTAGGCGTCTAAAATTTGTAGGGCGTATTTGATGACATCCTTTGTTTTCTTTGTGTCCGTATCTAGAGATCAGTCTCTGTAAAAGTAGCGAACCTGCTGTTGTTTTCAGCTTCCATGTTTAAATCTACCGCTGAAAGTCCAGTCCCACACAGATAAGTTGCTGGCATATCAATAGCCAGCGAGAATCGAGAATAACGATAATATCGAGCAAAGCATATCGCGGTTGTGGCGCAATCGCGTCGATAAGATGCGGGATTCAAGTACTCGATGATTAAAGTGAGGGAGCAAAAACCGATAGTCACATCGATAGTGGGTTATCGTTTGCAATCGTTATATTTTGCGTGCACTATAACTTTTGTCATGCACTGCCGGCCTGTATCATAAGTATGTATGCTATTTTATATAAAAATATATAAAATAGCATACATACTTATGATACAGGCCGGCAGTGCATGACAAAAGTTATAGTACACGTAAAATATAACGATTGCAGACGATAACCCACTATCAATTTGATATCGGTTTTTGCTCCCTCATTTTAATCATCGAGTACTGAATCCCGCACCTCATCGACGCGATTGCGCCACAACCGCGATATGCTTTGCTCGATATTATCGTTATTCTCGATTCTCGCTGGCTATGCCAGCAACTTATCTGTGTGGGACTAGACTATCAGCGGTAGATTTAAACATGGAAGCTGAAATGAACAGGTTCGCTACTTTTACAGAGACTGATCTATATAAACAGTATCTTAGACAATAAGGACACAAAGGATGCCATCAAATACGCCCTACGAATTTTGGACTCCTACTGTTCTGAAAAGGAATCAATCCGACGGATATTGAGCAAGTCAACCCAAGATTTGTGCCGCTTTCTCCGTACATTCTACGCGGAAGTGCGCCGTGGAAATGGGTAGCGTGTGTACGGTATACGCTAAGCGCTCTTTGATCACGCTACGCTATGAACTTTTACTACGACATTTACAACACACTCTCGGAATCCACTTGTGCAGCAATGGTGACTTCAATGATGCGTCTAACGTGTTACTGTTAGATCCATGGTAGACCTATTGTAGGGTCAAGTGTTAACTAACGTTAGCTCTGTCGCTCGTAAGTGACATAGATCTAGTACAGAATAGTAGTATAACGTTAGGCCAGGGCCCCTAGACCTAATCTATCGTAGGGCCTAGAAATCGTTAGATATAACCACGTAGACCCTAACACGTCAGGATTTTGTCTACACAGGTTCAAAGAAACTGGCATTATTGCTTGTCTAGACACGTGTAGAGTCTTAAATGATCTAGGTTTTCGTATTTTTTCAATTTATCTTGCCTGGGTATGTATGCTATTTTATATAACACATAGTGCATGACATCTTATTGCACTATAACAAGTACCAAGCACCTCCAAATTCTGAATTTGCCCTCAGGCAATTATATTCAATTCGGCCTGCGGCCTCATTGAATATAACTGGCCTTCGGGGCAAATTCAGAATTTGTCGGTGCTTATATTGTTATAGTGCATTCAGCCTCATGCACTATATATATAATATACAGTGTATTTGCACACATATTCTGTTGTGTTTTCTTAGAATCATAATGACATGAAATGACAGGAATTTAAGTGCATGAATTTATGCATTGGATAGTATGTCCATTGACATCTCAGGCACTTTAACCCAAAAAATATATGTATAACACACTCAGGTACAGTTCGCTATACCTGTTGACATCAGCCTGTTGTTTGCATTTCCCTGGTGACGTGTTGAGCTTTTTTCACTCAAAGTGCCCTCGTGTGATTTCCTCTGTTATTCAACCCAAAGAGTAAGGATGCCACTGAAAGGCTTACGGTTATAGCAGCTTCACTGAAAAGGAGTGCAACTGAACACTTTGCGACAGAGTAACTAGAGAATTACGGAGGTTTTGTAACACTAAGTGGTGAAAGAGTGCGGACAGGGGGGTGGGGGGAGGAAGAGCAAGAAATGGGTGCAGACCAAGAACCCTCACATGGCTATGATATGAAGAGCTGTATTGCAAAATGAGCTAACTCTATTCCCGTTCAATTGAGATATTTGCAATTAAAGCCTGCTAAAGAACAAAGAAAATTAGTAAGAAAATCACAAGATATTTTTAACCATAACTGCAAGAATATTCCTTGTTATGTTACAAGTATGGTATCTCTGGAGAAATTTCATTTACCCATGTCTGATGATGGATTTACTTTTGAATTGAATATTCAAAAATAGTACGTAGTCCATTTTTGCAATGAGAATCTTCACATAATGAACGAACAACAAGACTTGGAAAAGGCACCACTTCATAGGTCAACAGGAAAGTGTGTGCAAAGTCTGAAACCATGCTGTGTCCATATTTATTAAAGTTTTGTGGACCCTGGCACAGAGAGGGTATAAAGCCCTTGACACCCTCCCTATCCCAAGTGCCCCCCCCCCCCCTGCTCTACCCCACCCTGCAGGCTGTTTGAAGTAGAAAATTGGTGTGTGATTTGAGCAATCCCAAGGGAAACCTAGATAGGCAAGAAGAAGTGGCCTCGCAAGTCTGTGCACCAGTTGCAAATGGAGGAGATTGCCCCGGGAGCTCCGATGGAGTGACAGAGCGAGAAGGGGTAGGGAGGAAGAAACCAGAGAAGGAGGGGAAAAGGAAGAACAGAAATAGAGAAAAGATGAGTGGGGAAAAGAAATATGTGAGGAGAAGCAAGTTGTATTGAGTAGTCTCAACTTACAAAACTTACACTTTATATCCCCTGCTTTGTGTCCCAGAAGAGCATAGAGTTCTTTGTCATTAGACCGTGCAGGATAACAGCTCGTCGCTAATTACACACGTTTGTAAGTGAATTGGATTCCAATGAGGCCAACTAAAAGCTGATTTGTTCCAATAAGGTGCAGTAATTTCTTCAAGCAGTTCGGGATTCTATGACTACTAAGTCGTTCCTGCCATTACAAAAGCAGCTACAGGTAGTTTAACATCTAATGAAGATGTGACAATGAATCTGAAGCAACTTCTCCATCAGACAGCGGGGGCAAACCGTGCTAAAGAGCAATTTTCTCTGTCAACAGATCGCAGTCGTAACCCCAATCACATCAACTGCCATTCAGCAACATTCGTCGATCAGTATAGATAATGACTCTGTTACAGGTGTGTAGATTGACTTGATGAAATCATAGACTCATTTCCGGGTTTGTTTCCTCTCACCAGCAGTAATGGCAGATAATTGACATTGATATGCACGATTAGCTTTACAGGCAGGAGGTGATTAAATACCTTTTTTTTTAGAGAGAGAGAGAGAGAGAGAGAGATACTGCTGGAGAAAAAAAAATTATATTTTTGTTGAAAGAAACATTAAGAATGTAAACAGCATAGTGTTTCAAATTAAGTGAAACTGAAAACAGCTGTGATTGATGGAGCATGATTTTAGTTTAGGGAAGGCAGGAGAGAAGAAAAGTTAATCTGTGTATACTTTAAAAACAGAATATCAAGATTTTTTTTTTTCATTTCCAAGAAAAATAGTGGCTGGAAATCAGTGGTATAAAGCATTTTAAAAAAAGAAATGTAAAGAAATGTACATTCTCAGCATTGTGATTTTCTAATCGAAAACACAAGGACGACGTTGTAAATGTTCAAAGCAGTGTTATCAGAAGTAGACCATGTTTCAGCTGACCTTCATGTGATGTTATTTTCTGTTTCATGGAATGTCAAGGTCAACTTGCCAAATGTTCCTTTGCTTTACTCTGATTTTATCTTGCAATCGATAATATCAATGTAATCACTGTGTTTTTCATTCGATAAATTTTGTTCTACAGTTATTTGATGTGGAAATTGTACTTACAAATACAGTTAAAGATTCAACTGTATTTAAGGAAAGTGTCCCACCAATTTATACTGCTTGATCTAAGGAAAGAAATTTCAAATACCTGCTAATTAAAAGAAGAAAACCATACTCAGAAATGCCTTGCAAACAGAATTCTCAAAAGTTTAATTTTCATACAATGTAGTTTCCATTGAACTTTTTTTTTTCGTTTTTAGAATGAAGGGATTTTGCCCCAAATAGCGTACATGTGATATGTAGTGATTTAAAAAGAAAAAGTGGCACAGTTCATTCACATACGAACCTGAATCCAGATGTGAAGCGTGGGCAGTCTGCTGTGATAATATGGAACTAAAATCTCTACCTTGTGTTCTTATCCACATTGGCCTAAATCCCGAGCAGGTCGTAGTTTACTTTGCGCTCTAAATTTAGAAAGCCCTGGCAGGGCATCAATTGTAGTAAAAGGATTCCCACTCAGTATCCTATTCGTGGCATCAGCGTAATTGAAACTGAATTCAAATAAACGGTGGGCGCTTCCCTCCACCGGAGATGCGAGTGGAGATGTAATGGAGGAATGAAAGGGGCTAGATCTGCAAATTCTGTCCATTCAAAACTGTCACTGACTATTGGGGAATGAGAAATAGTGGATAGATACAGTACATTATATTACATTATTGGGTTTTTTTTTCCTAGAAATTCTACCTCAGAAAATCTACCTCAGAAAATCTTCCCCAATTTGAGTATTGGTTTCCTTCTCGTCCGTTGCCGCATGGGCGTCTTAGCGACAAACTCTAGCGGAGAGTGGAAGGGGGAAGGGGGATGTATTCCTTGCAAATCACATTGGGTTTAGGAATCTAATTTGAAGGAATGGATCGGGAGTGCATTCGAAGGGGGGGGAGGGAGAGGGGGTGGGAAAATGGACAGCTGGTCCATGATACAGGCAGAATCAATCCTCGAATGAGATAGAGGGAGAAAGAGATAGAACTGCAAGAAAGACAAATATAGGCTAAACAATTATTGTGTGCTGTCACTCTTGTTTCAATACTGTTGCGTCTCCTTTTCTCCGAGTGCTAGTTCCCCATTTTCTGAACGTCTTCCCCCCCCCCCTTCTCTTTTAAAGGAGCAGTTGTGCAGGAGGGAATAGATGCCTTCATCTGTTTGATTGGCAGTGGTGTGGATATGTATTGTATAGGAGTGTCAGAGGAAAAGAAACGACATGGAATTTGTATGTTCTGTCCTAGTTCAGCGTGTTGCATCAAGAATTGGCGCATGCAAGTTTACAGATTGTTCATCTGGTTTGTGCGCCTCCATAGAGTTCTAAAATTTGAGTCAACTAAAATAAGCTGGGGGACTGGGCAGTTGTAACTGTTGCCCTCCTTTCTCTGTAATTCTCTGTCACAAGTCATTCAGTGTTCAAACATCACTTTCTCTAGTCATCTTTCAAAATCAATCTCAAAACCAACTTACTGTCACAGGCATTTTCCTGCTCTTTTTTTTTTTTCAATCACTGTTCACTTTTTACACGCACAAAATGGCATCACAGTTGACACACACTGTTTCTATATGAAGTATGATTTTTTTTTAATTACCTGTAAAGGTAGGTTATGGTTTCACTCGTGTCATTATCTGTAATTGTTCTATTCAAGTAGACTTACATCAGTGTTTTTCCTTACTCTGACCATCTGCCATTTGTTAACCTTGGCAATGTCACTGGCAAATGTGCTTTGTAGAATCTCGCTGGTATTCTATTAGGTAGTGATCTAGAGGTGTTAAACCCAGTTTGGGTTTTTTATTTGTTTGTTTTTTTATGATGATGATCATCTGATATGAAATTGAGACTTGTCCAAGAATGAATTCCTTATTACTAGGGCCTCCCTTTTTTTCTCTGTAATGTCAGTCCCTTTCAACTTGTTTGCGTAAGACGCTGTAGTGATCGCAATATGACTGCGTTTCTGGTACACTTACAGGTGTGAATTCCTGTTGAGAAATGTCATTGGCATGGTACTGAGTGGTGTGCTTTTCTTGAGTAATGAATGCAGTGAGAAACAGCGGGCATGCAAATTTCTTAAAAGCATCATACCCTCTTCAGATGCACTCTCTACCGGAGTTCTGCCCTGGAGACCACTTATGGCACCAGCATCCAGTCGGGGCGATGCTATGCTCCCCTATTCCCATCATCCCATGCTCCTCATTCACCCCCACCCCCCACCCCTTTACCCCACCTTCCCCATTCTCTGTCTACCGGCCTCTTTTTACCCAGACCCCCTCCCTCAACAGAGCCTGTAGAGCAATGCGAAGGCGATGTGAGGTACTTGGTAGAGTATGGTCAGCAATGCATAATAATAGCTGCCATGTCAGATTAACCTCGGGACTGGGAAACAAGTCTAGCATGTGTCATGATTGACATGCCAATACCAAAGCAGTGACAACTACAATGCACCTCTTTTTCAGTACCACATGCTTGTTTTTTGTGCAACCCAGCACAGTAGTCATTGTCTGTGCGTAGCCATCATGGAAGGATGTTTATAAGGCAAGAATAAGTGTGGCCAACATCGCATATTCTGCTCATACGCACAAACCAATCCAAACTGATCGATAAATCACCAGATACCACAGAACAATGAAAGCGTTTCTCACGATTCTGTTCCTTTCATGTAATAGCTAGCATTCTGTGTGCTGATTGACTAGCAAGCAGTGTTCACTACTGGATTAGCATGTAAATTCTAAGCCTCTGTCACTGTTTTGTGT
The DNA here is from genome assembly GCF_040938485.1 of Diadema antillarum. Lineage (NCBI taxonomy): Eukaryota > Metazoa > Echinodermata > Echinoidea > Diadematoida > Diadematidae > Diadema > Diadema antillarum. Next base: position 462,347 of record NW_027271812.1, on the reverse strand, counting down.
GCAAAATTCATGCCTGTACAACAATGTAGCTACTGGTCATTTGAAGGAAAAACAGTCATATATTTGTCATACAATTTTACATCAAAGCAAACCTTGGCATTTTCTCTACAACTTTGCTCGCTATATATCAGGTTTAACAGAAATCTATAGAATGTCCATAGATTTGAAAAACGAAATGTTTTTCCAAGGCATGACTACGTTGGTGTCTCAGAATAATGTGGCACACAGGGGGTTTCCACCATGGCACATTAGAGTTAACTATCTTCTTTGTCTTCTCTTCTCCATGTTTTATGTACCTGCTCAAATCAGGTCAATCATGCAACCAAAGTGCATCTCATTTCAGTCATCTGCTCCATTTCTTTGCTCTATTTACAATTTTATTTCATTTTCACCTTTTGATAGGACACTACAATTTTTTTTTTTTTAAGGAGGAGAGGGGCTATGGAAAGTGACTGCATAAAACTCTTATCTTTTCTATGTTTGAGGAGAATTTCATAAAATTCAGTGCTCAGTTTGTTTTTATTCCTCATTTGATAATGATCATATCTTTCTTGTAAATTAAGTAAATTTGGCAACAGGGCCCTTATTCATGACACCTCTTGAACTAGATGTATCAGTTTACTGTTCGTCCCTGCTCGGGCGAGCAATTCAAACTTGGAAACAAATATATCTTCATATTGCCTTTTTGTGGGATAGAACAAGGGTTTACCAAAACCTTGTGATATGGTAATGATGCGTCGGGAGTGCGGGCTTGTTTACCGTGATTTCAGCACCGTGTTATGACGCGTATCAAATTGCACGCAAATGGCGAGGGGCCTTCTTCGGTTTCCTGTCATGGCAGAAAAAAACAACTCTACTGTCTTGCCGTCTGCTATACGCAGCGTTTGCTTTCAAACCCCCCACCACAATCAAATTCAGATGTGAGTCAAATTCCACGGGCAAAATGTGATATCATATTGATATACGTACAGTGTTATTTTGCCCCATAGTTAACTAACCAAAGGCTTGCATATTGTATCATGCCTACCGACCTATATGGATATGCTGTGTATAAATAGAGACAAATCTATATTTACATTTATATCCATGACTCCAAATTTGGCCAATATGAATTTTTGACACTGTTAGTGACACACCCTACGACACCATATAACTTTTCCTGTCATTGACTGAGATTGGTGCACAAAGAGAAGTTAAAAGTGAAATTACACATTCAAGTAGCCATTGAAATGGGGAGGTAACGGAGGGGGAGCTTGCCAGGAGGCAGCCATAATTTCAATATGAATACTCTAAAAAGAAATCTTATTTCAGTGTTTCTGGGTGAAAAGATGAAAATCAAAGAAGCAGAAAATGTGAAGACAAAGAAAAGGGGATCTTGACGGACATCATTTTGTTGTGTGTGTGTCAGATGGCAGTTTAAAGTGTGGTTAGCATAGAAGTCTAGTCTTGTTTGAAATGTAGTAAGTGGATGGTTATAAAAGTTTTGGAGACGTATCAGATTGCAGATGATTAAAGGAAGAATGCAATTATATGAACTATTACAGGGTGTGAAAGAGACACAATAAATTGCAACGAAGTAGATCGAATGAATAGTACATTGTACAAAGAATTAGAAAAAAAAAAGTTTGATAAAGGGCACAATTTTGTATTAAAGAAAAGATGAGAGTTCTGAAGGACAGAGCGTTATGGAGAAGTGAGTTCAGACTTGTGCGAGAGTTGGCAGAGCATTTCATTGCTTTTCAATTGCATTTGGCCGACGGCAAAGGATGCATCCCCATCACAATGCGTTGCCGGGGAGAGCTAAATGCGTTGCACTCCGGGCGAAGCCGTGAAGGACCAAGACTGGGGCTTAGAGAGAAATGCCACCACTTGACTCTGGCCCGCCCGTCGACGACGAGTGTTTTGTTTCAGACGGCCCACGCTTTCTGTCACCAAGAGCCTGGCGACATGTCACGGGATGATGCCGGCAGAAAGCTGGCTAATATCGGATTCCCCAGTGACACGCGACAAAGTCGCTGGAGATGACTCCGTCAGGGTGATATACCCGTCGACATAGCGATCCATGGACATCACGTAGTCTGTCCCTTTGCCTGAGCAAAAAAACAACAACAAAACAAAAAAAACATGGATGTCTACAGGATGGGGCAGTCACCTTCTAAAGTGCGCGACTAGCCTAAAGACTTTTTGCTAGATTCTTTGATGCTGTTTGAGGAATGAAAAGATGGCTTTCACCTCCTCATCAAGTGGACTTGGCTGACAGGATGCTGCATCCACTTCTCGAGATGGAGTACATAGATAGGGAGGGAGGAAGAAACGAGAAATGAATATTGAAAAGTACCGTATCCCCTAGCAACCCATCATTGACAGTTAGATTCTCTCTCTTTCTCTTTGGTGTGGAGTCGCTGATACGGTGTGTATTACTTGGAGCCCGCACGTGGAAGCATGTGCCTAGGGCAATCTGTCGACAAGATCGTCTTCCCCGTCTTATTTTCGCTGTGCGTGGTCCACCTGGCAGTCAGGCAGTGGTACGGGTCGCGAGGTCGCACATGTCTCTCCTTCTCGAGTGTTTACGAGAACATTACACAGTCAAGTGTGATGCAGCAGAATTGTGCTCTTAATGATTGCCCAGAGTATTGCAGTGCAGTGTGAGCTGAAGGAGAGTCTACAGCAGGCCTTCTTTCTCATTCATTGAATCTCTTACTTTTCTACCAGTATACATTTTCTCACAGACCCAGCGTCAAATCAACATATAAACAACTAACAAGGATTTTGATTTTGATATTGCATACCTCGTGATGTTCATTATCTCTGTCACACAAATGCCAACATTACTTTAATCATTACTGTTCAAAGATATCATTCTTTCATTATGATGTCATCATCATTTCCAAGGTCCCATGCATCATCACATCATCATCATCATCATCATTATCATCATCGTCATCATCGTCATCACCGTTGTCATCTTCATCATCATCATCGTCGTCATCATCATCATCATTATCATCATCATCACCGATTTCATATCTTCATTACCAGTATCATCACCAGGGTTATCTTGCCATCACTATACCACCATACGCTACCACCATCATCACCCATAACATCATATCAGTGACTGTAATCATCATCTTGTCATTCTGCATCATCAACACTATGTGCCTAGATAATGTCCCTTTTTAAAAGGCTAAACAAGAGCCTTGATCTAGTAGTTACCTCCTCTGTGTTACCACCACCAATGGGAAAGAAAATAAAGTTGACCAACCACTTGTAGACCCAAAATTTGGATGTATACTCACGTTAAAGTCCAACATAAACCAGGGCTTCTTATGTTAACTTTGCAGAAAAAGCAACCATGATCACTCATCACTTCAGTCAAAACGATGAATCCCACCTTGTTTATCTCTCTGTATACAAAATCGGAGACCAAAAATAAATGAATAAATGAATAAATAAATACATAAATAAATAAATACATAGATAAATACATAAATACATGAATACATAAATAAATACATAAATAAATAAATAAATAAATGAATAAATAAATAAATAAATAAATAAATAAATAAATAAATAAATAAATAAATAAATAAATAGATAACAAATGAATGAATGAATGAATGAATGAATGAATGAATGAATGAATGAATAATCAATTGTACTGATACCAGAAGAGTATACAGATAGAGAGAAACAATGATTCGATGTCCTTGTGTGTCAGACTGGCTGTCTTTGAAGCCAAGTATCGTCCCAGTTAGACAAACTTGTGGACGTGTGGTACACATGCCCGGACATAAAACCAATATTGGGCCCAGAGATTAAAAACTAATCACATCACAATCGGAAGCCCGGCTTCCAGTGAGCCGGCCAATGAGATAAAATGTCATGGACGCACCCAGCAACATGCATGGATGTTGAAAGAGAAATGAGGAGGAGAAGGAGAAGGGGAGGGAGAAGGAGGGTTCAGGTAGAAAGACAGAGAGAGTGTGAAGACAATAAAAGAGATTGAGAAAAGGAGAGAGTGTGGGAAGTGTGATGAAACAAGGAATGTGTATGAGAGAGAAAGGGATAGATGTTGTTGTTGTTGTTGTTGTTGTTGTTGTTGTTGTTGTTGTTGTTGTTGTTGTTGTTGTTGTTGTTGTTGTTGTTGAGTGGTTGTGTATAGGTGGTAAAATAGTGAAATTGTAATGGGTAGGGATGGGAAGGAGAGGATAGGTAATTATGTAGGGTTGAAGTGGTGGGGTTTTTTGGGGGGGATTGGTAGTTGTAGTAAAGTAGTATGTGGTTATTAAGGGTAGTTGGGATGGGTTTTATTTTAGATACAATATACTTCCATTTCCTTTTTCCTTGGTAATTGTTGTACTATTGCCCTTGCTATTTGTTATATTGAAACATGAAAATGCATAATCATTTCAGTTATTTTTAAAAGAGTAATTGTCATGTTGTACAGCTAATACCAAAGTGAATCAATGTTTCTTGTATCATTTGATGGGAAGTGAATAAATATTGTTTGAAAAAAGTGGGGCAGAAATGTAAAGACAGTATTAACCTGCTGAAGACGGACTGATTTTGCCAAAACACGCATTTCCCATAGACACCTGCCCGAGTATACTCGGGACTTGTCCTCAATGGGTTAAGATACAAAGAGAGAGGGGGGGGGGCAGCAAGATGAAGATAGAAAGATAGAGAGATTGAGAGAAAGGAAGACATTGTGAAGAAAGTAGGAAGAGGGAAGAGAACAAAAGAGTGAAAAAGAAGAGAGATGGAGGGAGTAAAGAAGGAAAAGAGAAGGGAAGGAGAGATTGTGGCCAAAAATAAAAAGGAGAGAGAACAAGAATGAAGAAAGGAAGAGAAGGGAGAGGGGAGAGCAAGAAGGTGTAAAGAACAGGAAGAGAGGAGGAAGAAGGTAGAAGGGAGAGAAAGGGAGAGAGGGGGAGAGAGTAAAGAAGGTAGAAAACGTGAGGTTGTCATGTTTTTTTTTTACAGAATGCTAAGAACTTGTTCATCACATACTGCATACCACACTACAGATTTAGCAAGTCTAATTTTTCACAAATCAGGACTTCCCGACTATTTAGCAAGAGGTTCAATTCACGATTGTGGAGTACAAGCAATGAATGGAAAAATGTGTGCTTGCACATGTCCCATTCGTGTTGGGATCAGCACTAATATTTTCGCGTGTTGTTCAATGCATGAATGGCGCCCGACTCACAAGATTCACAGAAATAAAACCCTCAGAAAATATAATATGGCTTGTTATCATTTTAGAATGAGATTGCTGACAGAAAACTGATAATATTTTTGCTCACAGGGAACACATATATACATGTTGGGACTTTCACTCAGTTTGTTTTGCAAGATATTTAGAAATAAGCATTTGAACTGCAATTAAATACCAGTGCTAGAAGGTAATCATTTATGTTTGTGTGTGTGTGTGTTTGTGTAAATTATCCTAGACTTCACATGTATTGAATTTATCAGTATATATATTGTTCTCAATGTGTTTTTTCTTTCTTCCTTAATATTTCAGTAACTATACATTATCCATTTGTGCTGTCCTTCTATTGGATACACTGAAGGGTTACCATGGAGTTTGGTTTTTAAAACTGCCGAATAGAGAAATTTTCCTCAGTCTGTAGGCCTGCGGCGCTTTATTGCACTTGGGTGTAATGCCAATAACTTATACAATGTGAAGAGGCACGAATGACGCCTGATCCCCGTGTTGATGGAGTCAAGCTTTGCCCAATCATGGAAATTACATTCGCCCATCAACAATGATATCCACCCACTCAATCAGTGCCCTGGTCTCTTGAGAGAGAGAAAACAGTCTGCACCATAATATTTTTCTTCTCCAATCATCCATTCTTTTGATAATGCCACATGAGAGGATATGACTTGAATGAGAGAGAAAAGAAAATATGAACACCACCGTCATCAAACTTGTTAGCTTTCCTTCGAGATAAAGTGTCATACATTCCTCTCGAGATGAAATTACATCAGTTTTTCTTTTCAAGTTTTCAGCAATCAGAAATTCTGAACCTCGCCATACGTTCAGAAAGAGGAAACAAACGTTAATAAGTGAGCTTTTATGTTCTTTGCGATTGTTTGAGGGAATAATGTGTTATATATCTGAAGATATATTGACTGGAAAAAAAAGGAGGCATGATTTATAAATGTGTTAGCTCTGAGACCAGGGGCCCGTTTCATTTAGGTCTTTGCAATTACTGTCCACTGGAAGAGGTTCAATTCTTTGATTGCTTTTGAAATGCCCAAAGCATACTGTTTTCCATGACATATGGACTGCCACAAGGTCATAACTTTTTCAGTATCTGCCTGATGCTGCGAAGGTTCTACAGCTTTCTCTCAAACCACCCTTTTGTATAATCTTCATTTCGGCATAAATCCAGACACTAAAATGTTTGCATTGCTTTACGTAGGGAGGGCTCCACACTAACTTTTTTTTTTTGGTGGCCCGATGGGGCCACCGAAATCATCAATTTCAAATTTTTGGTGGCCCGAAAAAAAACAATACAAAACATTAACTCACTGCATGTATTTATGCATTTCCTGCGCAAAAAGTTGTGAATTTATTGACATACTTTTAAAACAATTTGGTGGCCCGCCTACGGGCCACCAAATTTGCCCTTTTTTAAAATTTGGTGGCCCAACTTTCATTTTTGGTGGCCCCGGGCCACCATTAGTGTCGAACCCTGATGTAGGAGTGTGTTCATTAGCCTCATTTTCTTTTAGACTTGTGATGTGAGATCAGTGCTAGCTTGGCATACACCAATCTGAATGTAAATGCAGTTCTTCTGCTCTGAATGCTGTCTGATGAAGGGAGCGAAGGGACCGTCTTGAAGACAGCTTTATCAGAGGGCTGTAGAGGCGCTTCCATCAAGGACGGGTAGACCTTGTCTTGTCCAGATGTTTATAGAAGGTTCCATGTACTTCCCAGTAGGCGATGCAATACCTGGTGGACCTAATTGAATCCGTCTAGATATGCCATCTTCCATCAAGTCTGTCCCCCTTTTCTTCCCCGCCTTCCTGCTCCGTTCCTTCTTTGCTCCTCCCCCTCCCCCCATTCTGCTGATTGCAAATTAATGATTCCCGTCCACTTCTAATTTTTCTAACTCCGCGGCCAATTCCAGCCGAAAGTGCCATATCTGTACCCGGTCTCGTTCTTTTGGTTTTGCTTTGGTTGTTTTTGCTTTGTCTGAAAGTGCATTTAGATTGCAGTTTATGAGGGAATTGCAGTTGTGGATTAGAGTGGCGAAGCAATTTTGTGCTTCACTCGTGTAATTGAATTCTGTTGGGGAAATGAGATGGTATGTTACAAAGTTCTACCTTGGTTGTAATTGTAATTGTTTCCTTGTGTCCTGTCTCCTCGTACATGCATCTCTTGCGCGGCGACTACTCTCTTAAAGGTACGGTCATACTCTGGTCAGCGAATCATGTTGTTAGAGATGAGTGTCCATCTCTTTTCAAAGTATAGAATGATGTTCTCTGCAAAAAAAAAAAAAATGTAATCAAGTGGTGTATTCACATTGGATTTACTATGGCAGTAGATACTGTGGTAATTTGTTGTAATACCATTCTCATTAGCAAAATACGGCAGTAATAGATACCGTGGCAGTTTAGTTGGTACCTTTCTCATTCGCGAAACACATTGCACCACGATACTTCTGGCCAGAACGTATACCTTTCCGACATAAGCACTGCTCTTTCGCGTATCTCATTTGTTGAGAAGACAAGGAAGTGTGTCGGGTCAGATGAGAAATACACCGCTGTACAGTGAGTAGTATTTTGTGACAGGATTCATGCGCAAATATCGTAGGCGTATTTCACACGAACTTTGAATTACCACTATGAATAGTGTAGTTTGCGTCTTCATAAAGATAAGATATCGTAAGCACCGCATTCACAGCATGTCATTTGCAGCAGTTTCTGTTAAGCAAAGAAAGGTATGGCTGCACACATTTATTAAACAATCTGGCCGTCTCATAAACGTGAGATTCGCTGACTTCCAGACCATGATATGAGCAGTTCTCCCGCATTACCCCTACTGATTTTGTCACTACATAATTTTTATTGATTAGGGCACTTTCTTTTCTTAACGTACTCATACCCCCACTCACGTATTTAATCATAGAATGCCATGTAGGTTTTGCTTGTTCATTCAATCGACATGCATGCTCAAGGATACCAAGTATATATATATATCTATATATAGGTACTCCTCGTGGTAACCATGACAACTTGATCTTGTTTCATACACGCCCCCATGACACTCTACACTTGGCAAACATTGGGCTGTTAATCAGACACAAGTTTTATAACAACCTGAACGTCACTGACGGGTAAGCATTAAGTTGCGGAATGGGCAAGCGTGACTGGCCACCATTATGATATAAAAAGAGCAGAGAATCCGAAATGAATTAAAATTTGATTAAACGGAAGGCTGGGAAGGAGTAAAGAAAGAAAGACCAGCATGGAGAGGAGAATGATGTGAACGTATCAGGTTTATGAAAATGAAATGAAATAAAAATTCAGACATGATCACTTTTCAGTAGTGGTTGTTCCATAGGTTTTTCACCCATTTTCTTCTCTCTCGATTGAGGTTTAGGTTTCTTGCGAACAAAACTACGTTAAGGTTTTTTTCCCCCTTAAGCAATTTGAAAGTTGTCATCGAAAGCCTAGAGTTGTTATTGTGTTACAGTGGTGTGGTTTTTCAGACATTTGGAATGTTTCAATAGATCTTAAGAGTCACTCTCCCCCATGCCCCCCACCCCCCCCCCCCCCCATCCATCTCCTTGGGGGAACACTTGGAGAGGATTTACACCCTATACATAAATGCAGGGCTTATTACCCCTAGGCAGGAACTAGTTGAAGAAAATAATTTCCAAACCGTATTATTGTCACTTTCAGGGAGACTGAGAAAGGGTAAGGATGCTGTATATCACTACTGTATAAAATATTTGAATACCACAAATATGAATTCAGTAATTTTTTTTTTTACAAACCAATCAAAGGGGTATTATGAGGCAGTGACAACAATCATCTTTTCCAATCTGTGAACAGATTTTACTCTTTCATGAAAATGTGTAAATTCTAAACATTTCATAAATACCTATTTTCTTTGTTGCCTGGTGTAATGAAACCAGTGACATTCTTTCCATTTTGCTTTTATACTCTTTTATTAAAAGTTTACTTGAACATGAAGTAGCATTTTACTTGAACAAATTTATAATTCGTGCAGAAATTTGACATACTGTATTCAAATCAAATGGAGCATCTAGAATAAAGTAAGTACATTTTTGATGGTTTTTAACATTGGAGACCTCACTGGTTGCACAACGATACACAAATCATTGCCATGGTACATTGTAATTGAAATGATGTCCAGGAAGAATCGACTGTAACTGGATCTCAAAGTTCAACCACCAAGTAACCCTGCTGTACATACATCTGCGTTTAGAACTCACATACATGTACATCTTTGTGAAAGACTTTCAGAAGCACCTTCAAGCTAACATAGGAGAAGAGGGGATACAACACAAGAGTACGAGTTCAGAGACACTTGTTCCTAAAATTGGACCTGTAGTTCTGAGTCTGTAAATTTTCAGTATGTTTGCCTGTCTACACTGATCCATATTTAGATACGTCTGCCTCCCACTAAGCCCATTAATCACAGCACAGATATCATTCCTTTACAGACGGAATTTTAACTTTCAATGCCTGATGTCATCAGAGAGGGGATTTGATTGACATGGTATCACACAAATGCATTCCAGTATGTGGAACAATCCATATCCTGCCCCACAAAGACATGGCAGTGCACCGGTCTGCCTTTCAATGACATCTCACCACTCGCTCTTTACCTCTTTTCAGGAGCGTCTCCTATTGTCGGTGTTGCCGAGGCACGTTGCCATGGAGATGAAAGCAGACATTGCCAACAAGAGGGAGGACATTCAGTTTCACAAGATCTACATCCAGCGGCACCAGAACGTGAGGTAAAGTGACACCATGGTTTAACTTTACTCTATTTTTGTGTCCCACTTGTCGTCCTTGCAGTGGAGTTGTTCTGTATTTTCAATGTATTCTGTCGAAGCTGTTATATTCATTCATTTGACAAAAACTGTTTGAAAGGCATATGGCCAAAGATTGTGTTGAATTGATAAGATTATGCAATTTACGTTATTCATTGTATGAGCAAACAAAAGTTTGAAGTCAAATATTGGGAACTTGATGGAAATAGTGCGACCATGGTAGAAGGCATTGGAGCTTCTTCTTTTTTCTCTTGTAAATACGAGGTAACATTGTCTGTAACCTAATGCCATCTTCATTCAAAGTTTAATGGAAATGTGGAGTGAGCGTGCAACTGTTTAAAGTGACCTTTGAAAGGTAATTCTAGAGCGAGTGGTATGAAAGATTCGCCCTTCTGTGTTAGCAGTGGGGTCTTGTTTCCCGCCTCGCTGCTAGCTGCAGTACCAAATCATTTTTGTACCAAAAGCGCAGAGCTGGAATTTCATCTTTCAATTCATCCCAGATGTGGGCTCCTTCATGAGATACACTTTAAATGTAGAGCCTTGGCCTGTGATAAAACACAGTGTAGTCCCATGTGCTAATTACTCTGTCAGGTTTAAAGTGTCATTGCCTGTCTTCAGCATTCAGAATCAGAACTTATACCTACATTCTTCTTGACGACACTGCTAAACAATAGATGGGCTTACCAAAAAAAAAAAAAAAAAAAAAAACTTCTGCACTTCAGTTTTCCATTAGAAATACTAAAAAAAAAAACACTTAAACTCCTATCTTGAACCCACATGCAGTCTTTAAACATTCCTTACTATTTTGAATATGAATGAAGTAATAATGAGAATGACATTGCATTTTCTGCAAAGTGTAAAGTTTGTCAGAAAGTCATAATAATGACATGAAGAGAGAGCACAAAATATATCAAAGAGATGGTATAGTTTTGGTAGAGATGGGGATTCAGGTTTGAATTTTTGGTGAGATGATTAGAAACCACTTATATTTAATAAAAGAGTATGCAATTCTAAGAGGAATTAAAAGTTCATTTGATGAAAATTGGTTTTGAAATGGCTGAGATATCCAAACACAAAGTAAAACAAAGTGGTCCGAAGAAATGGTGGGACCCAACTTTTATTAGGAACTCCTTGTTTTTGGATATATCTTGTCCCTATCAAAACCAATTTTCATCAAATAACTTTTAATTCCTGTTAGAATTGTATATGCTCTTTTATGTTTCATGTGCAAAGTGGTTTCTATTAATTATCTCACAAAAAGTTACAAATCGAAATCCTTATCTCAACCAAAACTATATCTGCCCTTTAACGCTGTTGTGGTTGATGAGTGTATTATAGCTAATGAGGGATATTTTGTGAGTTGAACTGCAGTTGGCGAAGCAACAAATGAAGTACACACTCTTAGGCAGCTGCCGCTGCTCTCAGAACTGTTTCTTAGAGCAAGAAAGACATAAATATGAACCTCATTATCTCAGACAGCAATGTCACACACCGATGCCTTTCACGTGACCGAAATGGGCAAAGCTTCTGGGGAGAAGTGCATTTCCAATATCAATTGATACTCACAGCATTTGGACTGGTAAGCAAAATGCACACTCAGAGAGAGAAGGGGGGGGGGGGGAGAGGTTATGGGGCAGAGTTGTCTTCATTGTAGAGTGACCGGTCATTTTAGAGGAATTAACTGTGCGACACCCATGGAGTGTCAAAACCCGGGTCTCTGGCTGTCGGCCGGCAGCTGGCATTGCCAGGAAATCTATGAGCGATGTTGATCCCCTGCTCCTTCAGACCCCATTATCAACCTGGCGCTTATTGACATTGCTATGAGAGTGGACGACTTGTCATGGGCTCCCAAACGAACTTGCAGACTCGCCGGGCTTCATGAAGTACTCCAGCAGTAGCTGTCAGAACTTGTGGACAAACCTGACCGAAAAGCTTTTTGAATTTCACCACTAACCACTTTGATACGATTGCGATGCAGACTTTGTATGCTGTGCTCCAGTGTCCTCTCAGATAAATGTTTGTTATGTGGTTATTGTATGATGTGGTGCAATGTTACCAATCATACTTGGCTAGTACTTCCAATCCTCATCAAATTATGTGGCTCGATATCATAAAATCCACAAAATGTCTTGAAGGTTGATTGTATTCAGTATGGATGAAAACACATGCATTAATTTCCCCATCAACTTAGCTCATTTTTATCAAATAAAAAATCAAGTAGTAGTACTGTATAAGTGGATATTTTCGCTCAAGTAATTTTTTGCACTTGGCAGGATAAGACAACTTTTCTGTGTTGTTTATCTGCGGAATCAAGACATTATTAATAAGTGGAACAATTGACAAGGAAAAATAGTTGCATGCTTTTATTTTCGTGCTAGTTTCTGGTCTCGCATAATATATGAAAATTTCCACACCGTGAAAAAAAATTCCACATTTACAGTACCACTTTTCCAAGTTACCAAGTGTTGCATTTTTTTTTAACACTTATTAGAGCTTTTACTTTTCCTGGTATTGAAATATCCAGACATGCAAACTTCATCCAGCAGCTTTGTACCTCTTTACCATCTTTCTCGTTTGTTTGGGGAGTTTTCAGGTGCGCAATTGCTTGAGCTACAGTGTACTTTTTCTGTCCTGCATGTTAATTACCAGTATATTTTCAGTAATTCTCTTGATGAATGAAATAGATGAAATATAATCTTGATGAAATTTCATGATTGAGTGCTTGTATGTACCTTTTTAATTTTTTTTTCAAAACCAAAATTTGTTGTTTTTCAGTTTTTGTTTGCTTTTAGAATATGTATTTTCATCTACATCCATGTATTTTTTTTCTCTTTTTGTCTCCCAACATTGGTAACCCTGCGTGTCACATTGTCCAATATTTGTGTATCAAATTCTCAATAAATTCAGACTCAATTATGACTGCAGTGACTACTTTACATCCTACTTGATTGCAATACTGGCAGGGGAAGATAAAATGCATTTTCCACCTTGATTGAATATATGCATTGAATCCTGACTACCCCCCCCCCCCCCCCGAAAAAAATGAATAAAATATAATAGATGAATAAATGAAGACTTGTCAAGGCTATTGTCACACACAATCTGTGTAAATGTGATGGTTAATAGCGGAAGTCTCTTTGTCTTCTTGCCTTGGTCGTGCATTGAGGTCTTGACAAAGAAATATATATGTATGTATATATATATATATATATATATATATATATATATATATATATATATATGAATGAATGAAGGTTGGATGAGGTCCTCAAGTGACCAGGCAAAGCATCTGCCTGGGAGGAAATGATCTGTCCTCTCTTTGTTTTATGAACTCCATAGTGACACAAATCAAAATCTTGGCAGTCATAACATTATCATGATAATGATAATGATGATAATGATGATGATGATGATGATGATGATGATGATGATGATAATGATAATGATAAAAATAAGTGAGATGATTTAAAGGAATGGTGCAGTGTCAGTGGAGATGAGAATTTGGCTTTTAACTTTTTGCGAGATACCAAGAAAAAACTTATGAAATAGTACAGAGCATTCCATTTTAAGAGGAATTCAAGTTTATTCTATGAAAATCGGGTTTGGAATGACTGAAACATCCAAAAACAAAGTAAAACAAAGCCATCGTAATAAAAGGTGGGTCCCACACTTTATTAGGATCGCTCTGTTTTGGATATCTCAGCCATTTCAAAACCAATTTTCGTCAAATAAATGTTGAATTCTGATGGAATTACATGTTCTTTCATATTTCATAAGAGGTTTCTCATTATCTCACCAAAAAATGTTAGAAACCTGAAATTAGGTCTCAACCAAAACTATACGATCCCTTTAAAGTATTTAAGCCAAATCCACTCTGTAGAGTGCTGTACGTACAGAAAAGAGAAGGTTATAAGGAGTATATTATAGAAAGTACAAATTAAAACAAAAACATAGAAAATTGAAAAGAGGCATTAAACAGGTGGGTTTTTAAACCACTTTTGAAGCAGTCTGATGAAGGGCAGTATTTCAAAATTGAAGGTAAATCATTCCATAAGGTGGGACCGCCATGAGCAAAGGCTTGTGTGCCCCAGGATGTTGCAAATTTTCCCCCTTAATAACATGTAAATGTACTCGAGGTGACATCTACGATAGAGGGGAGACTTAAAGGCATAATTTACCATTTGCAGATGAAACAAAAACACAGCATTAGTGCTTTTAAACAGTTCCAAAATCTGAATTTGGGATAATAACAACCACTGTAATAATTTGAATCCGTGTAATCAATTCATGTATTGTTAAATACACAAAATGTGAACAATAGTTATAATAAAAATGTTGCAACGCTAAACCGTCTATAGTTATGGTTTTATGAGAAAAATACTGATATCTTGTTATATTTCAGGCTTTATTGCAAAAATTTTACATGGTAGGATGTTTTGTGATACAACAGACCTAAACATATGCATCAAATGTGATATCTTGAACATTTTTTTGAATCACCGTCACCAAAGGTAAACAGGACCTTTAAATGCATGGACTGTTACACTGGAATCTTAAAAATAATCACAAATTCAAATGGTACTCGTATATCATCCACTTTTATCTGACTATAAAGAGTTTTTGAGGCTGTTTGTTCTAATGATTAGGTTCTTGTTCACTCTACAAATAATTGTCATGTCTGAAAATGCTCAAAATATGCAGAGTTATAGATATGTCTTGATAAATAGATAGATAGGTAGATATATATTGTAAAGTGGAAATTTTTGTGCATTTTGCACGACTTTATAAAAACTAGCACAAAAAAGAAAACAACCATAAATATTTTTGCTTGCCATATGTTCCAGTAATGAATGTCCTGATTCCGCAGAATTAAAAACATGTAGAATTCATCTTACCCAGCTGTGTGCGAAAAATTACTAGCACAAAAATATCCACTTTTACAGTAGATAACTTTGAAGATTGATGAATAGATAGATAGATAGATAGATAGATAGATAGATAGATAGATAGATAGATAGATGGATGGATGAATATATAAAACATTTAAACATATTTTGCAAGCCTCATTCACTCTCAAGAGCTGTGATATCACACACAAGTGTTTATATCTTAAGAAACATATCTTGAAAGTCTCCTCCATTTCAAAGAGCACTGCTATCAATAGTAAAATAAGAAATTTTCGAGAATGCTTATTGTCTTCCAAAGCTAAAATTATCTCCTCCTCTCGAGAATTTTCCTGGTAGTAGGAGGTTGTTTTGTTTCTAATTCAGTAGAAGATGATTATTGGGATTCTAAGAATCTTTTCAACTTCATTATCCGTGATGACTGTGGAGAAGAGGTAGTTACTCCATTTACAGTTTTGTTGTGTTTCAATTTCAATAACAATGTAAGATACAATTCATGATTTTTTTTCGCTTTCCATCATTCTGGAATGTGTAATGCATTCATTGTCTCAAGAGGAGACAGAAATAGACCGATACAAGGTCTTCTTAACTGTAATTCTAACATTTGTTGGGTTTTTCCCCGAATGAAGTATATTTTTTCGATGACACGCAGTGCATCGTCTGAACGCAGAACATGTTACAGTATGTACTTATACATGGTCTTTCTTTGAGGTACTACAGAGCAAAGCTTGATTCTGTCAATAATCAAGCAGCATTCAAAGGCAGAAGCTGACTGGTGTATCGCTTTTTGTCAAACAACAACAACAACAACAACAACAACAACAAAAATGTATGATTTTTGCCAAAATGATGAAGGGGGGTGACAAAGGCACGGTGAATTGTCTTCAGATATTGTTTCCCTTTTTTGAAGAGATCAAATCCCTTGATTGAAAATCTTCATTTCTTTTTTTTTCACTGAGTAAATGTGGGGTTTTAACATTAAAGCAAGCTGACAGAAAATAAGAATAGTAACAGGATGCATCATAGTGCTTGCCACATTCCATTTGATGAAGAAATATTAGTGAGGAAATCGATTGATAATCTGTTGACTGAGACATTTGTGTCCTTGTCTTCTGATTTTGCATTTTCTAAGTCTTCCATTCATTCATTCATTCATTCATCCATTCATTCATTCATTCATTCATTCATTCATTCATCCATTCATCCATTCATCCATTCATCCATTCATCCATTTATCCTTTCGTCCATTCATCCATTCATTCATTCATTCATTCAATCATTCAGTAAATCTTTAATTCATGTATTTATTCATTCATTCTTTTATTGTTTATAGATTAATCATGAAACTGATATTCAGTCACCCTGTTTTTCTGTGAATCCATCCTCTTCCCCTCTCTACTCTTTCTTTTTCTTTTCCTCTCTCCATAGTAAGTCTCCACTTCCTTTTTTTTCAAATCCTTTCTCATTCTATTCATCCTCTTGTCTTTCCCACTTCCCCTTTAATCCAACTGTCCTCATCTGTCATATCTGACGGCCAAGAAGAAAACAAGGCAAGCCTCCATCATGTGTAAGTCGCACCATGGCGTTGGATAACGCCACAGCTATTCAACCACTTGAGGAATCCATCCTTTGATGAACTGTCCGGAGCACAAAACTTTTAATACCAGCTTCCGAAAGGGCGGATGCATTTCTTCCTGAGATCTTTGTCAGCCATCTGGCAGAATATGAAAATGTGATAAATCATAATTCTTGTCTGGTGTGATAAAGGGTGCTACTTGGAAGAGGTGGAGGAGGAAGAGGAGAAGGAGGAGAAAGAAGAAGAGGAGGAGGAGGAGAAAGAGGAGGAAGAGGAGGAGGAGGGTGTGGAGGAAGAGAAAGAGGAAGAGGAGGAGGAGGGTGTGGAGGAAGAGTTTCCTCATACTTTCACTGATGTGTTCTACTAATATTGCTGCATTCTCTCAATCCTTATGTATATGAAGGTGGACTTGTCCTTTAAACCCTTTTATACTAGATTCTAAAATTCAATGGACATTGCATAAGATAGACCCCCAAGGTTATCACATTTGATGCGCTTATCTAAGTTGTTGTGCATGTATCTGAGCTATACTGAAATGCTTCCTAGATTTCATCATCTGCATGTACCTCACAAGCTCAAATCAGGTTCAAACCTCATCACCCCGTGCTGCATCCGCTAACAAACAGTCCCCCCCCCCCCTCCCACCCTCATTTTGGTATTGTCGTGAAATCAAATTGGGCTTGAGCTTAGGAATATGGTTACCCTAAGGAGATAATACTAGCATCCGTCATGGATCCCTACACAAGTGGCTCCTAGCTCCACAGCAAGTATGGTAGGTGTATCTCTCTCCCTCTCTTTCACTCTCATTCTCTGTGTGTCTCTTTCTTTCTGTCTGTCTGTCTGTCTGTTTGTCTGTCTGTCTGTCTGTCTGTCTGTCTGTCTGTCTGTCTGTCTGTCTCTCCTTCTCTCTCTCAATCCGGCCCTGGGAAGAAAACTGATGGGCAGTCGGTCAAAGCACCCACTCGAGAAGTAGCGTGGTGATATTGTTTCTGCTGTACTAGTCATCTCGCTTTACCTTGCTTGCCTCATCTCGTTGCCATGGCAACCATAGCGTGTCTTCCAGTAGTGATTCCCATCCCCCTTGCAATAAAGCAATCAATTCTGGCATGAAGGTCTCAATGCTGAAATCTAGACTTGTTTCCAAAGATAGCCAATGAACCATGGCCATCATACCATAGCAGCCCTTCAAGACCCATTCATACACACTGGAAAAGCATGATTCAAATCTCGATTAAACTCACGCAAATCATTGAGCTTTTCTCTTTTGCAAAATCATTGCAATCTAATTCCGAAATGATCCCAAACTCAATAATGTGAATATTGAAACACACATTTTTCTTTTTTTCAGTGTGGATTTTTTTAAAGCAAATTTGGTGCTCCCCTGAACTGTAGCAAAAAATCTGACACTCAAATGTGTCTGGAGTCAAGTTAGACCTAAATGATTAATTAAAGTATTCTTATCCTCAAAACTGTAAACAGATAAAGTCCTGTTGAATTTACCAAGCAGAAAAAAAAAGTAAGTAGCACAAATGTTTGCACTTTTACAAAGGATTCTTTAGCTAGTAGACATGCTCAGTATGTTGAGTTGACCTCCTGTTTTCAAGCATGCGCCATGATGTCAGTCAAACGTCCGTTTCTGAAATTTCAACCCAGACATTTCCGCTGGCCTATAACATGCCCCTGTCTCGCCCCTTTGCTGGAGTACCACATAGCCTGTGGGGCTCTGCAGATGCATAAAAATAAAGAGAAGAGTTAACAGCAAACTTTCTATTTGCGGACCAGTGACCCTAAAGGAATGGCCAGCCAGTGCGGTATCTATTGCCATCTTGTTCTCAATTTTTCACCTCCTTCATCCCACATTTTCTTCCTTTTTTTTATTCTCCTGGAGGCTAAACAGTATTTTGTGATGTCCCTTTTTTTAACCGAGTGCAAAGCTTGTCCCGTATCATTTCATCTCTGTTTTCTTCCTATTCTCACTTCTCTCTCCTGTGACTGTTATTTTATTTTCATAATCCTAATCATAACTGGGCCCTGTTTTATGAAGAGTTAAAATTTAATATAAAGTTGATTTCTATCATAAGTCTATGGCATGCTGTGTGTTGAGGAAATTTTAAATCGATTTTATCTTTTGATTAAACAGGGCCCTGTACTTTCTTCTTTTATTCTTTCTCGCTTGCTCAAGCTGTGGGAAAAGGTCAATCTTTGATATCTACATATTCGATGTCTCATCTCCAGAGTCGTGTGTCAAATGCTTGTACATAGCAGCACACAACCCAGTGTCCTGCGCAGTAATAGTATTTTGGCCATCAAGTTGAAACAAGACAACATTTTCCGCTGAAGTCTGACTTGTTTGAACCTACAGCAAGAACAACTAGATTGTGCTGTAGGAAACTACTGTACTCTTTTAAAGTGAAAACTAAGTTTCGGTAAGTGCTTGAGAACCCGTCTAGCACCATTTCATTTTTTCTTGCAATATATCGAAAGAGTCCACTAAGAAACTTACCTGGGTGACGCGGTTTGCTGGAATAATGAGTCGGTTTAGAGTATTTTGAGAAAAATAATAATAGTAGGAAAACCGACTTTTATTCCAGAAGGCTCCAGACTAACTCAGTCTCGGGAAAAATTCAACCCTACTTCAGACAATTCACCTGCAGTTCGTGATCGCCACATTCTACTGGCCACTGCATAATACCAAATGAGGCCTAACTGAATGGACAGGAAAGTGCGTGCTAACGTAATCCTGTACACACAAAACAAAAATGACAGCGCGCGGTCCTCAGTTGCTGAGACGCGCGGTCTTTGGACTTTTTGTTGTTGTTTATCAAGCGCCTTTGATTGTTTTAGAGGTGCTTGATAGGCGCACACTAATTTTGCATGCACGCAAAAGAGGTTTTTGATGCGCGTGTTGTCAACAACTCGGACCATTACTGCGAGTAGCCAGAACACGAAGCGCTAGTTTATACAGGCCGCTCCCATAGGACAACACTGTACAATCAGAGGGACGACCATTACAACTCATCCCGCCGTCAAAGCGAAGCCGAGTTATCCCCGAGTCCGAGTTTATCCTGACCCCGTTCGGGTAAGTACTGAGACTGAACCTTTTTGGTTAATCTTTCGCATTTTCGTCGTTACCCGTCGAATATCTTGTTATAACATCGTTATCCTGTACATTTCCTAAGCATATGTTCACATTTGGGAGCGAAATTTGACAACTTTTGCAGGCATACCAGAGCTTTGTTTGGGCTTTAAGTAAATAGAATAGTATTCAACAAACATAACCGAACAATCACATTATCTCATCAGATTTAACTCAAAGATGGTGGTTGTGGCTGATAACATTTTATATGCAAACATAAAATGTGAGCTTCCACAGAATGTTCAAACTATGTTTAACCTGTTGAGGACAGGCTGCTTTTGCTTCAAGACACATTCCCCATAGACACCTGCCTGAGTATACTCAGGACTAGTCTTCATTCAATGGGTTGATTAATAATAAACCTGTCAATTTATGGTTTAGTGTACCTTCATTCCCATTGTGGCAGTCATCTTTCAACGTGGAACAGTTTTCCCTACTTTAGCATTCAAAGAAAATTTTCAGATTATAGCCATGTTCAGACGTATTTCTAGTTGGAGTAAAAATTTATGGCACGGTAATTAAAATTCAAATTAATGCATATTCCACGACCCTTGTGTCCACACGAAGGTCGTGGGAAGAAACTCCGACCAATTTATGTGCGAGGGTCGGTGTCACTTCCGGAAGTGGTAGCGCCGCGCACGTAGACCATGGGATTGTTTTTTACAAGTGGCATTTGTCTTCTCCATTCTTGTTCATGGAAATTTCTGCATGAGCGCTAGCTTCTTTGTCGCGATCGACTAGGTTAGAATAAACTGCACTACACGCGCATGTGTACTCGCAAAATGTCAACATTGCGATTTGACCCAGGAAGTTTTACCTAGGTCATAAGGTATGTAAGTTCATAGATACTCCGAGGGCTTGTCCGCACGGGCAATTTACTCCGACCGGCTAGTCGTGGTAGCGAGATACTCCTGAGAAAACTCAGGAGTATCTCGTTCGGAGGAAGAGGTCGTGGTAAGTTCCTCCAATCGGAGGAAGTTACCAGGACTTTGTTCAGACGGGCACTACTCCGACCTATCCTCCGAAGTTACTCCGACCCTTCCTCCGAAGTTACTTCGACCAAAACTGCCTCCGTCTGAACACAGCTATTGCTGCTGTCCTTTAATAGCCACACTTCTGAATAATTCACGAGCTCAAATTGGGCCAATGCTCATCAGACACCCTTCAAATGCCTTGCGGGGGGTGAAATATTAGGAAAAGTGTACAAAATAATAAAGACTGTGTATGAAATTTGACTAGACATGATTATACAAGGTGCCCTGCTTTCATGCTGTTTGCTGTGGGAATGAATCATATACCTCCACGCGACGATGAAAGTGAATCGTGTCTTGAGGAAATTTGATGACGGTGACTGCGTTACTTCTCAGAGGTTTGCTGTCTCTTTTTAGGTGATAACAAACATCTGTTGAACCCAAAGTGGTGTAGAATGGAGTAACCTGGATCTGTGCACCTGTTCTGAGTGAATGATTAAAATGAAATTGAGATGTTTTGTGATATTCAATGTGATATTAAAGAAAAGTTTACTTCTTTTCGCAAGGGATATAATCATGCTTGACTAAGAAACAAGCCTGCAGCAAGGTCTGAGTTTATCTTATGGCCTGAATGTGAACGAAACAAGATATTCTAAGTAAAGGTGTGTTTTAAAGGTGTGTTGTTTTTTTTTAAAGTGTCGTGTATTTTGTGCTTTTCCAAGTGATCTTGACAGACAACTGACCCATTTCCATCAATATCAAATGACCCTAGCAGAGTTTAATGTGTATGAAAATAAAACCTGCCTAGAGAAGTACATGTATGCATTGTACAATGGCACGTTGATGCATTAATAATTCTTTCATCCACCACTTAGTCATCAGTTTGCACATTAGTGAGGAATCTCACAATCTCATGCGCAGAAATTTCATAAAATCACAATTTTTTTCTGTACTTTCATTGTGCCTGCATTCCTCCTTTTACCCTGGAATCTAATTTCTGCTTGTCTTCAAGTCCACTTGGCAACTTGTAACAATGTATTAAAAGCCTGGGCATTTTAATGCAGCCTCCAAACATACACTGCTTTATCAGAAGTTTTCAACAATCAGAGATAAGTTCACATGAGATTTATTGGTCATTCTTACCATCAACAACAGAAAATGTGTGTCACCTACAAAAAATGCAGATATCAGTTGACTACAATTGGAATATGTCATGTTACACATGTTTTGTTTTGTTTATTTTTTTGCTTGTATTTTTTTTTATAGTAATCCAGCAAGTGGGAATTAATGTGTTCAGGCTGTAAAGCATTCTGCTCAGTGAGTAGGTACTGTACGTCATCAAATCCTCATTGTGATGTTATGCGTGTATTGAACACACTCAACTCTCGGAATTAACGAATGGATATATAAGTCTTTGGGGGTTGCCGGAAAAAAAATTCAATAAATGTTAGATAAAAAAATAAAAAATTGCCCAGGTAAGAAAGATAAAACTAAAGGAGAGATAGAGAGAGAAAAAAAAATCAGTGTTGACAGAATGGCAAATTCAATCGAGCAGCCCTTGTTTGGTGATGGAGGCGTCGAGAGAAAAGCAAAATATATGCGACAGAGTGAGTTTCCATGAAGGGCCTCGGCGCTATATTCTCACCTGATGACAGTAATAATTAAAACCTCCCCTGCCTGCCACGATGAGAGGCAATCATTGCTGTAATGGGGAGTTAATGGCACGGCTGCCCTGAACCTTGTGTGGAGTGAATGGGAAAATCAATTAGGACTAATTTCATTTTCATTCCGGCGTGTGTGTCGTGTTTACTGACGTATCCACCTAAACAGGTGTGAGTGAAAAAAAAAAGAATGGAAATAAAACAAAAACTTAAAGTGTTCAGGTGGAAATAAAACGACAAATTTTCAGTCTTAAAGGGATCATTCTCAAACATTTAGAGACTGCTTTGTAGCAACCGAATTTCAAGCCCGTAAGGCAATGTGCACTGTTTTTAGGTTCCCTACCATTTCTCATCTAGGTTTGATAGTGAGTTACACCAAACTTTTATAACAGTGCTCCTTTAAGTGTATGCATGCACCCTAATTGAGATTATAATGGAGTGTGGTATAAATGTGTACCTCGTGGTTAAAGGGACTGTACAGTACTGGTTGAGGTGGGAAGTCATGTTTTGAACATTCTTAAGTGAGATAAGGAGAAACTTCTTATGAAATATGAAAGAGCATGTAATTTTAAGAAGGATTCAACGTTTATTTGATGAAAATTGGTTTTCAAATGGCTGAGATATCAAAAAAAGTGATAACAATAAAAGGCAACAGGCCACACTTTTTTTAGGATCTCTTTGTTTCACCTTGTTTTTGGATATCTCAGCCATTTCAAAACCGATTTTCATCAAATAAACTTTTGATACCCCTTAGAATTGCTTGCTCTTTGACATCTCATAGAGTGGTTTCTGAATATCTCGCAAAACGCTAAAAGCTAAATCCTCACCTCAACCAGAACTGTACACATTCTTTAAAGTACAAAGAAAACGTTCTGAGAGAAAGAGAAATAAAGGCTCATACTGCCATACTTCATATCAAATCGATGTGAAGCGGATCACATAAATTAGTCCCAATGTGGAGTGGCATTTGGCTATCAATATTTGTGGCTGGCTGCTGCTTGCTTAATTCAAGTAATAGTTTTCCACTGATACGAAATTATCAGTCAAGGATAAATTGAATGGCTGAAATCAACAGGTCCGTAATACCTTCCATTTTGTCACTGTAACCCCTCACTGTTTTATATTAGCTGGGAGGCAAGTCTGGTGGTGCTTTCTCTGTGCAGAAGTCTGGAAATTACTCGTCAATAAATACCATTTACCTATAATAATCCTCTTAATCTCTTTTGTGTCACAATGGCCTTTCTGGTGAAGGTGAAGAAACAAAGCTTAGTCTTGAAGCCAGGCTAGGAATCAGTTAGTCTTGTCTCACTTCTCTTGAAAATCCACCTGTGAATTCAGTTTCATGCTGTCCTAGATATTCATGCCATGCTAAATAGGCCAATTTACAAATATCCAAATTTATGGATTTCTTTTCTTCCTTCAGCGACCTAGTAAAAAGCAATTATTCCATCCACCTCTGCATACTTCATGTATTCCGATACTTGGAATACACTCAGGATATATTGGTTGTTGCTAAGTTTAGCAAGCCTCGGGTAAGCCTTGGGCAATAAGCCTTCTCGTTGTCAGGGAAAGTGTTTGTTGTGAAGGTGCGCATGCAATACAAATCTGTAGGAAAACTGGTCTGCCGAATCTGTTCTAATATGACAATTTGCAAGCTTTCCGCATGCTGGGCTATCATTACCAGGGGGGCATTTCATCAACGAGTTCGTCGGAGTTTTCACCGACAAATTTGCTATCAGACGCAAGGATTTCATTAGCTTTTAACAGTTGTCAGTGTAAATCCTTGCGACTGATTGGCTGATAGCAAATTTGTCGGTGAAAACCTCCGACGAACTCGTTGATGAAACGCCCCCCTGGGGGGTGTTTCATGAAACTTTTTGTTGGTGATTTACACCGACAACTGTTAAAAGCTACTGAAATCCTTGCGTCTGATTGGCTGATAGCAAATTTGTCGGTGAAAACCTCCGACGAACTCGTTGATAAAACGCCCCCCTGATGTGCTTTAGATAGGATAGGCCAGAAAACGAGATGCAAGCGGTGACTGGCACCCCTTTCAGTACTGTAAAAGCTGCTATTTTCGCGTACAGATATTTTTTGCAAATGAGGAGGTCACAGACAGTTTCGCGAGATGCTGTTTTCGCGAATTGATGCTTTGCTAACGTAAATGCATTATTGCTCTAGCGCATGGCGACATTTCGCGTGTTGTTAAATTCGCGATCCAACTGTGATTCGCGAAAATTAAACCTTCACAAAAATAACAGCTTATACAGTAACTCTCTGGTTAGGGCCAGGCAGGAGCTAAGGAGAGAAAATTTAGAGTTTATGAATGGCTTCAGCCAAAATTGGGAGATGCATTTACATGTGAAATTTTTAAAAATAGATTGCATTTGCACGGTCTAAGCAGTGTTTGATAAAATACCGATGATATTTTTGCCATTTCATGTCATATATTGAGTAAAGATGATGCCCTGTCTGATATTCTGGAAGGAGATAATGCGACAAAGCGCTGGCCTCCATCTTTTCTCACAAAGGACACGGCCCACAGCCAGACGGCGCTGTGTGCGAGACGCTATTCATGCTTCTCTTTTCCAACGATTTGACGGCAACTGCATGGGGAGGCAACAGCTTATGTTCTATATCTCAGCTCCATTATTGATTTCTCCTCCCCAAGTCGCCCATCTCCTCCCTCCCCTGTCATCCTTTTCCCCAACTGGCTCTTACAGGGATGCGTTGCCATCTGCCGCTGCGCATTAAAATCATCCCTACGTCTGGAGATGATTCCGCCCGGCAAGCCTGGCACAAGAGCCCTCCGTCTCAGATCTGATCCCCGGCACTTGTGGCTGAGAACGATGCCCATCATTTATCAGTCTGAATGCAGTGAGGGATCCAAACTCTTTCGCCCCCCTCCCCCCCCCCCCCCTTAGTGACACATATTTAAGATCATCTGCCTTCCCCCCTTGCGGTAACCCCAATTTCCACAGCGCATTGTCTGCGGTGAGAAAATTAGCATTGAGAGGAACATGAGCCCCTTTTCTTTCATCAGACTGTCCTCCGGTTTTTGACAGGAAGAAGAGAAACCGCCACTTTAGTTGGCCCCCTGCACTCTCTATCTCTCAGCTTAAAGGGGTCTTTCAGAATTTCAAATTTATTCAAATATGATTGCTCCCTTTTGCAGTTAGCAATAGGCATTGGCTCAGAAGAAAAAAATGTTACAAATTTAGGAATCAGATATAGATTTAGCTGTGAAGAGGTTTTGAAAATTCTGCACCCAAAACAAACAAATATGGATTATCAACAGATGGCTGAAATGACAGATTTTAATTTATTGTACCCTTTATAAAGCATAAACAATGCAAAGCAAAACTTAGCAATAAAAAGCTAGAGCATCAAACCATAGGGAGGTGGTGTCCAGAAATTAATTCTCTGTGATGAGTTTAGTGACAAAAAACAATACCTTAACCCATTGAAGACGAGTCCCGAGTATACTCGGGCAAGCGTCTATGGGAAATGTGTTTTGTAGCAAAATCAAACTGTCCTCAACAGGTTAAAGGAGGCAAGAGGTTTATGTTAGAATAAGTCCAAGTTTAAACTACTAAATAGTTTTATCTACCAACAGTCCTGAGCAGACTGATATGACTTAACAGTATTAACCCGTTGAGGACGAGTCCCAAGTATACTCGGGCAAGCGTCTATGGGAAATGCGTGTTGTAGCAAAATCAAACCGTCCTCAACGGGTTAATGATTCAAAACTGAGTATTAAGATGTTTTTGTCAGCTGCAGTGAGTCATGTGGTAATCTCTCGCCCAATAGTGCATCTTTATTCTCTAACGTGTGTGACTCCAGTTGAAACTCTCGACTAGGAGATCTGGTAAAATCAGAAAACCTAATATGGTTATTATTTTTTTACAGCTCCCAGAGAAATCAATAGCTGCCCTTTGTTGTGCTATTTTTGGCTGCCGCTGTGCAAAATGTTCAATATTCATTCATTCAGCTAGTGCAATGCCCTGCACGAAGCACTTGAGAGCTCTTTCTGCTGTGTTGCCACATCGTAAGGTTTTGTGCATTTTTTTGTATTCATACTATATATTATCCATATGTTTTTTCATGTTGTCCATCCAAATGAATCTTGACCTGCCTTTGGAATGGTATCCATTTGCATTATCCTGGAGAATGAAATGTTTAATGTAATCTTCCGCTCTTATTAAAAACATATAATTTCTCTTGGTAAGACATAACTTCAGCACTATGGGATCAGTATCTTCCAGTTGTACCTCAGTTTGAACGTTTGAATTAGATTTTTCTATCACACTACACTATCCTGGGAATGGGTATATATGTCCAGATCTAAAAAAAAAAAAAAACTTGTCAGTTCAGTTTCATCAGCTTTCATCACGTTCTATGTCTCACATCCATATAAAGCTACTCACCGGATGAGACTCCCAACTTGTCGTAATTTAGTGTCCTAGCTTACGGGCCAGTCTTTCCGATTTATATCAACACAAATTTCCTTGTCTCCAACCCATCACTGTAAACAATTTCCACTCTATCATTGGATGTAGCAAACACTGAATTTATTTGGCATCTCTGTGTTATTGACCGGTTGGATTTAGACCACATCATCTCCACTGCATCAGGTGCAAAAAAACACAAGTCAGTATTTACTGGGTTATAGCACTGTGTCCGTAGAGATGGTTACAATACCTTTTGTCTCAGGGCTGATACTCACGTGGCACCCAGAAAATATGTGAATGATATAGATTAAATGTTAAGAGGCTTAGACAATAAGCCAGTGCACTGTTAGTATAATGACCTCAGTGACCTCTGAACCACAGACTTCAAGACATGAGTTTTGATCAGAAGAGTGGTTCAAAACAGCCCATCTAAATGTGGGATTTTACATGGAAGTGCCACATATAGATTGCTTGTATTGATGAAAAGAATAAATGTTCATGTGCATGTATATGTGTACAATGTATTTGCCTCTCTTTCATGGAATGAATATTTCTAACATAGTTTTCATGAAGACTTACATAGATTTTCAAAGACCTCACTTACATGTACATATCAATTTCAAGAGGTCAGCAATGACATATACAACGTATCTGCACGTGCCCAGAGTGTACTTTATTACATCATATGCATGGAGTTAGCGAGGTCTAATTTTCATGAGTCTCAACTTCTTAACATTTTCTTGAATGGCTAAATTCGCAATTGCGGAATACAGTACTGAACGCAGATATGTATGCATGCATGTCACAGTCATGTCAGGATCATAGTTAATGTATTTTTCGCATGATTTTAGATTTGAAAATAGCACTCTACCCGTGAAATTCACGAAAATAAAAACCTTGCAAAATATTTGGTGTACACAGTACTTGAACTGACTTGCTAGGGTATCTCACTGGCTTGGAGACCAGGTGGTGACGTAGTTGTGACTCGTGGCTTGCTGGTCGGAGAGTGGTTGCGGAGATGTCTATAGGTGTTGGGGGAGTCGGGAGAGAATCGGACATGTTCAATTTTTTTTGGGGGGGAGACTTTTTTCCAGTCTCCAGCTGGTCGTGTCCGCGCTACATATCCTAATAGTCGTGGAGACTAATCGCGTCTGGGATGTCTCCAAGACATCTCCGCAACCTTGCAGAGGCCCATTGCCGACCTACTGGAGATGTTGCAGAGATGAATCTGCAACTGTGAAGATGTCGTGGAGACATCGCCGTGACATCTCTGCAACTTCCTGAGTGAATAAGTTGCCACCTTGTTTGCAAAAGTCCTGGAAGTTTCGCTTTAATTGCCTTCTTGGTGGGAGCACAAACCATTTCTTGGAACTTTTGAGTCGTACGAGTCACAGGGACTGATATGAGTCGCGACAGTCGCGGCAATGTCTCCTCCAGTAAGACAGGTCCTTTTAAAAGCTCGTGTGACCTTCTAGTTAGCACCTACGCATTAATGCAAATTAGTTCAGGCACAGGTTGTAATGAAATATTGAACAAAATCTACAAAGCATGTGAACAAATTGCATCTTACTCAGATCACCAGAAAGTAATATAAAGGGGAAAAAAAGGGCCAGAATACGTTGTGGCGCCACTTTAAATGCCATGCCTGCATTAATCAGTACTAAATCAGTACATCCATTCGGCAGATGAATGTGCTTAAATAATGGTTGAGAGCAATGTCCGAGAGTAGATGAATGTGTTAGATTGAGAACAAGGAGAAGAGAGATACATACGTCGGTAAGACATATTGGGGAGAGAACAGATTTGTAGACAGACAGCTTGCCTGGACAGACAATAAGGGCATTGATCTCCAAACAGCTAGAGTGAGGGGGAGGCGATGTGAATTGAGGCCTAAGAGATGCAATCATTTGCCATTTCAATATGGGCGTGATGAGAGTTTGCGGTTTTTGCATGCAGCCGTGTGCCAGGTACAATGAAGAGTGATTCCGAGGGAGTTTGACTTTTCGCCATGTAGACAAGCAGCTAGGAATATTTGTTGTTGTTGTTTTAAGGAAAGAAGAGAAGAAGAATATCTGTTTCATATTTATATAGGAAGACGAGGAATGCAGAAATGTGTCGGTTCACCAATAGATTTCATCCTCTTTCACCAATAGTAAGAGCTAAGCAGTAAAGACAGGCAAAAATGAGGGGGAGAAAGATAGATAGATAGATAGATAGATAGATAGATAGATAGATAGATAGATAGATAGATAGATAGATAGATAGATAGATAGATAGATAGTAGATAGATAGATAGATAGATAGATAGATAGATAGATAGTAGATAGATAGATAGATAGATAGATAGATAGATAGATAGATAGACAGACATGCAGATGGACAGGCACATGATAGACGGATAGAAAGATAGGTTGATAGAGACAGATAGGTAGATATCAAATAAATGGGTAGGAAGATAGATTTATACCAAAATGATTTTGTAAAATTGTAGTCCTTGGGTTGATTTGTCTTGTTTTTGTTTTGTTCTGTTTTGTTCTGTTTATTTGGTTTTTACTTTGTTTCACTATGTTTTATAATCTACAGATGTTGGACACCATATTTGCTCTACAAAATGCTTCACTGTGAGCATTTGTGGATTGCATTTAGTATTTTATCATGGACGATATATCATCAATGTAGTACGGAGACTGAATTCCACTGCACTGAATGTGTGGTATTGAAAGAAAGAAGAAATATGAATTATAATGCATTACAATGGGGTGTGTTTATAGGGAAGCCAGAATGCTGTAAATGCTATTGCAGAGGGAGAGTGTTGTTGGATGTGTACTGTACAGCAAGTCAGGCCTAAGAATGCTAAGGCCTTGGTATGATAAGATCTATTAATGCCCCCATTTCAGGCTGAGGCAAAAGTTGAGAAGAGTCTATCCAGGTCAGTCTGACTCCAGACATCAAGGTTAGGCTGTGAAGTCCGCAGAGGATGTAAAGTGGCTACAACTTGCAATGTTTCGCTCAGATGTTAATCTTGTTAACGTACTTTGTTTTTCTGCTTCACTAAATGCATGTATGTGGGAAGTCCGTGAAGTAACTGAAATGTTTACTCTCAATACAATTGTATGTGAGCAGCCAAGTGAAGTGTTTAAAGACATTTTATCACAGTATTATTCAGTACTATCCATTTTTACAGTTTCCTTGAAGATATGTGTTTAGTAGGATATAAGCTTTATACTGTAAAATATAATATTTTTGCATGAAATTTCATTCCCAGCATGATCGCGAGTTGCCTCTAAAATTCAATGCATAATATTATGATGTAGACAAGATCTTTAGCGTGCATCTTAATTTCGCAAAACTCGGCTTTCACAAAATTCACGAAATTAAAATGCACGCGAATATTCTTCGTTTTTACAGTGCTCGATATTACCAAATGCATTTTTCTTATAGACTCTCTGCATTTTTTTTTTATATTCAGTCAAACTCTGCAGTATTCCTCTGTAGACTTTCTGCATTTTTTTCAATATTCATATTGAAGTCTTTATTTGCCTGTAGATCTTCATTTTTTTTACATGTTCTGTGCTCATGAATATGACAATTAATTCATCAGAAGATACACTGTACTACACTCTGTGATTTCACATCTGTTGCGTGTGTGTACATATGAATTTCATTGAATCCATTACTTGCCAGGTCTGTACATCAGAACTCTATCAATAACTGGCATTAAGGGACTTTAACATTGAAGACATACAGGGCTCAGATTGATTAAAACTTTTCACATGTCATGTCATCATTTCATGTTTTGTTTGGAAATGCAAAGATTCTTTTGAAATGAAAGAAAAATATTATTCAGAGGGATGAAGGTTCAGATGCGAGTTTCTTCACTTTGTCTCCCTCTACAAATTAAATTTGTTAAGATGGCAACTGCTGATCTGTAAATTAACAAACATGTCGGAAAAAGGAACCAGTGGGACTCGAACTTGTCATCTACTGCTTGACAAATTTAATTTGTAGCAAGAGACAAAGTGAAGAAACTCGCGTCTGATTCCTTTGAAATGTTCATGAATATGAGTTGCAAATAAACTGTCATTGTCCCTGTACATTATAATGTAAAATGTGCTTAAACAATCTTGCCGAGACAACATCAGAAACAAACTTGAGATAGGAGCCATTCCCAGGCTACAAACATCACAAGGAAAGTTTAGGGTGGTGATGAGATGAACGTGTCCTCGCTGCAGAAGCGATGCAACTGTTGGAATACAAAATAAGTCCCCATGCTACTGGATATCTTAATTCGGTGGCTGACTTGAACCTCCGTGCTTCTTCACCACGTTAGCTGTAAACCAAGTATCGCAACCACTTGACCCCCACCGACACTTCACATTCTCTCTCTCCCCTGCATCTGTCCACAGCATCTTGTTTGCCGACATCGAGGGCTTCACCAAACTCTCCTCGACCTGCACGGCCCAGGAGCTGGTCAAATTACTCAACGAGCTCTTCGCCCGCTTCGACAGATTAGCCCAGGTACGTGCCCACCATTCCTCATCACGTTAACCCCTTCCCTAGCAGCTGCTCTGTGCGCTGGCGCCCTGTGCCAGCACTGATAGGCGCAGACATCGCGAGGATTGAACATCAATGAAATTACGTACTGCTCTCCTCAAAATCACCCTTGCAATGGCTGTTGTGATAGCTTGCATTGGCACACAAGAGCTAATTCTGCGAACATGCATCAGAGGTACATTTTTGACAGAGTTAACGCTGTGTTGTAGACATATTGTCGGGGCTATCATATTTCATTATAGAGAAGCTCAGTTGCAGAATGAGGTATAATTTTCATCCATTTTCAAGAAGCAAAGATAATGACTACCCTCCCTGGAGACTGAATGCATTGCACTTGTGGGGCAGTGGCGATATTTGGTTGTACATTGTTAATCTCGCAAACATCCGCCTACTAGATTAGCTCATGAAAATTGAAGTCACTGTGAAATGTGCCTCATACATAGTCATGGCTAAGTTCCTGGGAAATTTAGGGTTGAATCTTAGTATCTTGCTTACAGAGGAGCTATTTTGTTTTTACTCAAATATTTGTGCCCTTCACCTATGCCTTCAGAAATGTGTGAATGCCACAAAAAGGCAGATTCCACCAAAATGGCCTATAATTGTACATGCCTGTTTTTGTTTTTGTTTTTTTAATGAGGTACATGATGCACTGATGCACTTACAACAATTTTATCAGAATATCTGCCTGTCTCTGGCTTCATCTAATCTCTCGTCAGTATTATGAGCGGAATGCATCAAAAAGGCACAATGAAGTTGGGGGTTGCACAACATAAGGTGCAATACATTGTGACAATAATGAATTTGAAAGAAACCACTGCAAATAGTAAGCTGAGGGCCACATTCGATGGGAAAGCAGTTAAGTATTTGGAATTGTGATGTCCATGATAAAAAAAAAATGATAGACTCACAAAGTTAAGGCATTTATGTTGCTAAGAACAAAGTGCAGCATCATAAATGCAATTACAGATTCAAGTAAAGATGTCATCTTCAGAGAGACTATGAAATATCATGTAGAAATTTAAGAAAAAAATAGGGATTTAAAGGAATTGACCATAGACATAATGATATCCTCTGATGTTGTGTCAAAATTTAAAGCATTATACGGGATTCTCATAGCCATAGAAAATCTTGGAAATTCATGAATATTTGAAAGCCTTTTTTCAGGCCATGGGGAAGTCATAGAAAAAAAAAGGAAGGAATTTTATTAAAATCTTAACCATTCGTGATTCCCAATTCGTTCTATACTTTCACTGCTTGTAATTCCAATCTTATAGTGCTCATTTGTTAATGCCACCATCTTAAGCTTATGTGACATTGTTTACAAATTGTCTCATACCTTCTTTTTTTTTTTACCTACTGTTGTGAAGTGGTGGAGTATTGGTCAAAGATCTCATTATAAAATGGGTCAGGACCCTGAGTTAACACACATGAATACTGTTGGTGCATGCTGTTGATAACTAATAGAATTGAGTAAAAGCACAGAGTTCTTTGTCATAATATTCTCATTCCCTCCTTATTTGCTAATTGGAGCTTCAAATGGGACTCAGTTGGCGGTTTGAATTACCCGGTGGCAGTGCCCGAAATGACAAGAAAACAGAGAAAACTATCAGACTGTGCAAATAAAAGTGCTAATGTATTTCAGTGCAGTTCGATTGTTTTTGATATTGTTTGTGGGCTGCCCTGACAGGGGAATAAGTGGGTGCCAAAAGCCATCAGAAAGCCAGGGATTAGGGCGAGGTGGGATTGAGGCGCAAGTTATGGCAGTTCTCCATGGGAGGTGATGGGGGTGATTAGTGTTGCTTGGGGGAAATACCGACATGGCGGACATCTCGACACTCTTTCGAGTTCTGCGGGGAATCAGATACATTTCTTTCCGCTCCGTCGTCTCTTCCCCGGCATGGGGGGATGTGGCAGAAAGCCGCGAGGCGTGAAATCTCGCGGTCAAAGCCCCCCGGGCTTGGGGCATCAGAGCGGGATGAGGATGTGTCACTGTTTTGAAAAGTCTGCCGGCGTTTCAATTCCATCGCCGATTCTGTCGCCTGCCGTGTCATCATTGAAAAATCTAGCTCTCTCTCTTTTTTTTTTTTTGTCTTTGACAGTCTAGAAGAAGGGATAGTTCATGAAATTTTGCTTTCCTTCCCCAACCCGCCCCCCCCCCCACCCCATCCCGTAAGAGGGGAGTATGACTTTTTTTACGCACCCCTGTGCAAAGAAGATACTATCAAGTCATGGTGCATGCATTTTTATCAGGAAGGTTCTGTTCAGGATCTGTTTATTATTTTTCTTCATTTGTAGTCATAAATTATGTCTTTCGGGGACTCTATCCAAATAGATGCGTTGTTCTTGACCAGAAAAGAGTGATTTTAGAAATTGAAATGCAATTATTATGCAATTACAAGTAGCTTCAGTGAAGTCCATGAGAATACTACCAATGATGCATGTTGTAGATATAGCAAGATTTGCTGCCTAAATTGCCAATTTACCTTGCTAAGGGCTTGTGTGTTTCTTGTGAAAGTCCTTGAGAAAATTGCTGAAATAAGTAGATGATTGATAATAATGCAAAACTCTTTTATGTACAAGATATCAGTCAGGAAGGCTCCCTTTCTCTCTGGGGATGAGTTTTGGCCATTGCCATGGAAACCAGTCTCCAGCCGTTAGCCTGCTTAGATTTCATTACGAGTTGTGTTGAGAACTGGAACGAGCAAGTTTGTGAGTCATTTTCGGTTTCTGTGAAATTCTGACAAGAGCCGAGATGTTGTGCCTCCTAGGTGAGAAATCGTCCCCGTTCCTCGCGCTCACCCGATTCATTTTGTCCTCTCCATTAAGTGGGGAATTGGGTTTTGCATGCAAATAGCCCTGCTGGGATACACTTGAGTCTCTCCTTATGGGTGTTATAATGGGGCTCTCTCTCTTTCTGAGAGCAGAAATGTGTTTCTCAGGTGACATGCTCCTCTTTGTCAGCCCTTTAAAGTTTCATTTTCAACCACTTTTTCTTTATTTTCTTTTTTACATAACAGCATGTTTGCAGTCTCTGAAACATAATATATATCATGAGCCTGTAGGACCATGGATCTCACATCTTTTATACTAGAAATGCTGTTAGACAATACTGCATCATATGCTAGGTAGGTGTACTTGAATGCTGAAACAGCACTGTGCACTCATAGACTTCGCAGAGCAACTGAATGGATTATGTTAACCTGTTGAGTACAGGCTGATTTGGCTATAACATGCATTGCCCATAGACACCTGCCTGAGTATACTGGGGACTGGTCTTCAGTGGGTTAAAGGTTACTCAAGGCCAATACACAAAAATTCCTTAGTTGCTGCTTGTGTCACTTCTGGCCAACAATTAGTGATTAGTGCTGGCCAATCCAAGCCAGTATCATTTTATTTGATTGTATGTGTACTGTCTTTGTTTTGGTACTGAAACTGAATGATTTCATTAAGTTTTTTTGCATAAATCAGAACGTCATTGTATCCAACCCATGCGAATAATGCATACATACTGGGTGGGAATTTGTGATGGTGTCATTAGTATTATTTGATACCCTAGATTAAAAGATTTTGCACATCTGTCAGCCCTATTTGGCTGGATAACCTCAAATACCACAGCACCTGACTGGAGGCATCCTCCCTCAGACACCAAATTATGACAGTTGATCTTGTGAAGATATGAACGCCCCCACCCCAAAATGCAGGGAATAATAAGGATGGTAATGCACCCCCCCCCCCTCCTCACCTTGGGACCAAAAGCCCCTTACCCCCACCCCAAAACACAGGGAGGGATAAGGATGGTAATGCATCCCCCCACCTTGGAACCCAAAGCCCCTCCCAAGATGAACTGCCATCCAATCATGTGATGAGCATTAGCCATGAGCCACAGAGTCTTCTAAGGGTAAAGATTTGCATAAAGAAAATCCTGCCTGTACTCTTTGTGAATCTTGCCCTATACACTCCCTACTCACCCCCCCCCCCCCCAACCCCTGAAGAAAAAAAGTCATATCTTGATTGCAGGCCACTTGGCATTTGATGCTATGCTATTATCAAAACTGGACCTGAATGCTATGTTAGCATCAAATGGGGGCATCCATGTTATGAAGAACTCATGCTCATCAGATAATATATGCCACTACCGGCAATCAGCGACAAACGTGATTCACTTCTGATGCCTCAATTTATTCTTTTTTCTTTCTTGTTTTTTTTTCCCTAAAGGTGATGGTGTTACTTGTTGAAAACAAATTTACAGATAAAGCCTTATGCTTCATATTTGATTTGATGATAAAAAATAAGATAGAAAATGATATTTGCGGCTCCGAAGATGACAGTCTCCTTCAAATTTCATCAGGTATACCACTTCACTAAGAGTTACTTGATTTTTAGCCTTGAATTCTTTGTTGATCTTTTATCAGATTTTTGCCTCATATAGCTACGAATAGAATCATATGAGCTCATTTTCGATTCAACC
This sequence comes from Diadema antillarum, assembly GCF_040938485.1. Taxonomy (NCBI): domain Eukaryota; kingdom Metazoa; phylum Echinodermata; class Echinoidea; order Diadematoida; family Diadematidae; genus Diadema; species Diadema antillarum. The sequence goes on along the minus strand of NW_027271812.1, from coordinate 426,577 downwards.
CTCGCATTTGCGCTCGTGACCAATCAGCATAGAGTTCTGTCATTGGGAACCAAATCATGAGGAATGTTTGCAAGGCATGGATGTCGTAAGCCTCCCCACAAATCACATTTAGTTGTAAAGTGGAATCAACATTTCCCCCCCAATGTGGTGGCACATCACACAAGAGATGAATCAGGGCAAGCGTATGTAAATGGGTCTGTTTTTGAAATCATATTTTTTCCTCCCAACCATCCCCTCTGATGAGGGGTTGCTAGGATACCAAAGATGGAGATGAATGAATCCATTCAGCTGTCAAGATGCGGGGAAGATGGAGCGAGTGTGGCTGGAAAGGTCGCGTCAGTTGTGCGAAGGACGGCGCGCCCCCACTGATCGGCATAGCGATGGTGGTGGGTCCACATTTGTCATGATTACCCATGGAAACTGGCAAAGCTGCCGGCAAAATGGATTTTCTTGTCAAAAGAGAATGTCTATGATACCACTTTTCTATGGTGGAAGAGAAAGGGAGGAAAAGGTGTTTGAGTATTGAAAAAAGCCCATCCTTTGGGCTTTGTAAGAGTGATAGTTGGCACTAAAATTGGCTGGAGGGACCATTTCTTTAGTATCCGAACCAATCTCAGGGTGATAGCAGGATTCAATCAGGCTGATGGTATGAATCAAGACAATCAAAATTGTTTATATTGTAGTTTCCCTCTGTACAGAGATTGTACAATTACGAGATCGTGTTGCTCAATACCAAAACATGAACTTCTTCCTGTCTAAATCGTATCTGACATATTATTTTAGTGCAACAAATGTCATATATTCTCATAAACTGTATACACCGAATATTTCGTGAGGTTTTATTTCCGCAAATTTCGCATGTCAGGTGCTCTTCGCGAATTTAAAGACACGTGAAAATATTGACTCTGATCCTGATACAAATGTGACATACACATATGTTCATTTCTCCATTCAGTACTATACTCCACAATCGTAAATTTAACCACTTGCGCGTAAATTTAACCACTTGCGAAATCATCGGGAGCCCCGATTCACAAAAATTTAGACTCACTAAACATATTGCGTATACAGTAGCAGACAGCTGGGCTGTAGATTAAAAATTTTGATAAATTGGTAGTTGTTATTCTTTTTGTGACAAATCACATGCTTCAGGCACTTAAGGGCGTTATGGACTACATGGATTAGCAAAACTATTCAGTGTGATTGAAATATCCAGTTTGTTTAATTGCGTATTATATCTTCCTCTCCCTCCCCCCCCCCCCCCCCCTTGTCATGAAGATGAATTTGAGATATTATGGGGCAATGCTGATAGAAGCAGCTGTTTTTTATTTTATTCTCAGAAACTGAGGGAAATGACAAAAATGATGGATTATTATTCCCTCATGCATGCTTGCAAAGTTTTCGGTGTTCAACAGTCTTGATCACAATCTTCGGTCATACCAAACTTCATTCAGCCACATGGCTTACTCTCCTACTCAGAAATGGGCGTGAGGGAAGTGTAGCATACTGATAGGAATTATATACTATTTTTGTCTCATCAGCATGTTGGTTGTTTTTTTTTTTTGTCTGTAGTGCTTTTATTATCTCCCTCTGAAACCTCATGTTCATAAATATGGTATTCTAGTGTCATTTTTCATTCAGTGTGGTGCTGAATACCGCCGCACACAACCGAAAGTGTGGCATTCATCTTCCACTTATTCGTTCCACGCTGAACGACAATTCGTTACCTTCCAGAGTGCCTATGAAGCGTGTCCGTGTCTTGCCACTCATCTTTGGCAAGCACATCTTTGTGTTTTGAGGGGGCGATTGAAGCTGGCCAAAGTTTGAAATTGAGGTTCGATTTCCCCCGCAATAGTCAGTGTTTTGTGGTGTCCGGGTCTCTCTCTTTTTTTTTCTCTTGTGGAAAGCACCAATAGAGGAGGTGGGACGGGCACAACCTGTGCATGTCAGATGAGTGAAATTGCATTAAATATCTTCTCTTTTTTTTGTTGCCACTTTTATTAGTAAAATATTCCAAATTAAACCACAAGGGCACTATCTTACCCTATATTTTTAACAACGTGTATAAATCAACCCACTTTGGATGAAAGTAAACTTTTTGTTTCATGAAAATTGATTGTTTCATTTCTATTTACGCTCAAATGGTACAACATGATAGCGTCCTGGTTCTCAGCTGAAGATATCCATACCTTTATATATATGAGCAACATCAAGCTCAAAAGAATAATAAGTTTTTAATCAAAGTGATGAAGTACAAGCATCAAGGATATATTCTATATAAATAGATACAGCATCAAGACAAAGAGGTTTTATGGTTTCCTGGATATTATAGGTTGAATTGTTGCAGTCACCCATCCGTTTGGAATTCGGATACAGGGAGGGGGCGTATGTCTGCTGCCAGAGAGTAAATTTTATTGTGTTCTAAACAATGATTGATTATATTACAAAAGTGCACAAGGCGTGTCTGTTAAGTGAAATTCATCTTCGCTAAACACATCTTTTGTCTGACGAGGGGGCGGCGAAAGATGTCTGAAGTTGGCAATCAAGTCTCTATTTATTTGTGACGTAGGCGTTCCATCATACTTTGCGATGGCACGACCTAGTTCTTCCAACACACCATATCTTACAGTGGAAGGGAGACCAAACAACAGCACATTTTCTCACTCTTTCAAATACAAACATGCACAAGTTGCAATGTAGGGCACATTTTCCACTCATCAAATACTTCAAAATGAATATGTTTCTCATGGGAGGTTGATGTAATTCGACAGATCTGTACACTCGAGGTGCAGTCTTGTAGATCCACCAAGTTCAAGTCTTGATTCCACATAATGACATGGAAGGCCACTCTCTGGTGTCCTACATTACTATCTTTTCTGATGTAGCTTTTCCTGAGTCTTACAAGACTGGTAGTCTCTTGTGTTTGAATGGATGTGTGTCCATTTTTTTAAGGTGAATTTTGATCTTCTGCCCAGCCATCTTCAACCCCCCCCCCTCATTTCCCTTCCCACAGAAAGAAAGAAAACTATGTGAGGAGGCTCAAGATGGTGACATACTTCTTTTATTTGATATGATGGCGACTGTAGGTTGCTAAAAGGAAGGTTGAGTTTGTATTCTGCCCTCCTGCTTAGCCCACCTACAATTCCTTCACACTTGCTCTCACACTTGGTTTGAAAAACAACAGCAGTTTCATTCATAACCAGGGGCGGATCCAGGATTTCTGTAAAGGGGGGGGGGGGGGGGCGCAACTAATATTTCTGGTGCCACTTCCGGGTTTCATTTCATTTTTGTCCCCGCCGAACGAGTTCGAGCAGGGGACTATGAAACGGGCTCCGTACGTGTGTGTGTCCGCGTGTCCGTCCGTCCATCCGTCCGTGTGTCCGTGCCAACGAGAGTATGCTTGTGTGGCTAGGAGAACGATAGTGCACAATAGATGGCCTTTATTCCGTCAGGCTTGTGTGGCTAAAATTTTTGCTTGTGTGTCTATTTTAACAAAAGGGAGAACAAAGGGGTAGACACACAAGTACATGTATATCACAGTAAGGTCGTCCGTCCGTGTGTCCGTGTGTGCGTCCGTGTGTGATCAAAATCTTCAATTTGCTACTTCTCTGTCATTTATGAGCCAATTTTGATTCTGTTTGCTTTATATGATAGCACTACATGGGAGCTTTGAAACTTCTACACAGAATTTCAGTCGTGACCTTTGACCTTGACCTTTGACCTATATTGTACATTTTGCTACAAAATGCTACTTCTTCGCCATTTCTAACCCGATTTCGATTCCGTTTGCTTTATATGATGGCACAAGGTGAGGGCTTCAAAACTTCTACACAGAATTTTGACCTTTGACTTCTTTGACCTTTGACCATGATTTTTTACCTTTATTGTACATTTTGCTACAAAATGCTACTCCTTCGCCATTTCTAACCCGATTTCGATTCCGTTTGCTTTATGTGATGGCACTAGGTGAGGGCTTCAAAACTTCTACTCAGAATTTTGACCTTTGACTTCTTTGACCTTTGACCTTGATTTTTGACCTATATTGTACATTGACAACAAAATGCTACTCCTTCACCATTTCTAACCCGATTTCGATTCTGTTTGCTTTATGTGATGGCACTAGGTAAGGGCTTCAAAAGTTCTACACAGAATTTTGACCTTTGACTTCTTTGACCTTTGACCATGATTTTTGACCTGTATTGTACATTTTGCTACAAAATGCTACTCCTTCGCCATTTCTAACCCGATTTCGATTCCGTTTGCTTTATGTGATGGCACTAGGTGAGGGCTTCAAACTTCTACACAGAATTTTGACCTTTGACTTCTTTGACCTTTGACCTTGATTTTTGACCTATATTGGACAATGGCTACAAAATGCTACTCCTTCGCCATTTCTAACCCGATTTCGATTCTGTTTGCTTTATGTGATGGCGGCAGGTGAGGGCTTCAAAACTTTCTACACAGAATTTTGACCTTTGACTTCTTTGACCTTTGACCTTGATTTGTGACCTGTATTGTACATTCTGCTACAAAATGCTACTTCCGGCGGGGACATATATTACGCACCGCGTAATTTCTACTTTTCCTTGTTTCTTTTTATTTCTTTTGTTTTTAACGATAAATAAAGGGGGACGTGCGCCTCTTGCGCCCCCCTCTGGATCCGCCACTGATAATGGTATGACAAAATTTCCACTAGAGAGCTTGTGGGATAGGGTAAGGATCAAAGGGTTACATGCTCCCCATTATTAACCCATTGAGGACGGTTTAATTTTGCTACAACACGCATTCCCATAGATGCTTGCCCGAGTATACTCGGGACTCGTCCTCAACGGGTTAAGTTCAATACACTCACAGAATTCTGTGCTGACCGGTCAGAGAAAGGGCAATATAAACGGATGTGCTGCTTTGGTCATCTTGTGCTTGGCCCTCCTCTGCACTGGTCAGCGGTCAGGCTAAAAGGACAGTCATTGAAATGTATCTGTTGACTGCTGACCAGTGCAGAGGTCAGTCAAGCACAGGTTGACCAATGCTGTCAGTGCTTCTCCTAACCTGTCTAAGGGCTAACCACAGAGGGCGGTGTCCGCCAACTTTCTTTTCTTTTGTCGTGGAACACCATCTAGTTCAGATATTATTCGGCCATGAGAGAATGTCGTGATTCCATCCCCCAACAGAAGGGGAATCTAGCACAGAGAGACGTGCAACTTTAGTGATGCTAAGTCAGATGCCCCCATTTCAGTAGAAATCTGTCCTAAATCTGAGACTTTGCCCATGCACATTGTGGTACAAGCATGCACATGTAGGCTGCAGTATGTATAAAATTGCTGACTTTTTAGAGTCAAAAGGGTACTAATGCAAGACAGTGGTCCCAGATACAAAAATCTACTGTTACAATTGCACAGATGATGGTGTTTGTGCCCAAAAGCCCATTTATTTGTATTTCAGGGATGTTGGGTTTTGTTTTGTTTTGTTTTGTTTTTGTGTTTTTAAACAAGATGTTAAAGAACTCCCTACAGTGTTGTATACAAACTGCATGTCTGTGGCTTACCTCAGTGAAAACTTGTACATTAACCGGTTGAGGACGGGCTGATTTTGCTACAACACGCATTTCCCATAGACACTTGCCCGAGTATACTCTGGACTCGTCCTCAACGGGTTTCAGTCCTTATGCAGCCCAAACTCAGAGGTCAACACACTTCTTCTTCTGATCATAACTTCAGTTGAAAGAAGGTACAAAGTTATGAAGAATATGAATCACAACAATACTGGAGAACAATAGCTGCAGAAGCTTGCCTGTAAATACATGATCTACATGTACTTTGATTGACAGCTAACTATCACATTGTAGCTTTCCATCGTCAATCCTCGTAATGAAGATAGTGGCGGTCATTACACCACCGAACAGCACCCATGGGAACCCCAAGTCCATGTATTGATACCTTTAAGACACACAGTTCCCTGCATGCTCATCATTTGTTGCCTCAGAACAAATCCCATTAATTATCTCTGCTCACATGTTGACCTTACAAGGCATGTCATGTTTTTGTCAGTGTGTATGTGTGTATACATATGTGTGTGTGTGTGTCTGTGTCTGTGTCTGTGTCTGTGTGTCTGTGTGTGTCTGTGTCTGTGTGTGTGTGTGTGTCTGTGTGTGTGTGTGTCTGTGTGTCTGTGTGTGTCTGTGTCTGTGTCTGCCTGTCTGTGTATCTGTGTGATGCATGTATCTTAATGCCTATTCCTGCACTTCATAATGATGCAGTGGAGTTGATATTACGTAACCTTTGGTTATTCAAACTGCGTTCTCATCAGAAATTCAGTGTTATTTAACTCTTTTTCTGGTTAATGTGTAATGGGTTTCCGGTTGTTTTTCCTGCATTCTAAACACCATGTGCTGCAGTACCAGTACTCTATAGAAAGGTTTGCATCATGTGTGGATTCCTTGTTATCACTCTAAACATGATACTAATGATGTGCTGGGGGAGACAAACTGGATTAATGATGTCCTGTTTTTTTGCTCATTAATGTCTCTGTATAATGATTTCTTTCGCTATCTTGGGCTTTTTTGTTGTTGTTGGGAAAAACTTGTAACTAAACTAAACCTGTCAGGCTGAAAGGACAGTCATTGAAATGTATCTGTTGACTGCTGACCAGTGCAGAGGGCAGCCAAGCACAGGTTGACCAATGCTGTCAGTGCTTCTCCTAACCTAACCTGTCTACTGTTTACTCGACACGATGCACCTGCTTGCAGTTTTTGGACCATATAGTTAAAGGGATAGTACAGTATTGGTGGAGATGAGAATTGGGCTTTTAACTTTTTGCGAGATACCAAGAAAACACTTATTAGGCCAAGTAAAAAAAGAAACCAGTTTCTCGTCCTCGCGCGCATCGATTTTGGCCGCCGCATCGATTTTTTTACTATTTACTATTTTCAAAATGGCGCTGAAAATACCAAGAAATTCATAATTCTCGTCCCAGCCCGCTCCCCGCCCGCATCGATTTTCAGTTGCCGCATCGACTTTTTTGACATTTACTATTTTTTCGGCCGCCGAAAAAAAAAGATCGACAATTCACCTACCAATCGTGACGTCTCATTTCTAATTTTTACGCCTTGCGTCCTCTACTTAGCTGTAGACTGTAGTACAGCTGTAGCTTCTGTGTGTAGTGCGTATGTAATAACGCATGCATTTCACACTGCGAGCTCGGCCGATCGGCAAGAAGGAATGACCCACAAAGCAGTCGAACTGCACTGTAGTTGGATGGGCGGCGCGGCGGGCCGGCCTACTGGGCTGTGATGTACAGCGCACTCGGTACGTCGTGAACGTGATAGCGGCAACATTTTTGCGAACAATCGCTGTTATTCCACGCATATTTCGCGCGTTGTTCGTATTTTTCCCCGTTTCTGATATTTTAAGCTGATGAATTGTACTGTACAAATGCTTGTGAGGATTGTACGGTATCGAGTTTGTATACATTTTCATGTCATTGTGACTATGTGCATGTGTGTGCAGTGTCGGAAGGTACGGTGCCAGCAGGGAGGTCCACACCTCCCTGGTGCCAGTGCAGTGGCCGTGCCGCACCGTATATCGGCAAAGTGTGCGTGTTTTGTAGCTGTCCAGGGTCCCCATCCCCTGGTCTGTCACGGCGATACATTCTATTTTGCAGAGAAAATGAATGCGCTTTTCCAGCAAATGTAGAATTATTAAATGGGTGTATCTACAAAATAAATAACTTTTCCACGGATTCTGGTTTGTCTCGTATTTCTGCGGGATACTTTTCTTCACGATGTAAATTCACGGACACAGCCGTGAGTGGTATCATCTGTAGTGTGTACTGTTATACAATCATTCGTCATCCAAATAATGAGTGATTATCAAATGTCTTTTTAGAACATGAAGAAACATCTTTAAACGTTTAATGCTAGAATGCCATATCAGTATCATTTTGACATCCATCTGCAATTGTACAAGCCAGTTTCCAGTTGAATGTGCTACAATTGTACTGTGAAGAACTGCAGATATACATACCAGCTGTGTGGACACAAAAAGTCACAAACACCAATAAATAAAGCTAGTGTTTTTAATATCATGGAATTTATTTCAGTCGTACATTTGTTGAAAGACATGTTTTATACCTGTTTCAATTAATAGCACAATACATCAGAATTGCAAGTACACTGGTATCAGAAAAGCCATTACAACACTAAATACCAGTATTAAGATGGTCATTTTCCCTTGACATCTGTAGTGGAAAGAAAAAGCAAATGTATTTCTGCATGCACGAAGTTTCATTTCAAGTATGGCACATATATCTATTTGTTTGAAAATGCACAGAGTGCAGGCAAGACGTACACTTGGGACCTGGTCTCATAACACAGCTACCAGAGTGATGTTTCATTTCATAAATTGAATATAGGAAATTGTAAAGCCCTCTCTCGTTACCTTTCTCAGAATTACCGGACGAGAAACACATATTACTTTCATTTTGACGATCCTTGAAAAAATAGTAAGATATCAAATAGTAAGGACCTCCCTCATCGCCTTGCTCAAAAAACCCGGACGAGAAACTACTTTCTTTTTTTACTTGGCCTTATATAGCACAGAGCATACCATTTTAAGAGGAATTCAAAGTTTATTTGATGAAAATCGGGTTTGGAATGACAGAAACATCCAAAAACAAAGTAAAGCAAAGCGATCGTAATAAAGTGTGGGTCCCACACTTTATTAGAATCACTCTTTTTTGATATCTCAGCCATTTCAAAACCAATTTTCATCAAATAAACATTGAATTCCTCATAGAATTACATGCTCTTTCATATTTCATAAGAGGTTTCTCATTATTTCACCAAAAAAAAAAATGTTAGAGACCTGAAATTAGGTCCCAACCAACACTGTACTATCCCTTTAAAAGACATGACTCTTGCATAAATGTCAAACTGGAAGTTTAGATAACAAATGATTCTGTGTATGAGTGTTTCACTATCTAAATTCCTTCTGTCTGCAAACGACAAAATACCTTCACTTGTCAACAAGTTTAAAAACTGCATCGTATCTGCCTGTATTTTGCTTATATGGGATAGTAAGATATTTTGTGAGTGGTTTGATTTATGATGGAGGACTGGAAGACCAGAACAAGAACAAGAAATCCAGTCCAAATATAAGTTAGTCTTATAAAAAAGAGAAAAATCTTTCAAGTTAAATGGTAAAAATTTGACTGAAATTGGATGAAAAATAAGGAAGTTATGACATTTTGAAGTTTTGCTAAATTCTGCAAAACAGTTCTTGTACAGTGGATATGAATATGCAAATGAGTGAGCTAACCATGTCATACCCTCACAATTTTCCATTGATCATGTACAAAAACATGATGAAAATTCATTGTTTCTGTCGTTGACATCTGAAACATGACGTTATTCCTGGTTGAATAACTTCAACATAGTGAACAGTTAGATATGTACGAGGATTTGAGCCTCGGGCACAATTGCGTTTTACTGAAAAACTGGAAATTTCAAAATTTTATGTACAAACTATATGGTAAGTTGTGAGGGAATGACATGCTCACTTTGCCATTTGCATATTCATATTGACTGTTCAAGCACTGTTTCCCAAAAAAAATAGCGAAACTTCAAAATGTTATCTTCCTTATTTTTCATCCAATTTCAATCAAAATTATACTGTTGAACTTGTAATATTTCACTCTTTCTTATCAGACCAACTTATATTTAGACTGGATTTCCCCTTTAAATTCCCTTCAGAGGAGCACAGTTATTAACTTCCCACCTGTGAGATATTCATGCATTTGCAAATGTGTTGTACACTGTAGAGGGGGGAGGGGGGGGCAATATTTGGCAAACCTCATTTACTGTGTAAGATTCAAGAATAGAAATCAACTGGTGAAATAGCGGGCACAGTACATGTATCTTCAGATCTTATAAGCGATGCATTTTTTGCACCATACATTTTAGCGTGTATGCTTGTGTGTGCATGTGAGAATTGAAAGGGTACTGGGTATTAGGGTGCATGTATAACGTCACGAGTGTAACAGTTTTCACATAAAGACAAAAGAAACTTCAGAACTGATATGGGCTTCTGCACGGGATTAGTGTCGCGTGTTGTCCATTCCTACTCCAACACTTTTCGTCCCAATGCCCGTCAGGATTTCTGTTTCGAGGGAAAGGGAAATGAAAATTGACAAGTGACCAATTTGGTGCAGATCGGAGGGTGCGTCCACTGTTTAGCCACCTGGTTGAGTGGTCAGAAAATAGACTTGTTTACGGCCAGACTGTGGCAAGCAGTTGTCTGCAGATGCAGGTCACTTCAAGAGAAGGTTATCGCTTTGATTTGCCCATTTCACACTCTGATCTGGAGTAGCATCTACTCATTGTGCTCAAGAATCCTAGTTAAAGTTAATCCTTGATTCTAGACAGGGGCAGTTACAGTCAGATGTTCATCTAGAGTTGTTATTTGAGTCGGTTTACATTTTGAAAATGGCAAAGATCTGGACTTAGTATTAAAGGTGGTCATTATGTAGCAATTGCAAGCGGTAATCCTGACCAGTCGTTCTATATTTTCAAATCTTGGTGACGGTTTCACAGAATGATGTACCAGAGTTACCCTTATTGCTTTGAAGTATAAACTGACATTTTTGTAGCTCTGTTCAGTAAAAACAGCTCTCTTCAACCTCTTCTCTCTCTTAAGCATTGAAATTTTGTCGCAATCGAAATCGCTTTTTTTTTTAAGTCAATCTCCGAATATTGCAAAGGATCAACTCAAACACTGTAGTGAGGTAAAGGGAGAAATAATAGGATTTATGTGACCTTCTGAGATCAAAATTAGAGCAATCCCATACTTGCATTACTTTTTACATAAACATTACAGTGTTATCCTCCCAAAAAGCATTGTCCCATTTACTCCATTCTGAGTAGTAACTGCAGGGCTTTCCTCCAAATGCCTTATATCTTGTATAGCACTGAAACCCCTACTTACTGGCAAATTAATGTTTTATGGAATACCTTTTAGATAGTTTCCCCCTCAACAAGAATGCTTCTACTAAAATTATCCTTTGGTTTTACATCCCAATCAGAGTTCGTGGCTCTTGTGGGGAAAAAAATGAATCTTATTCAATTGGCGTTTTCACATCAGCCCGATAAAAATCCAAGCTGGAGATATTTTTCGCAGAAAATAGTCAGCAAAATAGCGCGCTATTTCGAAACATCGGGCTGATGTGAAAACGCCTACATTGTAATGTAGCACAACTTTGGAAAGATTGATTGTAGACATTAATGTTTGTCACTTTTCATAAAAATCCTAGAAATCTGTAGAACTAGAATAAACAGGAATTGTGTGAATGTTAGGAAGGAAAATCATCATAATTTTTTGTTGCATTCTGTCTTAAAGGACACTTCATGTCCAGCATGCAGGAGCATGTGATGTATTATTGGATTGTTACCATTACTTTGTGTAATACTTCCTTCCAATGTAAAGACCCTTCAGCTCTCCAAAGACTGGCCACAATACGCACTCAAATGGGAGAATTATCTCGGCAGTGAATTGAGGAGACGTCTTGCGTTATTATTGTCGTATGACCTTCAGGATGCTCGAAAACAAGCACGCAGAAATTAGTCTGCGTGGAAGAAGCTCACGGTTTGGAATGAATGGCGAGGAAATCTAGCTACGACTTTTATTGGGATCTTAACGGGGCACGAGAGAGACAGAGATATCGGGGGAGAGAGAGAGAGCTGTGATTCAGCGACACCAGCAGCAACTTGTTTTGCCCGCTCCTCGATATCGTTACTCAAGCGCAGATCTCCGGGCCGTGAGCCGGGAGCGTCTGACATGTTTTGATAGCCTCAGTCCCTGGAGACAAATTGTGCATGATGCTAAAAAGTGGTTTATAGCGGCGCTCGGCATTATGCGGAAGAGAGCTGCAAATGTTCTACATAAGTGCCGCTCTTAAAGTGGATTCGGCGCTCCATTTGCGATGGGCTCTCCTGCATTGATAATGAAAGAATGAGTGGTTTCTAGCCTCAGGAATCAAGAAACATTATCAGCATTTACAATTAAAAGAGCACTGTTTTACACAAATGTACCTCTCCAAAAGCAGATGAATGTCCAAATAAAACCACACTCCTTTTGAAAGAATAATTAATCTATCAAAAAATGAATCAGAGATTAGAAATGCTACTATGCTGTAGCACAGGCTCAGCTACATTTTTAATTAGTCATTTTTGTTAATTGTACATCCAGTCAGTACATTTACATGTCTGTCCATTATAACTATGTTGTGTGTTGTGTGTGTGGGTGTGTGTGTGTGTGTCAAATGTTTCTCACTGACTGCATCCCAGATCATTTGTTAAATGTTTTTTATTGACTACGTCCCAGGGGGGCATTTCATGGAGCATTTTGTCTGACAACTTGTCGGACAAATTTGCTTTCAGGCAATCAGATGCAAGGATTTCAGTAGCTTTTAAAAGTTTGTCAGATGAAATATCTGACAAAAGGCTTCATGAAATGCCCCCAGATCATGCTGAGCAGTTGTAGCTGTTTTTTTTTTCCTCTTTCTTACGATATATTCATTAGGCACCTATGTAACATAGTAATATGTCAGCGGAGAGCCAGAAGGGCATTACTGCAAGCACAAAGTTGATGGAGTCGAATCCTTCTTCATCTCAGCCATGAAACATTCTTTGTTCACGAGGATGCTGTTTAAATTGCTCTTTATGTGCAACAGTTATCATAGAGAAAGAAGGGGCTTCTTATAAGGGGGCTTCTTAAAAGGGGGCATGAAGGCCCCTCCCTGTTCACCCCTGCCTTTTGAAGCACATGTTCCTCACCACCCCTGTCTCATGCATAACAAAGCATTTGAAAAAGTGGATGTAATTAGTTGGTGTTTATAATTTTTCCTTGAGCTTTATCTGGTTCAGAGTCAAGGAAACAGGGCAGTTAAAGAAAGGGGGTTAATTAGGTGCACTAATGTAGTGTGTCCTCATTTTGTGTACAGATGAGATACTGTGAAGGGGGGGGGGGGAATTGCTAAATCTCACTATGGTCTCTTCATCAGGACAAAAAGAGGAGTGAATAAAACTCAGTAAGGTACTTGTACCTTGTTTCCTTCATGTCCCAAATAAGGTTTCTTAATGAGTTACAACAGTCACCTTCTGGTCTGAGCAAGGTGTCTGGGTGAGTTTACAGTAGTGGGCCTCATCAACCTACATGAGGTATTGTAGCAAGATTCAACACATTGCCTCTGTGTTAAAGTAGTGCTGTGGATGCTTATTTTCACGAAGCAGAGTATACCGGTATAACTGCTTTCATGTAAGGATTTCTGCTGTAAATTTCTGTTTGTGCAGTAGAATGATGATGATGTTTATATGCTTCTATTTGCATGAAAAGAGAGTGGACCTCTCTTTATATACATATATGGTTTACAATTATGTACTTGTAGATAGAACGTTGATCTTGAAAGGGCTGAAAATGGCACATATTAAGCAATAATTTAGTGGGTACTGAGTGATTCTGTATCTTTTTTTAAAGACTGCCATGAAAGATGTTATGAAAAGTCCTGTTGGTCAGCAGTGTATACTATTACCAAGGAAGATTTCAGAAATAATAAGGAAAATGTTTGCAAAAGTGAATACTGATGAGTTGATTGTGACATGTGAGTGTTAGTGTTCTTGTAAGTGAATTTAAAACTTTGTTGGGTCCTCCTGATGAAACTGATGATATTATGTACAAATTGGTAGTCCATAAGGTAATCACAGTGTTACAAGTCACTTGTGTTTATACACATGACAGCCTGGTAGTATAAGAATATAGATATTGATCAGTATAAGATATGAACATACTCGCCTTCCTATATGTACTTACTGTGATCTCTTTCCTTGGGGGAGGGGGGCGTGGATGGGAGGGGATTTTTCAGATTGGTTGTAGCTGTTCAATGTATTGGGGTGTTTTTATTTTGGGGGGTTATTTTTTAAACCAGCTCTATTATCATGCCCAAACATGCAGGGTAAAAAAGATTTATCTTGCCTCATGTCCCAAGTGGCGTATCTAACTCCGTACAGAAATATATCTCTGTGACTGAAGAAATTCGAGATCAACATCATGGAAGTCTTTATCCTCTGCCAGTGAACAAGATGCTCTGCTGTTTAATAGAGATAGAGAGAGAGACAACAGTGAAGAAGAATCCATAAAATAGCAAACAGATCCGTCGTGAAAGCAAATACCAACGTTGGACGTGAATGCCTCGTGTGGAATTTGGTGAAATATGGGATGCCATCGTCTATACTTGAAGAAGCTAGGAGTCAGAGAAGAATGTCTCCGTCTCATGTTGCTCATTTTCGGAGAACAGAACCCAATCAATCTGGTGAACTTGAGAGAAGGAAACAAGAAAAGTCCCTGTGGTAGAAGTGCTTTTCCCCTGTTTTTTTTTGTTTTTGTTTTTCTTGCCAAGGTTGTGTTGTTCTTCTTGTTGTTGTTCTCTCAATCACTAAAAAAAAAAAAACTGGAAGCAGATATCGGGGATGATGTTTCTTTTTTGACTAACAGCCTCGTCTGGCGTGCGGGGAGTTTGGGAGTCTCGATTTCGCATTTTGCGTTCATCATGTGCGCGCCGTCTCGAGTAGGCAATGTTTTGCCTTCGAGCAGCGCTGGATTAGTTTTAAAGACTCTCTTTGTGACATTCTTTAGACTCAATTTCAGAAATTGTCAAACCTTTGCTTTCTGAGTGCCATCAAGATGTTCGAGTGCATCAAAAACAAAAAGAAAAAGTCTGGGACATACATTGGACATCAGTCTTGAGAATAATATGGTCATCATCAAGAGTATAATATGAAGAGTTCGACTGCAAAAAGTGCTAAACACCATTTTCAACATTTTTCGACCATGGTCATTATCAAATTGGGAAAAACCAAATATTGTCAATGATACAGCAGTTGTTACCTAACATGAAGTATTTTCTTAAATATATTATTAAAATTATCACATATATTGTCATTATTTTCTCTGTTTCGCAGCAGCTTTAATCTCAAATATCATTAACTTATAAGACGGGACATTTAAACTCGCTTGAAAGGAAGTGTTGAAGGTACTGTTTACCAGTTTAGGAACAGTGATTTCAAAAATGTCGAGATATCTTATTTAATGCATATATGTGTTGATCAGTTGTATCGCAAAACATCTTACCATATAAAAATTTTTGCAATAAAGCCTAAAATATAAGGAGATATCACTATTTTTCTCAATAAAACCATAACTGTAGATGGTTTAGTCAAGAAACATTTTTGATATAACTATTGTTCACATTTTATTGTCCCCGCCGAACGAGTTCGAGCAGGGGACTATGAAACGGGCTCCGTACGTGTGTGTGTCCGTGTGTCCGTCCGTGTGTCCGTCCGTCCGTCCGTCCGTCCGTCCGTCCGTGTGTCCGTGTGTGCGTCCGTGTGTGATCAAAATCTTCAATTTGCTACTTCTCTGTCATTTATGAGCCAATTTTGATTCTGTTTGCTTTATATGATAGCACTACATGGGAGCTTTGAAACTTCTACACAGAATTTCAGTCGTGACCTTTGACCTTGACCTTTGACCTATATTGTACATTTTGCTACAAAATGCTACTCCTTCGCCATTTCTAACCCGATTTCGATTCCGTTTGCTTTATGTGATGGCACTAGGTGAGGGCTTCAAAACTTCTACACAGAATTTTGACCTTTGACTTCTTTGACCTTTGACCTTGATTTTTTGACCTATATTGTACATTTTGCTACAAAATGCTACTCCTTCGCCATTTCTAACCCGATTTCGATTCCGTTTGCTTTATGTGATGGCACTATGTGAGGGCTTCAAAACTTCTACACAGAATTTTGACCTTTGACTTCTTTGACCTTTGACCTTGATTTTTGACCCATATTGTACATTTTGCTACGAAATGCTACTTCTTCGCCATTTTTAACCCGATTTCGATTCCGTTTGCTTTATATGATGGCACTAGTTGAGGGCTTCAAAACTTCTACACAGAATTTTGACCTTTGACCTCTTTGACCTTTAACCTTGATTTTCGACTTATATTGTGCATTTTGCTACAGAATGCTACTCCTTCGCCATTTCTAACCCGATTTCGATTCCGTTTGCTTTATGTGATAGCACTAGGTGAGGGCTTCAAAACTTCTGCACAGAATTTTGACCTTTGTCTTCTTTGACCTTTGACCTTGATTTTTGACCTATATTGTACATTGGCTACAAAATGCTACTCCTTCGCCATTTCTAACCCAATTTCGATTCCATTTGCTTTATGTGATGACACTAGGTGAGGGCTTCAAAACTTCTACACAGAATTTTGACCTTTGACTTCTTTGACCTTTGACCTTGATTTTTTACCTATATTGCACATTTTGTTACAAAATGCTACTTCCGGCGGGGACATATGTTACGCACCGCGTAATTTCTACTTTTCCTTGTATTTCTAACAATCACATACTTAACATTGATTATATTGATTCACATTTTTACATTGGTTGTTTCTATCCCTAACTCAAATTTTAGAGCTATTTTGAATCACTAAAACTGGGTTTTTTTTTGTTTCATCTGCAAATGGTAAATAATGCTTTTAAGATGACAAAATATGAAAAGAGAATCATACTGAATGCCCTCACTCTCACAACTTTGCAATTCAGCCAGAAGTGGATCATTGCATTTTGTTAATCGTCACAACATACTGCGCATGACAAATTCACAGTTTCATCTTTAAATAACCCAGATATCATTGGTGCACATGGGGGAATTAACAAGGAGAAAAAAAGAGCAAATCTGAGATATTATCACACAGTCACGTATACCGCCATCAACAACTTGTCATATTAGTCATGCACAGAATGATGGATATGTTTCATAACATTTCACATATCATTCCAACTGAATGCTAAGCTTTTCAGGGTGTTGGAGTGTGCGAGCAGTGTGGTAGTTTAAATGCCACCTCTCAGATACAATGTATGTCTAATTCTGTCTTGGAATTCAGCCGTTAACAATTCGATATACATGGTCCCATGCCCTTGCCATTACAGTTTTAAAGAAACAAATATGTTAAGAATACTTGATATGACATTCACACTATCTGTCTAATTCTGTCTTGAAATATGTGCATTTACAATTTGTTTGGGAGACCCCCGGTGTAGCCTTGTCGTAACAATGTAACACAAACCAATATTTTCAAGAGACTTGATATAACATTCAGACTTAATGCTAAGTACAGTCCTTCTAATTTTGCTGGTTCGTGCAAGCAGTGCGGCAGTTGAACACCTTGCCATGAATTTATGGTAATTCTCCATAGATTTCAAAGCATGGCACACTAGATTCTAGTTGACAGTCGGTTAAAGGGCTGGAGGGTGATGGGAATCGCAGACTTCATGGCGGCTACACCTGACACTACCCAGGTTTCCCGTCAAGTTTCCCCCAAACACGCAGTGAAATTGATGGATGTTTAATCGTGAAAAGCATCCAGGAAAGTCCCACGGGACTCATAAAATGGTTGTGGCTTCGAGTAAATTCTCATTCCATTCTCAAATTGACTTGAATGAAAGGAATAATTTTTTTTTTTGTTAAAGATGAAATCAGACTACCACGATGAAAGTTGTGATGCTCTCTCACTGTTCTCGTATTCTTCAACAAAACAGTGATATTAATCAAAAGCACATCTGTGAATAATGTAGTGATCACATTAACTTACTGTTCTGTCCATCAGTTTGTGACTCATGAAAATTAACCTGCTGTCAATGATCAGCAGCAATAGATAGATACCCTTGCAAAAATATAATCATTTCAGAATATCATTACAATTTCGGATTAAATCTATGCAAATTTATGTCTTCCCTCTTGAATTCATTAAGTATTTCAGATTTAATGAATACATTTATTTTAGTGAGTGAGTGACTTACAATTGGATGAATCATCACCAAGTTGTCTAATTTACATGTATGTATTTGTGAAGGAAAATAGTATGCCATATGATTTAACTGCCTGTTACTTTGAATATATAGCCTTTTCTTATTACTCTCCATTTGAAAATAGATTATATAGATTCACTTTGATACAGCAGTTGGGATGGTAAAGATTGAATGACATTTTTGTGAAACCTTTAAAAGGAGTAAATGTGTATTTCAGCAATGGTGCCTCTTTTGTTGCAGCTAAAACTTGCAGCCATCTTTAGCATGAACACTGGGAAATTTGGTGTGCATCTAGAGGGCTTAAAAGGCATAATTTACCATTTGCAGATGAAACAAAAACCCAGCATTAGTGCTTTAAAGGAGTTCTAAAAGGTGAGTTAGGGGTAGAAACAACCACTGTAAAAATTTGAATCCTTGTAATCGATGTTAAGTATTGTTAAATACACAAAATGTGAACAATAGTTGTATAAAGAAGAATGCTTCCAGACTAAACCGTCCTCAGTTACGGTCTATTGAGAAATATGCTGATTATCTCCTCATATTTTAGGCTTTATTGTGAAAATTATGTTTTGTGATACAACAGACCTACACATATGCATCAAATGTGATATCTTGAGCATTTTTTCAATCACTGCTCCCAAAGGTAAACTGGACCTTTTAATGTAGATTGTTCCTACTCTGTAGTTGAAGAATTTGTACAAGCACACGACAGAAGCTGCTTGCCTGTAGTGCTGTTCAATCACACAGAATAAAAGTGACATTCCAACAGTGCAAGAAGCAATGCCACCTCGAAGCAAGTGGAAACTACCAAAGAACAGCACAATACAAAGCAAAAGCAATGCAACACTTTTGCTACTTACGTACGCATGCTTTTATATCACAAACCTCTCTTCCTCAATACTCTGTCCCTTCCCCCATTTCATAGTTCACTTTATGCATAGAATAACTGTAATGTGAATTCATACACACCTTTTTCCGACAAAGGGATGCCCCCGGTGTCAAAGACCCGAGAGCTTGATAAAGTCGAAGTAGATCAGCGGGAAGACAAACATGGTCCTTTTTATAGGCATCACCTGTGTGATTGGTGAGCCTGATGGTTTATTTGTTATTCTCGAGGAAAAATACTCATGATGCACATCAGGCTCCGTCATAGAGATTTGCTGGCCTGCAACAGAGAAGTAAACAAATTTTGAAAGCATTTTGGCGCTGCTTAAGCTTTACCCAAAAGTATATACCTGTGTCCTAAATATATGTTTATAAGGAGATAGAGAAGAATGTGTATGTATGTTTGTACATCTTCATGTGTGTGAAAAAAAGTAAATTCAAGCCAACAGAGTGGTAGAGGTATTGTGAAAATCAACTTCAAGATATGAGATTTTAGAGTTTCACATGTTTTCCCCAAAAAGTGATGCAAATCTATGCAAATTACCAAAGGTGATGATGTCATCAATTCAACTTTCCCTTTTGCTTGAGCTGAAACATTTCTTTAAAAGCAAGTTTTTGGTCAACAGGTTAACAGCTGAAGCCCGTCCCCCCCCCCCCCCCCCAAAAAAAAAAAATGATAATGATAATCATCACAAGGTTATTGCAACACAACAAACTGTGATATGAAAGATACAAGATAGTCTTTTGGATTTCATGTCAAACAAACAAAAAAGATTAATTGATGCCTTGTACTGTGTAAAATGGATATTTTCGCACGACTTATTTTTCGCGCTTGGCCGGGTAAGAAGAGTTTTGCAGGTTTTTTAATTCAGCGGAATCAAGATATCAACTACTGGAACATATGGCAAGCAAAAATATTCATGTGCTTTTATCTTCGCGCTAGTTTTTGGTTGCGTGAAACGTGCAAAAATTTCAACACCGCGAAAATGTCCACGTTTACAGTAAGTCTGTCAGTAGGTGACTTGTGAAACGATGATGACATCGCCTTTGTTAAATTTCTAGAGGTCGTTATCATTAATATTTGTGCTTTCTGAAAATGTGTGAAACCTTGACATTGAAATACTGGCTTATATTTCTTATCTAATTTAGAGGAAAACCTTAACCATTCTGTTGAGAGGATTTTGCTCTGGTCATGAAAGCTTTCTTTAACATTGTATGGGATTGTACATGAAGCACATTGTAGCATTCATGTATTTCCATGCAGACATTATATTTTGCAGCATGCAACAAGTTGCCATGTGCGTAGTCTATAAATATAATATATGTCAATTGGGCCTGGGGGGGGTTGCATTGCAGGATACTAGTGTGATGTAAACATGGACATTAGCTAAAGTGGCATTATTTATGTGAAAGACACTATGTGGGATGCCTTGCTGATAACAGTTTTGGGGCATTACACTAGCAATCCTCAAGTTGTTCATGTAGCTCTTTTTTTAAGTGCCTTGAGCAAGTAATCTTTTTGGAAAATGGTACTATTTAAATCTTGGGTATTTACAATCATTGCTGTTGTTGTTGTTGTTGTTGTTGTTGTTGTTGTTGTTGTTGTTGTTGTTGTTGTTGTTGTTGTTGTTGTTGTTGTTGTTGTTAAGTGTGTTCTATTTTGATTATGTCCTCACTAGTGGACTGTTCCTAGGTAACTGACCTCAACCCAAAGTTTTTTTGTCTGGAGCAAATATCTTGGGCATCCTGCTTCTTTTCCCTTTTTTTCCTTGCTGTATATAGAGTGTCATATTTGATTGAACACATGTGGTGATCGTACATACGCGTTGTTGCGCCGGCAGTGATCGGATATGAAGAGACAATTAAGAGTAAAGTGCCGACGGATATGATTGATTTTCGTCCCGGGCGAGGGGTCTTCGCAGCGATGAGGAAGTATACATTGCACACGGCGTGGTACTTATGAGATGTGAGAAAAACCAGACATATGTGCGTGGGAGGATGGGTTTGTGTATACAGCGAGGCTTAATGAATATAGATTTCTCAAACAAGCTCTGGTATGAAATTATTTGATTTGATTAGGAAGTGCATTTATTTATTTATGTTAGGTTTCTGTGGGGTTTTTTTTTCTCTCTTTCTTTCAGTCTGGGATATTTTGATTAGAATAAGGAGCTGCCTATGTGGACTGTGATTAGCTTTCTGTTTGTACACAGTTTGTTTTGCATTCTCTGTGTATGTGTGTTTATGCATGTGAATATACAATGTATCTGTATATACATGATGTGTTAGCATAAATACATGCACATCCGTAAATCATATAGACAAGCATGATCAGGAATACATTAAACTAGATTTCTATATGCACAGCAAATGCACAGTTAGCGCAGAATTCATTGTAACAATTTTTCTTTCAAATTGTATATAACACTGTACTGCACAGACCAATAGTGGATCTCTCCTATTCCACACTGTGCTGTACCATATCAGGGCAATTACACCCCGAGGACAATAACACAGATACTAAAGCAGATACTATTACACTATCTTGTCATCATTGAATCGGGACATCTTATATCTTATTTAGGAGAAAGATATGATTGAACTGGTTTAATCCAACGAATCTGCATGCCAACGAAGCCAGGACATTTGTGAACAAAACTGCAAATGTGGGAGAAAGAGAAATTCGTCTCCTATTACAGGGATAGTATAGTTTTGGTCGAGACCTAACTTCAGGTTTCTAGCATTTTGGGGGGATATAATGAAAAAACTCTTGTGCAATATGAAAGAGCATGTAATTCCAAGAGGGATTCGATGTTTATTTAATGAAAATTGTTTTTTTTTTAATGGCTGAGATATCGAAAACAGAGTAATCCTAATAAAACACCTTCTATTAGGATCGCTTTGTTTTACGTTGTTTTTGGATGTCTCAGCCATTCCAATACCAATTTTCATCTAATAAACTTTGAATCTCTCATAGAATGGTATGCTCTGTATCATTTCATAAGTGGTTTTTTTTTTGTATCTCACAAAAAAAAAATTAAAAGCCCAGTCCTCATCTCCACCAATACTATACCATCCCTTTGTTGAAAGATGTGTTGCCAATAGTTGGAAAATGGGTTGTGAATTTAGTTATGAAGAAGCTTGTTAAAATTCTGCAACCAATATAAACCGGGCACAACAAGGACTCAAGTGAAAGTTTGGGTTTTTTTTCTTTGCCATGTGATGCAATAAGGATGAAAAGCATGCAAATATATTTTGCCTTGAGAGTGTCTGGTTAAAACCATTCACAGATTGTTCTCCAAAATAGAACTATTCACTTGGGGACATAGCCCGCAGTGAATAGTACTATTGGAGGCACGGAAGCCCATAGTTTTGATCGGAAATGTGAAATGAGGCAGGGTATCCGTGTTTCATATTTTGGTAACAAAATTCTAAACAAAAAAAAAGATCGGAATCTGGCCACCGGCCACAGAGCCAGTGATGGGAAATTGAAAAATGTGTTAACATTGACACTGCAAGAGTTGCCAACGGCAGGTGTGTATATGAGCTCTCGTATGGCCGCTAGATAGTCATATTTTGGGGGGAGTTGATTGTTCATGACAAGTATAGCCTGTGACATCAATTCACAAATAGTGTACTTATTGAAAAAAGACTATCATTAAATGTGACATCATTTTCCAAATAGAATACCACTGAGTGTCAAACACGCCATAAAATGATAATTTCAGTAATTGAAAATACACTGTGCATCATTAATCATGTGAAGCTCTTTTATCAAATCACTGAAGGATAATCTTGTTGATCCAAAGTATAGCAGAAACTATGCCAAAAAGGTTTGACCATGCATAGCCACTGGAACGGGGTTTCTACAAGTGTAGGGTTAAAACTGAGTTTGATATCAGCTGTGTTTCATCATTATTGAAGTAGAGCAGTGCATGTTTTTAAAACTTCTTTAACTTTGCCCCTATCCATTCCCACGAAACTGTCACACTAGTCAATGCAGTGCTTGTGATGGCGGTCTCCTACGGTCTTAATACTGATGTCAATCGCAGCAAGAAAATTGTCTGGAAGTGTTTTCCTGTGTATATCTTATTAACATGTCATGACATGATTCTAGATCATCATGATATTGAATTATTGATATTTCCTCTAAGCCATTCTAGGTATTGTTATTGTTAATGTTAATAGAAATATGCTTGTATTGTATAATCATATTTGTAGTATCAACCATGCGATACAGTAGTAATTCAGCAACAAGTGTGGTTACCGTGGTAACCATGATACTACTTAGTTTACATGTGACAACCCTTCATGAAAAGCAATTCATACAAGTGTTTGACTGAATATGCATTTCTTTTTTTTTTCAAATAGACATTCAAATGCGGCTTGCATAGCTCAAATTCATTCCATGCAGTTTTCTAAATCAAGCGAGAATATCTCTATACAAGCACTGATAGAAATGCAGTATTCTGCCACACACCCCGCTCTCCCTGTCCGAGGGCTTACGTTGTCGTTTCTTTGCCGTGGTTCAAACAGGAGTTTTGAGCCGTCTCATAGCGGGGAGTTGTGTGATGGGGCACCAGAGGTAAACACTCTAGATTCCGCCAGCTGAAACGAAGGAGAAGCCGATTGTGGTCTTGAAATTGAGATGTAGCCATTTAGCACTATTGATTTGTGGTCTATGCCTCTGTCCTGGAAAAGAAGGGAAAAAAAGATTTTCCCTCGATAGTGATAGTCTTGATACAGAGAGTTTCTTCTTATTTTTTTTCTCACTGACATGGAGATGGAGATTATTGAAGATGATGTACTGTATGTACTGATATGCCATATTTCGTTAGGATTTCATTTTCACAAAGAATTTTGCTATTCGCAAATGTAACAATACACAAAATTTTTAACTCTGATCTGGATATGAATGCAACATGCATGCATTTTCACAAAGAATTTTGCTATTCGCAAATGTAACAAAACACACAATTTTTAACTCTGATCTGGATATGAATGCAACATGTATGCATATAGTACATTTCTGCGCAGACTTCTTCATTCATTACTGAACTCCATGCCACGATTACATATCTAACCGCTTCTGAAGTGGTCAGGAAGTCTCAATTTGCGAAAAAATTGTACTTGCCAAATATGTGGCATTTATCATAAACGGTATTACAAAGTTGCCCTTTTTTTTTCCTTGTGGCTGTTTTCACAAATCATTAGTGGTAGTATCTTGATTTTGCTGGACTCGATATGCATTGCTTTTGTCATCAGCCTCTTGCAAAAAGAGAACAGCACTACACAAAGTCCTGACCTTTCTGGGTTTCATTTTAAAATTGTATGTTATTCAACCAGGCTGACAGCTCATGATATTAAAGCCAGAGTGTGGTTATAATAATAATAATAATGAAAATAACAATAAATAAATAAAATTGCTGAAAAAGAGTTGTATTGTCTCAAGGAAAAGAAGGCATCATTCAACCAACACATTAATGCAAAAGTTTTGAGATGACATGCAAACTTTAATATCAAGAACAAACCTTTGACTACTTGTATCATCTCATTGGGGTATCTTTACTTAAAGGACAAGTTCACCTTCATAAACATAAGGATTGAGAGAATGTAGCAATATTAGTAGAACACATCATTGAAAGTTTGAGGAAAATCAGACAATCCGTTCAAAAGTTATGAATTTTTGAAGTTTTTGTGCAGTACCCGCTGGATGAGAAGACTACTGCAGTGTATGAATAACTTAGATGTCACATGCGTACAACAATATAAGGAAAATATAAAGAGAATTTCACAAAATTCCATCTTTTGAAAAAAGTACACATTCCCCTGACTCGTTACCGATAAATGTTATGGGTAATATTATTCCCCCTGCCTTTAGAAAGAGGCAAGTCAATTGCCCTTTTATTATGCGAAAAAAGTGAAAATATGTTGAATTTTCTTTTATATTTTCTTTATACTGTTGTACGCGTATGACTCACAAGCTGTAGTAGTCTCCTCATCCAGCGGTTCCAACACAAAAATTTAAAAAATTCATAACTTTTGCATCGATTGTCCAATTTTCCTCAAACTTTCACTGATGTATTCTACTAATATTGTTGCGTTTTCTCAATCCTTATGTTTATGAAGGTGAACTTGTCCTTTAAACCATGGAGCGCCAAGTGTCGCATGGAATATTTCGTTACGAAATTGGTCATTGCGTCGACAAAATGTACATTTCGTTAATGAAATTATCATTTCGTGGACGAAATGTTCATTTAGTTACAAAATGTTGTCATTTCGTTACAAAATAATCATTTCATCGACGAAATGACTGATTTCGTAACGAAATATTCCATGTGACACTTGGCGTTCCATGGTTTTTGTCCATGGTTTAAACCATGGTTTCATTTGTACCGCCTTCGTGAATTCGGGCCATAGTGCTTATTAGTATCGACAGCCCCATTTGTTTGCACACACTGTCAAAATCCTTGGCTCTTTAGGAGTTAAAGGAGACATGCTGCCCATATTTGTGTTGGTTTTCTTTAAGAGATGTGGCATACAGCAGACCTGTTTTTATCAATTTAAAGTGAAAACTAAGTTTCGGTAAGTGCTTGAGAACCCGTCTAGCACCATTTCATTTTCTCTTCCAATATATCAAAAGAGTCCACTAAGAAACTTACCTGGCTGACGCGGTTTGCCGGAATGATGAGTCGGTTTGGAGTGTTTTGAGAAAAATAATAATAGTAGGAAAACCGACTTTTATTCCAGAAGGCTCCAGACTTACTTTGTCTCGGGGGAAAAATTCGACCCTACTTCAGACAATTCACACGCAGTTCGTGATCGCCACATTCTACTGGCCACTGCATAATACCAAATGAGGCCTAACTGAATGGACAGGAAAGTGCGTGCTAACGTAATCCTGTACAAACAAAACAAAAATGACAGCGCGCGGTCCTCAGTTGCTGAGACGCGCGGTCTTTGGAGTTTTTGTTGTTGTTTATCAAGCGCCTTTGATTGTTTTAGAGGTGCTTGATAGGCGCACACTAATTTTGCATGCGCGCAAAGAGGTTTTTGAAGCGCGCGTTGTAACAACTCGGACCATTACTGCGAGTAGCCAGAACACAAAGCGCTAGTTTATACAGGCCGCTCCCATAGGACAACACTGTACAATCAGAGGGACAACCATTACAACTCATCCCGCCGTCAAAGCGAAGCCGAGTTATCCCCGAGTCCGAGTTTAGCCTGACCCCGTTTGGGTAAGTACCGAGACTGAACCTTTTTGGTTAATATTTCGCATTTTCGTCGATACCCATCGAATATCTTGTCATAACATTGTTATCCTGCACATTTCCTAAGCATACATTCACATTTGGGAGCGAAATTTGACAACTTTTGCAGGCGTACCAGAACTTTGTTTGGTCTTTAATTTCCATATTCCATTAAGAAGAATTTTTGGAAGTCTATTCATTTATCAAACCAGTTGTGATTGTTGTCTGTCTGTTGAAATGAAATTAGTCAATGTTGATTATAGGAATTTATAATTATTTCATCTGCCCCTGTTTTGCTGTTTAGTTCAATACATAAGTGCCTGAACAATCCTTTATTTCACCCTCAAATTTGACACAGATGAAGATATTTGTATGGAAATCTGAATTCTTCTTTCATTTCTGATCCAATTCCCAAAGTCTCAATCCTAATCATAAACTTTAATGCCCTGGTCATACTGTAGAGTGAAATGGGAAGTAGACTCAATGGAAAGAGACCAGTGTTAGAGCAATAACAGCTTTAATGCTGTTCCACATGATCTTCTATTGCCTTTCTACCCTCTGACACATAAAAATAGCTCCCTTCCCCCCCCCCCCCCCCCCGAAGAAAAAGGGGGACAAAAGTAATAAAGAATAAAAATGCAGACCGATAAACCGTAATGCCTCTGAATAGAGTAATATCTCAAACTATGTCATAGAAAGAACTAAAGTTGAACTCAAAGTAAAGCGCAGACACAAGATGGTCTGGTGTGGCTGTCAGTGGTGAGTTCCATCCATGCATCATCCGCAATAAAATCTGGGAATTGCCGGCAGATCAGTCCCGCGGCCCAATTGAGGGTAAATATTGACCCAGATTGGGACTACCTCTGATGCCCTCCTAAGACCGATAATATACAAATGGAGATATAACCGAGAGGGAAAATACACTACCTGGTGCCCCTTTCATACTGGGCCATTTTCAACTGAAATGAACTTGACTGCACCTTTTGCGTTTCATTGGTTTAGGCAAGTTTTGGTAAAACACCAACAAAACAATGACAGTTTCAGCCAGGTTTGAGCCAGAGTTATTGTCCTCTCCCCTGGGGTATAACTGCCGATTGTTCAATGGTGATTCAAGGGACGATTTTGTGAGGCCTGAGTTGCTCTTTCCATTGAACCATCAGTGAAAACACTTGTGAATTCACACATGCTGCCTTTCCAGTAGCAATGCACATCCTGCCATATTACCTACAATATAACTGCTGATTGTTCAACAATGGTTCAAGGGATGATTATGCAAGGCCTGAGGGAGTCTTCCATTGAACTCTCATTGAAAATGGTGATTGATTCGCACATGCTGCCTTTCCAGTGGCAACACACACATGCTACCATACTACCCAAATAAACTGCTGTTTGTTCAACGATGATTGAAGGGAAGATTATGCAAGATCTGAGAGGCTCTACCATTGACCCCTCATTGAAAATGCTGATGGATTCGCACACGCTGCCTTTCAAGTGACATTACACAAGCTGCTGCTATACTACCCAAGCTGTTGAGCTGACACCTACACATAACTAACAGACCATGGGGTGTACATTTGTGGTTTTCATTTGATTTCATCACTTTTTTTTGGGGGGGGGGGAGAGAAAGATAGGTGGAGAAATTCATGTATGCAATAGCATGATTAATATGATTGTTAGAAAGTTCCAAAGTGAATAGACAGGAGTTCAACAGATACCCAGTGGTTTAAAGTAGAGTGTGAAAGGGGTACGTGAAAGGAAAACTTTGTGTGGGAGCCTGGAGAAAGGGGCGGAGTCGAGGAGAGGGGTGGGGACAGATGAGACAGCCTCGCAGGAGCAATTTGTCAGCGCACACTGCTCATTTCAGCTGCTCATATTACCTGGGATGTGCACACGTTAGAGCAGAAAACCTGGACTCATTTTGTAGCAGTGGCTATTTAAAGCTCCTCTATTCATATCTTTCATGATGTACTGCAATTCAAATGCCAGCTTCCCACAGTGGTGGCTGTTTTTGAAATAGCTGAAGGCCTTATTTAGAATATGAGTCTCAGGCTTTTTTCCATACCTGCTGTCTTTGAAACCAAACATCACCAGGCTGTATTCTTTATTTCATTATTACAGGTCTAAGAGCAAAAATCATTGCTGCAGGCCAGGAGTTTGATAATCAAATTATTGTAAAAATGATGCTCATTGTACTAGGGGGAAAAAGTGATTTCTTTTGACGTGCTTGCCCATACAGCTATTTCCAGTTCGACATTTCCCCAGTTTTCTCTGCATTCATATTGTTTGTATATTCTGTTTCTTTCTTTTTATTCAAGTTCAAAAAGTTGTTGATTTATGCTCAGTTGTATAATGACACCCTCGGAACAGGTAATTTCAGTCTTTAAAAAAAAAAGGTTCTGCAACATCGCCCAAACTGGATTTTCGTTGATATTAAGGTTCAAACTGCAGATGAAAGGTATGAGATAACATCAGGATAGATTTTTATTTTCATACCATTTAATTAGTATGTATTAGAGTCAATATATTCCAGTCAATAAGCCAATTAATTCAAAGTAATGCTGTAAATGCACAAATTTTTGCAGTACATCAATTTTCGCACATTTCGAGCTACTTTTGGCTAGCATGAATTCTAAAACCTGCAATAATATCTGCACATTTTGAATTTGTTGACAATCGTGCAGTG
The DNA here is from genome assembly GCF_040938485.1 of Diadema antillarum. Classification (NCBI taxonomy): domain Eukaryota; kingdom Metazoa; phylum Echinodermata; class Echinoidea; order Diadematoida; family Diadematidae; genus Diadema; species Diadema antillarum. Next base: position 397,833 of record NW_027271812.1, on the reverse strand, counting down.
CAAATTCAAGAACCCGTAAATATGTTTTTGAGCCGCTCAGGGCGAAAATATAGACAGACACAGTAGTTTGTGAATGACATAAGGGTATATGTTCACAGGCCTTAATGTAATCTCAGTTTGCAAACCTCCACTAGATTCACTCCTGCCCTTCCTTTCTTTCTATCTCCTTCCCCCCCCCCCCAGAAGAATCTTTTGTCAGTATTTTGTTTTTAAAATGTGCAGCAAATATTCGCAAGTCTAAATCAGGATCAAGTTGTCTCCCAGTTTGAAAATGAGGCACAAAATATATTCATTGATTTTTTTTTTCTTCATTCTCATCTCCCATGAGATGGCTTTTCTAGTTAGTGAAATGAGATGAAATTGTTTTTTCAATCTTTTATGATAGTGCACCAAAACTTTATAAATTCATTCTATGTCTGTCAATCAGTGCTACATTTCATGGAACTTGCTATTGGTGCATAAACAGCAAGGAAAAAAGAAAAGAAAATAGACTCTTTTTCAGTGATTTGCAAATGACATCAAAAAACCTTGTCATATCCACATTAAAAGTGACAGATTATTATAGGAAGTAATTGTAATTTCATGGACAAGTATGAGGTATTTAAAAAGTCTGATGTATGATAAAAACATATTTTGCAAATACCCAGTGTCCTTGTCAATGGAAAAAGTTTCTAAAACTTGCAGAGATATTGGAGGGTGACCCAGTAAATAAACTTGATAAACCCCTTTCAGTCTCACTCACTGTCCGTAACTGGTCCAGAAACATAAATAAGTAATATCTGGAGAGTGCTACATAAAAAGCAGACACATGTGTTAACTTTAAGATATGGGGATGGACGGATAGAGAAGTATGAAATATCAATCCCGTAATAATGGCGTCCGTGGAGGGACAGCGCGAGGAGAGTGTTGTCAAGTCAAATCCGCTCCGGGGAAGGCCCTCGTATTGATGCGACAACATCCGTGGGAACCTCGGCAAAGAGGGAGACATAATTACATCTGACATTTCTTGTATAAGACGGGCATTTGATTCTGTCCCTGGTGTGCGGGGCGCGCAGAGATGGGTATATTGTTTTCGTGTATGGATTTCTGGCAGTTTTGAATTTGTAATATGATTGTGGAGCCACTGTTCGTACCGCGCCTCAACAGATAATGATATTGTCACTTCAAAACAAGAAGGGTTGCAAACTCATTTCTTCCAGCCCTGGCGAGTAAATTAATACCACTCTGTATTGTATCATTCTTCCACCTTGAATATATATATATATTTTTTTTTTTTTGTTCACTTTCCTCTTACAAGTTTCGATTAGGAAACAAATTGATGTGATACTTTTTGTCACTTTATATATGAAGAGTTTGTTCGCAAAAACCGATAAGTCCATTTTTGAAGATTTTGAAGTACGGTCTTTGTCATAAAGTACAAAATAATACCTTTTGAATGATATATTGGTCATTACATATAAAGGTACATTTTTGAAGTTATGGTCAAAAGAAGCAAGAAATTCTTATTATTCTCTTTATTTTTCTTGACCTTTAATCGTAAATATCTCCATATGGCAAATATGGACTTATCGGTTTTTGCAAACAAACTCTTCATATGTTGGTCTATTTCAAGAAGAGGGAAAGTGTTGATGGTATTGAGACCTGTAGCAAGACAATAAGTACATGAAAGTGAAGAAAAAAATCTGCATCAAAATTTACCACACGTGTGGGAAAACAACAAGTTAAACCCTGCCCTGAGAATGCTGTGTGTGACTATCATGAAGACTAGTAGGGAAATATTGTATAAATGTCATGAATATGAGAACTGCATTGTTCCACTGTTTCTCTGCTTCAGAAAGCAATGATATCACCCAATTTTATTTTTTTTTTGCCCTAAAGGTAAAAGGATATTGTCTCCTCTGGCATTAGTGGCCTTTTGCCCCCGTCATCTGTCAATAGTGTCTCAGAAGTGTGACCCAAGCCGTTAAATCAAGTTGTATTGACAATACTCAGCAGGATTTTTATGGTGTGACACATGTAGCCCCCTGGGTTTGTATTTACCATTATAAAGCAAGTCAGATTAAAAGAAAAAAAAAACAGTGTCAGTCAGTGCATGCCATTGAAATTGGAGGATAAAGTATTACAATGTACATTTAGAGGACAAGTTCACCTTCATAGACATGTGGATTGAGTGAATGCAGCAATATTAATAGAACACATCAGCAAGAGTTTGAGGAAAATTGGACAATACGTTTAAAAGTTATGAATTTTTGAAGTTTCTGCTTAGTCACTGCTGGATGAGAAGACTACTACAGCTTGTGATGTCACATGTGTACAACGATATCAAGAAAGTATAAGGAAAATTCAAGATATTTCACTTTTCTCGCATAATAAAAGAACACTTGACTTCCCTCTTTCAGAAGGCAAGGGGAATAATATTACCCTTAACATACGTCAGTGATGAGTCGAGGAAATGTGCACTTTTTTCAAAAAGTAACATTTTGTGAAATTCTCTTTATATTTTCCTTATAACGTTGTACTCATGTGACATTATACACTCTAGTAGTCTTCTCATCCAGCAGTGACTGTGCAGATACTTGAAAATTTCATAACTTTTGAACGGATTGTCCAATTTCCCCCAAACTTTCACTGATGTATTCTACAAATATTGCTGCATTCACTCAATCCACATTTATATGAAGGTGGACTTGTCCTTTAAGAATCAGATTGCTTGTTCTTGCTCTTTTCAAAGCTCAGCCATCGTATTTCATTTAATGATTTCCTCAATTGTCTCAGTTCTGAATAGATTTAATCAAAAAGAATGTGTACAATGTATGTACTTGGTCAGACGGCATGTTTCTGAAACACAGAATGCACAAAATTTCAGAAAAAAAATGATGTGCTGGTAATTTCTGTCACCATAATCAATTGCTATAGATACTGATAGAAAGCTTGTACACACTTGTTTACGTTGGCTCTTTGCGTTAAGAAATCTAGAAACACAGACAAGTCGAGGGGGGGGGGGGTTAAATATATGAGTTTATCAGAGGATGAAATAAAACACTGTGGAGTGAGGGTGCAGCATCCCAGTGTTCAGCTTTGTATTTCATTTTGCAGCAAGCAGGTTCAAAAAGCAGGAGCCGTCTTTCAGTTTGGAAATCTTCTAAGCGTACATACATTTATCTCTGAAAATTGTTGGACTGTAACAGAAGAACCATCTCACATTCTTCACAAATTCATGTTCGGGTACGTGTCATCTGTCAAATGCCATCTAACCTTGTGGTTCCTATACAAATTCAGTGGAGATTTCATAATCTTAAAGGGGAGTCGGTCCAAAGTTATTGTACTTGTTGTGGAAAAGATAATGACTCATATATTTCCTCTTTGGAGGTGAGAGAAACTAAAGGCGCATAGTCTTGGTAGTGTAGAGGGCGCTGTTGATGATACTGCCGATCACCGTTAGCATTGATACGAAGATTGCTGAAGTTGAGCTGTCGTCAAGAGTAAAGCGCGTAGGTGTTGCTAGGTAACGTTGCCTTCGTTGTCTTCTCTGCGCATCACGCAGTCTGTAGTAATGCCAGGGTGCGTGCATATGTGCTTCTTATTATGACATCACAAAAGAAGTTTGCTAAAGCTGTCATACCCCTCAGCCGAATCATGAGCCGAACTGTGATCGGACCACTGACTGCAGTGGATCGGACTTCTTTGGACTCGGGGAAATGGGCCAAAGCGTAAGCGCTTAAGAGGAGTCGATAGCGTTGGTCTCTATAGGAAACTTGCGCCGTGCGCTCGCGTACACATTCGACTAAACCACCAGGACCATGTGCCTTTAGATAATTGCCGTTGATCAAGAGTATTACACTGTATATCCCCTTCCTGATGACTTCACAATTGACCTTTGAAAAAAAAAAAAGCAAACCTGTCTGACTGCTGTAAAAGTGGAAATTTCTACAGTGTGGAAATTTTCGCATATTTTGTGCTAGCTTCTGGGTGCATGCCATAATGTTACAGTAATTAATGTCCTGATTCCTCAGATTTAAAAACACACAAAATTCATCTTAGCAGGCCAAGCATGAAAAATTATTTGCGTGAAAGTGTCCACTTTTACAGTACCTTCTCCATATTCTGTATAATATCCAACACAGTATTACCAGTACAGTATTCATTTTGAGATTGCCAAAGAGCTATAACAGCTATATTCATAAAAAAATATTAATTTTTTTTTTTTTAACTAATAAGCTTGTTGTGGGGTTTTTTTTTTTCAGGAATTTGATTTAGTATACTTCATATGTATGATCATACATGTACTGTTTTAGAATGGAAGTTTGACATTTGCTTCCAGAATATGTTTTTCAGCGTGTTTTGAAAAGTTTTTCCATTCTGCCGAAAGTGGCAGCCCTGCCATGGTGTGTACAAATACAGCCATAAACAGTTGTTGTTGTTATTTTAATGCATATGTCTGATGGTGTTTACTCCATTGGAAGTGTAGTCAATCTGATACAGCAGATGGTGTCAGACCACACATGCTGTATAGGAACAGAATTCTCTCGATCAGAATGCCCCACTGCAAGCACGTACCCTGTTCACACCAAAGCTGTGGCTCAGTTCAGTTCTGTTCAGTTCAATTCATTTTTCATTTCCTTACACAGAACATACAATATAGATATAATATAAGAAAATTACAAAATGATCTTGAATACACACTGATTGACTGTAAGTTAAAATTGGGGTAACTAACAAATTGAAAGCATCTATGATATACTTAGTTTCAAACCAAACTTGTTATATTATCTATGTTCTGAGAGAAAATTGAGGGATCCACCAAAAAAAAAAAAAAACAGTTGTGCGTGTATACTGTGGCCAATTCATACAGAGCCCAAGCTAGTATGAGCTGCACAATTTTTCTGTGTGCTCCCGGACAGAGGCTCGGCCCCAAAATTTATGTTCATTACATAATTATGGGCTCTTTCATTAGTTTTCGTGCAGTACATGATCGCACGCGCAAATCTTGTTTGGAAATCCTGCCAGCATTTGTTGAGTAAGTACGTGTCGGCTAGGTAGTTACAAAAATGTACCTATCACCGATGCACCTGAATTCCGAGGGAAAGTGAGGAGCATCTACACTATCCTCTGTACTGTGTTCTTTTACTATTTCAGGCGGGATGTTTTTAAAGCTTTCCCAGTTATCTACCATTTTTAAATAGATTTTACTGTTATTTTCATCGCAGTGAATATCCCTTTCACTTAAAAAAGATAAGTTCATTCCCTTGCAAGCATATTTGTGTCAGTATAGGCTTAAAGTTCAAACTTTTCATTTGTCACACACCACAAGAGCGAGATTGAGAAAGTTAAATTCAGCTGCAGCCCGATTTCCACGTGTAAATACCCAAAAATCGTAGGGTCGAGCCTAGCCATTGAACCTGGGCCAAGCCTGTAGTGTAAATGGGGTCAAAGATTACGTGTGGAGAATGAATGCGATTCTTGAGGCGGAATAGTTATAAATGCCAGGGCCGGAAGAGTAGTAGGGCATTCCACTAGTCTGTGCATGGATGTTGTGAATTCATCCTCGTTCAGTTCTTGTTTTCAGTGCAGACAAGACAGAATTAATTTGTGTTGAAGATGTCATAAAGAAAGGGACCTTTGGGTATACCATCTCGGCTCCGTGGCAACGCATCAGTTATATCCTGACCCGGTAACACAGTAACGCGCGTCTTCCGCGTCCCCGGCTGGAGTACCACTACCCCTGGCAAATTTATCTCCGTCAAAGTTCCTCCCCCCTTCCATTAGGGGAGAAGTAGTATGGTTGAGTGCATCCCGCCGAAATGCTGAATATTTGTGAATGTACAGTCTGCTTGATGTAGGGAGGAGGGATGGGATGAGGTTGGATGGTTGGGGGGGGGGGGATCAAAGAGAAATGCATGTGAGAGGGAACGGCGCCTGCGAAATGTTGTGAAAGCGCAGCTTGTGTGTTTGCATAGGGTTGGGGAGCTCTGAAGGTTAGATGCACAGCCTAAGGTGGTTTTTGTTTTGGGGTTCTTTTTTTAACTCCTCTCTCTCTCTCTCTAAGTTGCTTTTTATCTTCTTCTTTTTTTCCCCCTTCGTGTGGTTTGTGCTGGGGCCTTACTTATTATGTGGCCAGTTTTGACTGCAGGGATGAAATTTGCTCGCTAATTTCTACATGCATGTTTCACAAGCTCCTCTTCCCTTTTATTTGGGGGGGAGGGTCCTATGTGTGACAATTATCTATGTAATCACAAGAAAAGGCCTTCAGTGAGTGGGGTTTTTTTTAAATAGATACAATGTAATTCATAGAAGCAAAGTCTGATAAACTGTAAAAGTGGAAATTTTTGCATATTTCACATGACCAGAAACTAGCATGAAAAAAATGAAAGCATGCGAATATTTGTGCTTGCTGTGTGTACCACAATGCAATGTCTTGATTCCACAGAATTAGAAGCAAGTGAAATTCATCTCACTTGGCAGAGCGTGAAAAATTACTCGTGCAAAAATAATCGCTGTTACAGTACACCATACTTCTACCTACACTGTATCTCTCAGAATCATGACATTACCCTATCATAATTGCTATCCCGTTGTTCTGGATTAATAGAAACTCTCTTGAAAAGTCATTAGAGAAGAGGCACTTTATCCAAACAGCCCATCAGTGAGCAAAATCAAGCAAAGAATACTAACAGCTCAACCACCTGAATGTTGTTACTATAAGTGTGTATGGCATTTTTAATGAGTATGTCTATCAGGCCATTATGATCATGTGACTTGGCGTTTGTTGTATGGATATCGAACACCTTTATGTGTCTCCTCGCCCGTATTTTGATATGTCGTATGAACATACATCATAAATCCTTGTATATCAAAACAATGTTTTGAAATACTACATACAGCGTATGGATTTATACAACATACATGTATTTCCTGTCTGAATACCCTCATTTAATTGCATTTTGCATTTCTGGAATAGCAGAGATACTGTTTGAGGCCTTTCACATGAAGGATGTAGTACCAGTTGACACTTACTGGAATTTACAAAAGTTAATCACACATCAACAAATCATATACTTTCCAACATGAATCAAAAGATTATCATCTCTTTGGCAGTCACATCATAGGTTATAACATTGACTCATTTCATCTCATGTAAAATCAGGGAGCGCGACTTTTTGTCGATTTTGTGATGCACAGTCACAAATGCTCTGTCCCCTGATATTCCCAGTATAGCGTAATGTCTCTCCAATTGTGCTCTGTGCAATTGTGACTTGAATACTGATCATACTGAAGAACCACCTATTTTCTGTGTTATGACATCACCCAGACCTGCCATCACTTTTAAACTTCTTCACCTCCTTCCTTTTTTGCATTCTTCTTTTCCGTTGTCTTTTCTTCCTTTATTTCTTCTTTATTCTCAAAGTCTTGTGCTGCACTTCTTCTCTTCTGTATTTATATCTATATTTTCTTCTTCTGCTCCTCCTACTTTGATTCTTCTTCTAGTTTCCATTTCCCTTCTTTTTCTTTCTTCTCTTTTTTCATCACCTTCCTATCCTCATTCATGCAATTCTTCTTTGTTGATACTGCTCATATACAGTATGATTCTTCTTTGATCTCTTTCTCGCTGAAAGTCAATGGCTGGTTTTCAGAACACAGTGCATTTGTTTTTAACAAGACCACTATACTATTTCATGTTTCTTTGTTTGTTTGTTATTTTGTTTGTCCATGCAGGAGAACCACTGTCTAAGGATCAAGATTCTAGGGGACTGCTACTATTGCGTGTCCGGCCTGCCAGACCCTCGGCCAGACCACGGCCACTGCTGTGTGGAGATGGGCCTCGACATGATCGAAGCTATCTCGTAAGTGCCATCACTCCACTCACTTTGCAGTTCTTCTTCATTGTCTAGAGAAAAATCTAGCCCCCCCCCCCCCCCCCCAAAAAAAAAAAAAAAAAAAATATATATATATATATATATATATATAATAAATTCAATAGCAGTGCAATGATGAACAGTAGATCGGAAGAGATATCATCAAAATATTGACAACTTTGAAAAAGTTTACAAAAGTAACCACAAAAAAAGTTTTGGGAGTGGGTAAAGATAACTATATGTATGCTCTTGGGAATCATGACATAAACACCATAGTTCGTGACCTCAATGATTTTCCATGTAACTTCACATTTGTGTACTCGATAAATTACCAGAATGTTATTTTCATTGAATCTGTTTCCATCTTGGCATTTTGTCAAAGTCATTTCTGTACACCATTCATCATTACTTCTGAATAGCATGTAGCATCCAGCATGTTCGTGACACCTGTGTTTTCTTCTTCTTCTTCTTCTTCTCCTTCTTCTTCTTCTCCTCTTTCTTCGTGTGAATGTGCACATGACACAGGCTGGAAAAAAAAATTATGTTGTTCACCTGGCATATACTGTATATGCCATGATGTCATTCATCACATTTGTTTTGTGGTCATTTACCTGTTTTCTTCAAGACATTGTCTTAAACTTTCCATGCAACTTTATGTTTCACACCAATGTTTCTATGATTATTGTGTTTACCTACATGTACCTGTATCAAGTCCCCAGAATCACATTTCTGAGGTTTAGCAATGTACTAAGTGTATCTTGTCATTATGATTTTTAGTAGTCGTTATCAATGTTTCATAATGAGGTAGAAAGAAGAATTTCCTTTCATTTGAGCCCCTTGGGTGTTCATGAAAGTTTCTTATCTTTTTTTTAATGGTCGCAGGATTTTCAACTTTTCAAGCCTCATAGATATTAGATTTTATGACTGATTGTTAAATTGGCAACACGTTATTGAAGATAATAGTTCTAGTATCTCCTTAAAATTGTTTTTTTTTTCTTTCTGATTTTGTGCACACACTTCATAAATCTATTCAATTTCATCTTCCATCATGCAAGCTTTCATAAAATAATGTAAGACATGTTATGAATTGCAAAGGTGCCAATATATTGATGACAAGCTAATAATTTCCGCTGCGAAATCTCCCCAGGGAGCTTCCGCTTGACGTGTTAATGCTGAGCTGTAATAGGGTTTAAATCCACTCGGTGTGGCCTAGCTGCCAATTCCCTGCACCGACATCCCGTCGTGGAAAACACTTTTTCTGCATCTACATGTATGTGAAGGCAATCTTTGCAGTTTTGTGCTATCAGGCTTAGTGCTGTCCCACGTCGTCGTTTCTTGTAGGGGAATCCTTAGGGGTGCACCCCAGATGTTTTATACCAAGATGATTGATTTCAGCTCTTTACTTCACTTGACACACAGGAAAATTGCAGTGAATTCAACTAATGTCACAACTGATAGAGACTACCCTTATTTCATATCAGTATGAGTCTCACAATTGCTGACGGGCCTAGAGCTGTGCGTGTCAGGGGTTATCAGCAGATGTGACCCAAACTCCCAAGCAAAAAATAAAAAATAAAATGAAATGAAATAAAAATGATGGCGAAGAGGTAAATGATAGATATCTTGGTTTTTCTTCAATTAATTCTCTAATACTTGAGCTCATACATCATGGGAACCTTTCCTTTGCTATCATACTCAGCAGTCTATTTTCCTTCTTTGTATATTTCGTAAAATGAGCAAAAAACCCCAACAACATCATAACGTCAGATGAGAACGAGAAGGCTGTTATCGCAATGGGGGGGGGGGTATTGAATTGATGGTATCACATTGTACGGATCAATGTCCTGTATATTATGGTGTCAATTTTAAGTTATTTTCATTTTCAGTAAAATTAAAACCACAAGGATGCTATTCTATGCACTTTGGATTAAATAAACTTTTTTATTTAATTTATTCTACGCTCAAATCTTAGATTACGATAGTGCCCTTCTGCTTCTCAGCCAACAATAAGTTCTTGCTCGGGTACTGTACGCCAAGTGAATGATGCCAGCTCTTTTCTTCAAGAGAATTTCTTGGATACGATGTCACAATCCAGATACCTTGGATTGCTTTATTATCTGTGTATCCCCTATCAAATTTGCCAGGGCAATTGGTATGACACATAATTGCTATTTTCCATGCAGTTCTTGATGGGATGTGGCATTTTTACTGACTTGTGTATACTCCAATGTAAATCAACCCCCAAGAAGCTATAAAGCTGGTTTGTTAATATTGGCATCTGAATTTATCAGTTCCCAGCCATGTGCAATCACAAAATTCAGTTGGATGTCGACTTAAAAAACAACCCAGTTTCAAGAAAATGTTTAGAATTAGATTAAGGTGTCCTAATAAACCCTTTCTTTTTGTTTCCCACACTCATCATATATCTTTTCAGATTCCAAAGTACTGGGTTATGTCCCCTCTCGCAACTTTTTATCTGTTTTGTGTTTATATGCTGTGTGAGCCATCCACTGTTTCTACTGTATATCTCTTTATTGCAGTTGTTTTTTTTTCTTATGTGAAATACCCATTTGCCCACGAAAGTTGTTAAGATTTTTTTTGCGATGTTTGTTTATTGTTGCTGATTTTTCTGGATAGTACCGTACCTTTCTGAGCAGCAGCAAACTCTTTGATTAGCCGAGATTGGAACTTCAGTTTGATTTGTTTGATATGATTTGAATTTATTTCCTCTTTGTGTTCACAAAAGCAAAGGGACATAAACATAACTGAATTACAATGATTATCAATATACAATTACATTTTGTCTTTTTATGACATAAAAAGATAATGGAAATGTATACTTTAAAAACAATGCTTTTGCCACAAAAGGTTAAACAAAACAGTGTTAAGAACAAAAGTGGCTGGCTAAATCTGAACTTTAATTTGATTTGTTTTTTTTAACAAATACTTTTACCACGAAAGGTAATACAAACCAGTCAATTAAGAACCAAAATGGGAGGGGGAGGCTAAATTAAAAGCACAGCTTGAATTGACCTAGGCCCCCGAAAATTCAACACGTGACAATGCATATACCAAAATGGTTTGAATTAAAATACTGTATACGCCAATATTTTCGCGTTCAGATATTTTCGCGAATCACGGTATCAGTGGAATTTTCGCGTGTTGTTAAATTCGCGATTGATAGTAGGGTCTACTGCCAAGCCCGAGAAACACGTTCAAACACTTGCCAACGTACTCGTAACGTTTATCTACATCAGTACATCCGACCACCTATCTGTTATCGTATGCTATTATATCCCTATAATTGCCCTAACATCGAACAAAAACTTTTACACTGAAAGCCTACCTTACACCGCCCGTGTCCCCCAGGCCGCGCGCACGTACGCACGTAACCCGCCACCCGCCATGACTCTTCCTCTTTCCCGTTCGCCCTCCAACACGTTCGGACGTATATCTGAGATCGCTAGTGAAAATCCGACCACATCGGCGGAATCCTCCAACAATCAGGCAAAATCCTTCCTTATTTTTACTCCTTGATTGTTGTTTCACATTAGCAGATCATTTTGTCATTATTTCTTACCGAGAAAGGGTAAACACTTGCCAACGTACTCGTAACGTTTTTCCATTTGCATTGTGACTCCCAAACATGAAAATAGGAAAGACACAGTAGAAGATTTATAAAATGAAACAATTACGGCATTCACAAGTACTCAGTACCTACCAAATGTTGCAACAAATAGACAACAAAGTTTCAGAGCTGCGCAAGCGCTAGCGAAAGTTTTACATGCATCCTATATACACGGCCCTGTCGCTGTACACAAGTGTCGCACTAGCTACACTGCTGCGCATGGCGTCTGCACGGCCCTGCGCACACGGCGTCTGGTCGGGCTACATGCATCCCTAGGCCTCACCCGTGTACCCAACCACGTCGAGCCGGTGTTCGTTCGCGTAGGGTAACATAGCACGGAGATTTTAATGCACATTTAGCATAGTACTGCACTTCCACAATCGGTTGCACCGTAGCATACGTACTACTATAGTATGTGTACGTACTGGCCGATGTAACAGCCGCGTTCTGGTCGGGCCAGCGTTGGATGCATTTTGTCATCAATTTGCACATAAGGTATGACGGGGTAATATTTTCGCGTGTCTTTAATTTCGCGATCAGCCCGAAGCTCGCGAAATTCGCGAAAATAAAACCCTCGCAAAAATAACGGCGTATACAGTAACTGAAGCTGAAGCTTTGTTGCGCAAAAGCTTAACTTTAATTTGATTGTTTGTTGTTGTTTTAACAAATACTTTTACCGCAAGAGGTAGTACAAACCAGTGCCAATTAAGAACCAAAGTGGGAGGGGGAGGCTAGATTAAAAGCACAGCTTGAATTACCTTGGCCCCTGAAAATTCAACACGTAACAATGCATATACCAAAATGGTTTGAATTAAAATAACTGAAGCTGAAGCTTTGTTGTGCGGAACCTTCTTATGCTTCTTATGCTGAAGCTTTCCTATGCAGGAATACCTGAATTACAGTGTACCTTGTAGCTATTTGCTTTTGCACAAGATATATATACAAAACAAAACAGAAAACATTTGTACAAGATATACAAAAAAAAAGAAGAATTAGCTGAGCATTGTCAGACAAACCCAGTAGAGGAGATCTAAACCACAGAAAATGACAGTTATAATAGCAAGCAGGGTACACACACCACCAACCACTTTTTATTGCACCAGCTAATAACTTATTGCCATCAGTAGGGTTATAGGATTGTTGTTGTTGTTGTTTTTTATCATTATTGTTGTTGTTGCTGCTGTCATTGAGGTTGAGATTGTTACTGAGGTTGTTGTTGTTGTTGTTGTTGTTGTTGTTGTTGTTGTTGTTGTTGTTGTTGTTGTTGTTGTTGTTGTTGTTGTTGTTGTTGTTCAGGCTTTCTTTAGATCACATCTTCTTCCCCCCCCCCCCCCCCCCTTTTGACCACACCAAAGGGTACATTTTCACCCCTGCAACCGACAACTTGCAAAAAATGCACGCCCTGTTGCCTCTTAAGCACAGCGTCTCGGGTTCGAAAGTGGGTCAAGCTGTATGTTTACAAATGAGTTGATATTTGTGCATCGGTTTTGAAGCTACACGTGTATATGAATTTTGGGAAACAGTTGAAGTGATTTAAAGGGCAGAAATTGTCCCTTGCACTTTCCTCAACATCCAACATAACCAGTAGTTCATCTGCAATTTTATATCTCTTAACAGTGGTGAAATTGCACTTTGTTTTAATAGATAAAAAATTGATATTGATGAAGCCATACACACAGAACATTGAAAGTTGTCATGAAATTGTAAATACAGAAAAAGAAATCAAGGAATTATTGAATTTTATGTTTTTCACAAATTTGAGACTTTAGTAGACCAGGTGACTTTAGTAGACCAGGTGATGAACATTCAGTTTGATTGAACACAGGAATATTACTCTTTTTGTTCTTGATTTAGCAACCATATTTTATCCCCCCCCCCCCCTCACAAAGTCACCATTTACTGAATTGTTTTAAATTCCATATAATTTAGGATGAAGGATAGGACTTCTTCATCTTGAATTTGAATTGATACAGGAAATAAAGGGAACATTTGTTTGTGAGGAAATGGGGATCTCGTTCTAGAGGTCATAACATTACCACCTTGATGTACAATTGTAGGACCTACTTGCTGTGGACCAATATTGCTGTTTTGGGAAAACATTTAAATGTCAAAATTTTGGTGCCACTTGCATTTTTTTTTTCTTCAAGGTTGTAGTTAAACTTTAGTAAACCTGCAATTATTCTGCATTTTTTCATTTTACACCATTTATCAATGTCAACTTTAGCATGGAGTGCAGTGTACAATGTAGTTCTTCACTCAAAAGTATATGTACAGGAATGCCTGAATTCAGGCCCTTGTATCAAAGTTCCTACCCTTTTGTGCACCAAGTAGCTTCATGGAGATGTATTTCAGGCCCTTTCTCTCATTATACCCCCGCCAAACGAAGTTTGAAGGGGGTATATAGGAATCAGCGGACGGTCGGGCGGTCGGGCGGTCGGGTGGTCGGGCGGTCGGGCGGTCGGGCGTTCGGGCGGTCGGTCCGTTGCAAATCTTGCGTCGCGAACTACTTCCTCAGTTTTCAACCGATTCCCATAAAACTTGGCACAGATGTGTGCCTTGGGTTGTAGATGTGCAAGACGTATTTTTTGACAGTACCCAAAAGTACGTTGCCATGGTAACGGCATATTATGGGCAAAAATGGGTACAAATCTTGCGTCGCGAACTCCTCCCACAGTTTTTGATCAATTTTTATGAAATTAGGTACAGATGTTCATCTGAATATGTTAATGTGCAAGACACATATTTCCGCAGTGGCAAAAAGTGCGTTGCCATGGTAACGGCATGTTATTGGTAAAATATAGGGCAAAATGCTTCATGGCAAAACTGCTTCACCAGTGTTCTTCCAATTCTCATGGAATTCATATTGAATGTTTGTCTTAGGATATAGGTCAGCATGACACATTTCTTGACAGTGACAAAAAGTATGTTGCCATGGTAACAGCTCACATATTATGAGCCAAAATGATGGAAATTTTGTGTTGCAAACTACTTCCTCAGTTTTTGCCCAATTTCCATGAAACTTGGTACAGATGTGTGCCTTTGGTTGTAGATGTGTAAGACGCATTTTTTGACAGTACCCGAAAGTACGTTGCCATGGTAACGGCATATTAATGGCAGAAGATCAAGGAAAGATCTTGCGGATTTAACTACTTCCTCAGTTTTTTGACCAAAGCTTATGAAATGTGGCACACACCTTGATCTTGGTGGGAAGATGTGGAAGACATATTTTTCGGACGTGTCGGAAGCTGCGTTGCCATGGTAACGGCATATAAATGGCAGAAGATCAAGGAAAGATCTTGCGGATTGAACTTCTTCCTCTGTATTCGACTGAAGCTCATGAAATGTGGCACATTTGGGAAGATGTGCAAGACATACTTTTTGGACGTGTCGGAAGCTGCGTTGCCATGGTAACGGCATATTAATGGCGGAAGATCAAGGAAAGATCTTGTGGATTGAACTACTTCCTCAGTTTTTGACAAAAGCTTATGAAATGTGGCACACACAATAGTCTTGGTGGGAAGATGTGCAAGACATATTTTTCGGACGTGTCGGAAGCTGCGTTGCCATGGTAATGGCATTTAAATGGCAGGAGATCAAGGAAAGATCATTCCTTGGGTAAGACTGTCGTCACGGGGCGGGGGTATTAATCACCTTAAGTGATATTTCTAGTTCTAACTGCATCCATGTAATCATGTATTAGATGGTACAGTCGACTTCCATTATGATAAAGGTCACAGGACCAGCAGTTTTCTTTCATTATACTAACCCGTTGAAGACGGTTTGATTTTGCTACAACACGCATTTCCCATAGACGCTTGCCCGAGTATACTCGGGACTCGTCCTCAATGGGTTAAAACTTTGTTATAACCCAACAAATAACATATATATAATCGATGCAAAGATATATAGCTGATGATTGGGGGTGAATTTTTACCTTGTTACGGAGTACCTTTTAACCATGTTCGTTAAAACGGGAGTGCACTGTACTGATGCAGTGCATGAATTTTCCTCAAAATTTTGGAGAGCTCTAAAATAGCGATTTCGCTCTTTGGGTTTAGCCACTGAGGAGGAAAGCCTGAAGAAATGTGTGCAAAGTGGATATTTGGATTTTCAGAATCAAGTACTGTAAAACGAGGAATGTTCGCGTGCATTCTTATTACGGGAATTTTACGAGAGCCAAAATTTGTGAAATTAAAATGCAAGTAAAAGTTCTAGTGCACACTGTACACATTGAATGTTAGAGGCAACTCACGAAAATTTCATGCCGCGAAAAAGGCCATCGGCTCCAATTCGCGAAAATTTCATGCCGCGAAAATATCACGTTTTACAGTATAGCATGAGTTAAAGAAGGGCAGTGTACATGTGTAGTTTGGACAATGTTCATGTCTAATATAATATGGTCACAAGTGTAATGTATGCCAGAGTGTGTTCTACCCTGATTGGTCCCTCAAGAGCCACATAGTAAGCTCCTCCATGTTGGAACCTTCCCATGATGCTTTGCAACTCAACGCCACACGACTATCTTGAGGAGCTCTTGTTCCCAAATTCTGCTTATAGGACAGGAATGTGATAGTCTCAAAAAGTGGCCATTATGGTGCTTTTGCATGGGGGGGGGGGGGGGGGGGGGAGGGTGGGAGGGGGAGTAGGGAAGGGGGAGTTGGGGAGGAGAAGGGGGAGGGGTTGACATAGGGCAGGAAAGTTGGATGCTAGCTGCAGGGTGCTAAAATCGGGACGTACACACTGTTGACACAACTGTTGCTCCTTCCGGAGAAACCTTGACAGTTGAGACACGAAAGACATTACTGGTACAAAGCTTTCCATGTACCTGGTGGCACGGGGAAAAGCTAAGCCTTAAATGGCATTTTTAGATCGTTTGCTTTCTCTTGCGAAAATTGGATTAGTGTTTCAGCTGCATGTGAGGAGGGCAAGGTAAACTGTACAAAGTAGCATTTGCCCCAACATGGTAGAAGATCTCAAACTTAAGCGCAACTATTGCAGCATAGACCTAAACAGCTTTATTATAATGTGTACAATGTACATGTATGTTAAATGTTCACTTGTATTAACCCGACTTTTATAAACCTCCACCAAAAAGAAGGGGGGGGGGTTAATTTTGTTGTGTTTGTCATAGAGAAAGATGAAGATTATGAGTGAGTTTTATCAATTTCATTTGACCACAAAGAAATCAAGTTAACACTTATGTGCAGACATCAAGACATTAATGATTTTAAATCTGCTGAGAGTCCTTCAGAAAGCAGAAAAATGTGAGGTTTTGGAAATTTATAGTAGTATTTGTGTTTTCAACAAAGAAAGAGAGAATCGTTCAAAATTGCTGTACATAATTATCTCATTACGCTAGTTTGGAGTTACACTCTGCATATTAGCAGATACAGTCAAACCTGTCTATAGCGGCCACCTAAGGGATACGGAAAAAGTGGCCGTTATAGACAGGTGGCCGCTATAGGCAGGTAATCCAACTTTGTGTGCATTGCCTACATGTACATGTATCATCGTTGTATATACATGTACATTTATGTGTGTACATATGCACACGTGTGTATCATGCATAGAACAATGCCGGTGTTTATGAAATTGTTGCACAGTACACTAGATGCAGCATGTGCACAGTCATGAATTAGTGCATTATTGTGACTGAATAAGTGATGAATGCAACGGTGGCGATCACTGAATGTTGCCCAGAAATGACTGGCACGGCTAAAAAGCAGAAAAACACCCTGAATTATCAGCTCGGCTACGGCTCCATCGGGTTTTTGGCCGCTATAGACAGGTTAAAATCTACCGCGGGAAACAAAATTTGTGGCCGCTGACCGCGTTAGACAGGTGGCCGCTATACACAGGGTCTTTAACATGGCTTTTCTCTCGGGGGGATTTTTCAGTGGCCGCTATAGACAGGTGGCCGCTATAGAGAGGTGGCCGCTATGGCAGGTTTGACTGTATTTAAGTCCGCATCTGAGAAAACAACATAATGAAAGAGTTGTGAGGAGTAATGTCACATACAGCACGTGAACTGTTTCGCTACACTGCAGTGAAAAAAACAAAACAAAACAAAACAAAACAATATCAGCCTGTTGAAGACCAGCCCTGAGTATAATCGGGCAGGTGTCTATAGAAATGCATGTTGTAGCAAAATCAGCCTGTCCTCAATGGTTAACGAAACATTCAAGGGAGCTTGTTAATATCAGAATAAGTTAATAGTAGTAGTACATGTAGTAGTAGTAGTAGTAGTAGTAGTAGTAGTAGTAGTAGTAGTAGCAGTAGTTATGATGATAATGATAATGATAATGATAATGATTAAATGATTATAATAATAATGCCTTATTTACCCCGGTTAGCCTCTTCAGCGTTGCCACTGCTCTACCAGAGGGCCCTGCCATTATTATTACCCAAGCGTTGCGAGGTACCCATTTATACGCCTGGGATGAAGTTGGATTATGAAAGTGGGTGATATACAGTACCATCACGCAGATTCAAATTCAGCACCACCTTCGAAATAGGGTAAAAACATATTTTTAAAAACCACTGGGTTGACAGTAAAACAAGGTTAGGCCCAAAATCTGACTGTGGCAACACCACTGTGTGTACAAACAATGGTAGTGAGATGTTTGACCCATTTCTTTCTAGAATCTTCAGTTCCCATAAACTTAATGCATGACTTTTTCAACAGAATGAAAGGAAAACTTGGTTTCCATATGACTCCAGAAACTGCCAAATTTCCCTCTAGAATGGAGACATATGCAAAAGAAATGTGTGAAATGATGCCGTGATAACACATTTCTGTTGGGTAGTAACAAAAATGCTAAATATTACCAAACACTATCCTGAAAGTATTGCACTTTCTGAGAATTCGCGATCATGGTTGCTACGTGATGTTCACAAAATTAATCCATTACATAATATTCAATGACAATATATCAGGCCATAGCAGTATCCATTGCGCAAGAGTGAGTTGCATAGCTGCAGCTTGTTGGCTGCATGTGATTCAATTCTAATACTAGGGCACATTTTGATCATCACTTACCAGTAACATTCAACCTACCCACTACTGAACAGAGAGGGCGCTTCAGGAATAAAAGTCGGGTACACCGACTTTTTTTATTTCACACTTTTAATTTCAGAGTACTGCAATATAACTCATTATCCTGGCAAATCCTGTCAGCTAGAGAAGTTTCTTGGTAGACTATTTTGTTATGTAGCAAGCAAATATTCCAAATGATGGAAGATGAGTTTTGAGCCCATCTTACAACCATGTTTTAACTTTAATATACGCAAGGGGTTAATGGAGGAATATGAGTACAGGTGTCCCTCATACTGCATTAGACTCCCTATGTAAGATGACCTGCAGTGCATTAAGCCTCTTATGTAGGGAAAAACAACATCTCTCATAGAATGTCTGCCTCCTAACCACTCTCGTAATGCCATGTTTTGGCTCTCTTTGGGGTAGGATTTCGTTTGAAATTTTGCAAAAAGCGGAAAAACTAGCTGAAGAGCATGACTCTTAAAGTCAGAGGTTCACCCGTAATCTGATTGTCTTACGCTCGTCCCCTTTTAAGTGGGCAGTAAACTGACGGGATTACTCCGTCTCATAATGGTACAGGCGTGATCTGAATAAAAAACATACCGACGTCCTTGCTTTCCCACGGAGGTGCGCTCACTTTGGTGGTGAAAAATTGACGGACAATGCTCCGACTGGCTCTTGAAATTTGAGACCGGAATATTCATAGTGACCTCATTCTTTTTTTGGGGGGAGGGAAAGATGAAAATCCCAGATCGGACTTTTGCCATTGTGAGATATAGCTGCGGCCGTGTAAGCTGAGGCGCACGGTCATTAAAGTGTCATGTGTGGATGATCGAGGGCATTTGGTCATATGGCTGTGGGTGTCCCAGCGGAGTCAGCCCACTTATAGTTCATTATGTAAAGCATGGACAGATTTCATCCATTATCACCAAATTACATATCCTCAGGTTTTGTTCTGTTGAATACCGCACTTTGAATGGTGGTATATATGGCATTCTTAAATAATGCAGTACTGGTTGTTTGACTCATTTCTCTTCTTGCAAGGAAAACTGAGACTTCCATTCTTGTTTTGTGAACTCTAGTTATCAGTGAGCAGCATGTAGTACTGTATAAACTGTTAATTTTACGAACAGATATTTTCGCAAATGGGGAGGTAACAGACATTTTCACAAGATGTTGTTTTTGCAGTTTGACACTGAGGCCTGTCATACACGTAGGTGCACTAGTAGCCTAGCCTGTGGCGACATTTTCATGTGTTGTTAAATTCACAGTCCAGCAGTGATCCATTAAATTTGCAAGAAAATAAAAATAAATGAATACAAAAATAATAGGTTACACAGTAGCCAGGTTTTTCCAAATGTTAATCGCATGGATAGGTCTATGCAATATGTTGGAAGAAAACACACTGAACAGTGTGTATTATCCCAATGTAATTAGTCACCATATGATGCTAATAGAAGATTGGATGTTGAGTTGTTGGGATTTTGTTTCTTTGTTTGTTTGTTTGTTTGTTTGTTTGTTTGTTTGTTTGCTACCTTGTTTTTTGTTTGTTTTACTGAAGGATAACAGTGTCAATATCCTTAAAGAAAGAAACAAGCTGAAGTTCCATACTGAAACTATTTCCTGCTCAAATCTTAAGTCCTAGAATGTAAACTTGGAGCTAATAGGTTTTATGAAAGATATTGCCCTACAGCCTGTCGCATATAATTTCTTACCTGAGAAAATGCAGGTTGATTTTCAACCTCTGTTAACTTCAGTGACAGCATCATACTAACACAAGTTTTCAGTTCTTACCAGGGTTTTTCTCAGGTTAAACATTTTATGCAACAGGCCCCTGGTGTATGGAATTGACCCACATTGCAGAAGTGTATAATCCCGTGCATGCTTTATTGCATGCATCTAAACTTTAAAGCCGATTTTCTCTGAACTATTCGATCTATAGGAAACCTTTTTTTTTCCTTTTTTCCCCTTTTTTCCCCCACATTTTGACAAATCATATGAAAAGCCTACAGACCTGAGAATTAAGAATATCCAGATTTGAAGAATTAATGTTGAACAACTTGCTTATAAGTTTGTATGATATCTGACGGCTCTTTGGGAATTAGTCTTAAGGCCCTTAGCGGTTACTTACGAGTGAAAATTGTCAGGTAATCTTGCAATACATATATTCACATCTACTGTAGACGTGGAGTAAGAAGTCTCATAGAAAAACTGGATCATCAACTCACTTGACATATTATTTGGTATAGCAGACTATGCACTTGCTCATCTCTTCATATTCCCATGTCTCCATGTTAACTCTCTATGTGCCACACGAGCACGCCTGACTCATTCGACGGCGTGCCAACCTCGCATATTCTGCTAAAATGCGCAGACCCGCCCTAAATGATCGATAAATCGCCAAATGCCACAGTACAATGAAAGCCGTTTCTTGCAATTTTGTTCCTCTCACATAGAGCTTGTATTTTATGCGGTGATTGACTAGCAAGCAGTGTTCCCTACTGAATTTGTGTGTATATTCTAAGTTTCTGTCACTATTTTATGTGCAAAAGTCATGCCTGTTTACATTAATGTAGTTCTTGGTCATTTGAAAGAAAAGCAAAAACAGATTGTCTTACAATTTACATCAAAGCAAAACTTGGCATTTTCTCTACAATTCTGCTCACTACAGGCCCAGCTGAACAGAAATCCAAAAAAAGTTACATAATGGATTATTTTGTAAATAGAATGTTTTCCCAAAGCATGGTGTCTCAGAATAATGTGGCACACAGGGGGTTTATACCATGGCACATAAAGAGTTAATAGCAGCAAGGGAAAGCGGAGCCCAGGGGGGTGTTTCATCAACGTTTGTCAGCGCTGACAACTGTCAGCGCTGACAATTTCAGCAAAATCCTTGGTTTTGATTGGCTAAGATGCTCTGGTCACTGACTGTTACTATGGTGATTCAAGTTGTCAGCGCTGACAAACATTGATGAAACACCCCCCAGGATTTGCAACTATTGGGGGTGTTTGCTTGCTTGGTTATGACTGAAATGTGAAAATAGTGATGTAGATTAACACGGTATGGTAAAACACCACAATTAATCTTTTTGGAGAACCCCCTTCATGGCAGAACTTTGGCACTAGCCATTGAGCTAGAATAGACAAATGTCATCAGACCCTGATTTAGGAAACAATACACACGTGCTGTATGAGGCTAGAAAGCATTGAAAAGCAGCCACAAAATAGATTTTATTCCCCCAGTGCCGACTTCCTGATCATAAGCTGACATCTTTTTTTGGGGGGAATCGATACCGGCACAGACTAGCTGTCTGAGAGATGTTGTCTGGCCAGTTTGTTGGCCTGGTTTCAACCTTCCGCCCTGTTCGCAGGTTTTGTTTTTGTGGATTGAGGCTTAAACGTAGCCGTAATCTGAGCAGCAAGAACTGCACAGGTATTTACTCTCCATCAATAACTTGCCACAGACTTCCTCTCCTCGGACAGTTGATGAATTAATTAACCTTTAACACATCCAGTCCCACTGCGAATTTTGCCACAGAAACCCTCACTTTGTCTTTAGATGCGCAACTCTGTAAAAACTTTTACTCTGCAAGTGTATGTCTGATGTTGGAGAAAGATTAGATGAATATGGTTGAGTTCATATGACTTCTGTGCAGATCAGATATTTTCATTAATGTCCCCACCTATCAAGGGATGTGAATCTTATGTAATGTGTTGCCCATTTAAGGATCAGATTCTGAATGTCAAAATACTGTATATTTGACAGAGGCAATTGAATAACACCTGTAGATTCAGCCGTAGTTTGTTACCAATTCCCATAGGAGGAAATCTATGTAAATTTCCATAAATATATAATAAATATTAAGAATAGTGACTTGTATAGCGCACAGGTCCACCTTGTGGTGCTCATATGTGCAAAACAGCCTATTCATGCATATGAAATTGTGGTTTTGTGATATTATTATTTGTGGCACATTTTACATAATGTAGAGTCTCCAGTGATGAACTATTTCATTTTAAGAAGAGTTCATTTCATAAGGCACGAGCCTTTAAACCCAATTTTCCCTTGTAACATATTACTTTTTGACAAGAAAGATAATTTTGTAAACTTTTTACAGCATCAATACCCTTCTTCCTCCCATCTGGAAAATAATTGTGAAATTGTAGAGTTCAGTCGAAGAAGACAATTCCAGGTCAACGACTGAAAGAGCTAAGGTCTAGAAGGTGTTCTGTCGAAGGATGAAGATTTTCCTTGCTCACTCTTTGATCCACCAAAAGTATGTTACTTGAGAATATTTTTTAGGCTAACACTGAGTCCAAAAAAAATATAAAGCAAAGAAAAGAGGAGTGCTCTGAGTATTTTAGTACAGTAGGAACCACCCTAAGAGCTTGAGAGTAAGTTTGATGTAATTCACCATCCATTGCTCAGACAGCATTTCAGCAAACGAGACTGTATCGAATGATGGAGCGCTCGTTAGATGCGAATCAGGCCAACCGGACATCCACTCGCCCGCTGAATAGGTGCGGCTTGGCTCACGTGGGGGCGTAATGACCCGCCGATTCAATCAAATCAGGATCTATCAGCGGCCCGATTGTGATACCCCAACGGATTTTCTCCCGTCTTTAACCGCTTCAGAAGGGGAGTCGTCGGGGGTCACGGATAGCGTCCAACAGAGTACCGACATTGTGTGTGTGGAGGGGAGCGATGTAAAAGCGATCACGTTTGTGGCTAAGTGGATTGCTGTCAGGTGATAGAAGGGGTTGATGGCGTAAGTCTAGCTTGAAGAGGGGATGATGTTCAATTCCCTCCATTGATTCCACACTCAGGTAGAATTCTAGGGCTCTCTGGGCAGCCAAAGCCTCACCAGGTATGCTCAGTGCATGCTTGTAGGAGTCATTAACCTATGCAGGAATTCTGCCAAGGAAATATTTATGACCAGATTGTCAAGTGAAAAACCCCTGCAGTCCTGAATCCAGGAGGATTAGAGACAGGATACACCTGTTGAATAGATAAATGGAAATTCTCACTGCATCTTGGGTGGAATGTCAAGAATTCTTTGGCACTGAATGAATCAGTGTATTTACACATATTCAGGTGTGTTTTTCTGCATACAGTACATTTGTGGCCATCATTCTTCCTAACAAATAAGAAAGCTTTTCCTTGGGCCAGGCACACCAAATGAAGTAGCAGCAACACTATAAAAATTCACTCCCTTTAATGGCTGGGCATACTGTGAAAGAAGGAATGTGCGTGGCATTTTAATTTCGCTTATTTTGCAAGAGCCAGAATTCGCGAAATTAAAATGCATGTGAAAATTCTTGTCTACATTATACGCATTGAATGTTACAGGCAACTCCCAAAAATTTCATGCCGCGAAGAAGGCCGTCGGCTCTAATTCGTGATAATTTTATGTTGCAAAAATATTGTGTTTTACAGTATCACAATGGCTGCACACGTCAAAGTATCTTGGTACATGTATAAGACTTTTAACCCATTGAGGACGGACTGATTTTGCTACAACACGCATTTCCCATAGACACCTGCCCGAGTGTACTCGGGACTCGTCCTCAACGGATTAATATCGCTGTTCCACACCACTCATATTAAAGAGTACACACTGCATTGAATTTACTCCTCTCATCAGCAAGGCACACAAACTCCTGATTATTCAACTTCAGTGATCAAAAGAAGACTCAAGTCTGAAAGGCTTGCCAGTCCAGACATGCTACCTGTCAGCAAGACGAAAGCTGCCTCCATTGCCCTTGCTAGTGAAGTGATACCAGTTATAAAGCTTGCCTTATGTGAGGAAAATCATCCCAAATTTGTACCTTAATTTTCTGTGGATCCCCACCTGTAGATGAATGAGAAAGCTTTCTTTATCTTTCAATATCTTTTTCCATACATGACGTCATGAACTGCAGAAGGCTTCCTATCCAAAGATGGCTGCATCGAAACTGTAAAAATGCATAACTTTTGAACATACTTTCAGTTTTCGTCAAACTTTCACTGATGTGCTCTACTAATACTGCTGCATTCACTCTGTGCATTTACATGTATATTTATTTTCCTGTAACACTTCACACAGAAACTTCATGTGTGTATGATGTACACAGTATCTTGGACATGATGTTAACGAGATCATATAGTTTTGGTTGAGACCTTACTTCTCTTTTCTAACATTTTGAGGTGAAATAATGAAAAACTTTTTATGAAATATGAAAGAGCATATAATTCCAAGAGGAATTTCATGTTTATTTGATGAAAATTGGTCTTGAAATGGCTGAGATATCCAAAACAGAGCAATCGTAATAAAAGGTGGGGCCTACATGTACCTTTTATTACATTCGCTTTCTTTCACTTTGTTTTAGGATGTCCAAGGAATTCCAAATAAACTTTTAATTCCTTTTAGAATGGCATGCTCTGTACTATTTTATAAGTGGTTTCTTGGTATCTCGCAAAAAGTTACAAGCCCAATCCTCAACTCCACCAATACTATACTATCCCTTTAAACAAAATGTATGCAGTCATTGATTCCAGGAACAGTGTGGTATCCCAATTAGATACTCAAAGCGATGTACATGTGGTAGATGGATATCGGTAAGCCACATATCGATTAGACAGGAAGTACAGTATACTCCCATTCATAGATTCTGAAGAGAACTTGCACTTTTCATAATATTGCCATGATTTCACAAATACATGAGTATGGCTATGGACACAGAGGGGTCAGTAATAGAACCAGAGCAGTTGTTGTTTTTCTTTTGTTTCTAATTCATATTTGTGAAATCATGAATATTACATTAAAGTGTTGGAATGGTTATTAACCTTCCATGTATGTTTGTACTAAAATGTAATTTTCAGGCTCTTTTAAACATGTCCGCATAAACCACTCATGTCTGTGATATTCTCGGTGCATTTCGTGCAGACGAGGGAGTGAACATCGCCCCCTGAATTCGTGAAGGAATATTCAGAGAGAAGTCTCGCCAGAGCATTCGATAACATCTCGAGACGTCCGGTTAAAATGGGTGACAAGAGGCAATCATACACTCTCTCACCTCTACACGAGGTGCTTCTCTCGGCAAGCAGGGTGACATGAGTGGGGGACATTGAGGTCACCCTGACGACAAGAATGTGGCCACCAGTAATGTTTCCTCTCGCCTCAGAACTTGCCATTAAGTTACACCTCCCCCCCCCCCCCCCCCCATCTCTCCATCTATTGGGGTATAATTTCTCAATCTCACAGTTTATTTCACCAGGGTAAAAGCACTTCTACTGCACAATAATGTGTGTTATCAAATAGACAGCACACCGCTGTCAGATGGTGTGGACTCTCGCCTCCTAGCAAGAAACTCGGTCTCAAGTTCCATCAGTTCTTCGGTCTCTCTCGGTCTGTAGGAGACAATTTGATATCCTGCATGTCGTATCTCCTTCTTCACTCATCCCTTCTGCCTTGAGCTACTTTCTCACTCCTATTCAAGTTTCAGTAAAAGTTAGACATACAATCGTACACTTTTGGAATTGTTTCAGTTTTGCATAGTTGTTAAGTATGGTTGAGTCCTTGGACATTAAGTATTCATATCTCTTACCATTTTCCACAAAAATTAAAGCTAGAATTTACATTTCTGTAATCCATTCATGTTTTTTAAAAATTGACCTGATAGTTGACAACAGAGAGCAGCCTCAAGTGGACAAACTTGCAATGAGCAAAGTTTTGAGGAGCATTTTAACTCTTGCATTGTTATCCGCAGTTACTTGCGAGAATTGACACATCTTGAAATATCCCATGTTCACAGTGCTAGGAAAGCAGATATTAAACATATGATTTGTTTGTCTTGTTTTCTTCCCAAATCTGTACTCCACCTTTAAGCCCAGTAGCCAGTCACACGCACGTATACTTTGTTGGCAACCATTATATACATTTGTGCTTTTCCAATATGCAACAAGACGGGGCGTCGCATGTCTTGGTGAAAGCATTCTATTTTAAGCATTTCTGCAGCTCCGTTTCACCATCAACTTGGTTTCAGACTCCAGACACGTCATAGTTCACTTTGTGCAGTGAAACCAATCGTGTTCTAATGCCTTTTTTTTTCTATGAGAACTGCACTTTGTGAGAAGGGTTGTGAGAATATCACATCCTGTTCAAAGCAAATATATAGAATAATACTGTTCATTTTCTTGTCTGAGAAGGAATCACAGTGGGTTCTTTCTTCAGATGTCTTTGACCGTACATGGTGAATGTGCTGCAGTGTTTGGAAGTGAATCTAATTGAGTGCAGTCTCTCTCTGCACTTGATGTTCTGCCTGAAAGGGTAGATTATAATCAGCTTTAACCCCTCGAGGACGGACTGATTTTGCTATGATATGCATTTCCCATAGACACTTGCCCGAGTGTACTCTGGACTCGTCCTCAACGGGTTAAAGAGGAGAAAATTTTGACAGCATTCTGGAAGCTGATACATGCTTTGCATCAGTCTGTGATATTCCAGAGTGTTGCTGATAACACAACCAACCTTAAAACTTGTTTATTGTATGAAACATGAAATCTCTTCAGAAAGGCAACAAAAAAACATACTCGTGTGTTTTGATTACTGTATACATCATATGCTTCTCAGGAATCGGGACAGGCAAGACAATTTCCCAACTGGTTATTTTTGCGATTGAGAACCACAGCAAAAGAATTAGACACAATTATATTCGTTTATAGGAACCAAACTTGATTATTTCTCACCTTGAAGAAAATTTGTATTGTATTTGTCCTGAAGGAGGCACTGTTTTGGTGTGTTATTAACTTCATGATCACCAGCTGACTGGCAAATTTTGCAAAAATTGAGTCACTGTGCAAAATATGGCACACACAGGAACTCAAAGTTGCATATTTTCCTTCCTTGTTCTCACTGTTTTCCTCATCATACATCAGACGGTGTGTGAATTCATGCCCTCCTTCCATTATTCATTCTTCTTGCATTGATTCTGCCTATCTATGATTGTTAATTGATAGTCAAATGATGATTGGAAAAGAAGTGCCTCTCATCTTGCCACCTTCTCATTGTGTATGTATCTGTGGCTCAGAATGCTTTTCCATGCCTCTGCTCCAGAATGATGTCAGAGCCATTGTGCCTCCGGCTCGTCCATCTGTCTGTCCGTCGCTCCAGATTCCATCAAATCTTCAAATTCTCAATTCTAATTATTTTCCCATAGCACGTAAAAGGTAGATCTTGATTAATTGATAAGACTACTGATTTATTAAATCTCCTCTCCTCTGATTAATCTTCCCATGATGCACCAGGCTGGTCAGAGAGGTCACCAACGTGGACGTCAACATGCGGGTGGGCATCCACACCGGCAAGGTGCACTGCGGTGTCCTTGGGATGCGCAAGTGGCAGTTCGACGTCTGGTCCAACGACGTGACGCTGGCCAACATTATGGAGGCTGGAGGCATGCCTGGGTAAGTGCAGATTATATTGCCCTGAGGGGGATGAGTGAAATATGGAATGTATATTCAGGGGGAGGGGGAGAAAAGTGTACAGTATGTCTCCCAAAAAATTGATAACTTTCACAATGATTAAACAATCTGAATGCTATTTCAGGGAATGAGACTATAACCTCTTACCTACATTTTGCAGAAAACCCCAATCAATTTGGTTAAGTGGTCACAGAAAAATGTGGATCATTGTAAAGCATGTCATGGGTCCATTTCTTCCAAGTTCAGCACCCGGATGCTCTTGGAACTGTGAACACAATGGACAAAACTTGGAGGCAAGGGATTCCTGACATGCTCTTCAAAGATCCTCATTTATCTTTGACCACTGAAGCAAATCGAATGGGCTTTTCTGTAAGATGTGGGTAATAAGTTACAGTTTCATTCCCCGAAATTGTATGGGAATTGATTTACTATTTTTAAAGTTATCATTGCGGAGGGTCCAGTTGTATTTTTTATCTTTTTATTTTTTATTTTTTATTTATTTTTTTTTTTTTTTTGGGGGGGGGGGGGGGACATGCAGTATATTGCCCTGAGGAAAGCAAGGAAAATGTGTGTATTGCCCTATCAAAGGGGGGTAGGGAAATGTGTATATTGCCTGAGCCGTTATATATTAGACACAATGTGCACAGGGAACAACAGGGAAGAGAAATTGAGTTATGCTGTGAGGCATTGGTTGTGACCTTTGCTTTTGTTTTTCATGTTTAAGTAAAATCTTGAGGTGATCAGTTTTGAGTATAGATGAGCATGATACTTAGCCTGGCATATTTGTTGGGAACAAATGCCACAGGAATGCAGTGAAGGGACCATGCTTCACATGGCTTTATACTGAGGCAAATTTCTGATGGTGTTTTTCTTTTCTTTTCTTTTTTTTTTGTTGAGGGGGTGGGGGACAGTTGTCGAATCTGGTTTTTGTAGCTTCCATGTTGCAGCTGTGAATTAATGGAATAATGTTTTTATGGAAAGGAGAGGATTTTGCCCCAGCGACCAAATGATAGCTGAAAGTAAATAAAGGCATTTGCGGAAGAAACAGAAAACAAATTGTCTTATCCTAGCTTCGGGGCAAAAGCCTACCCATGTTACTTATGAGGGCAAGCGCACACTTCGATTTTCAAATCCCCAGGTGATATGAATCAATGATTTTCATGCGCAGGCAAAGCTTTATTGTATTTCACTCACACGATTTTGAAACAAAATAGCCGACGAAAGCATCTCACTCGCGGCTGACACCATTTCCTGCGACCTACTTTTGCGAGCTTTCACTCCCAAGAAATGGATTTTATATCGGCACGCAATGTCTTCTTAAACTAGGACGCGGAATGTTTCAATTTTCATCACGCATGTGCTTCTTCTTTTGGGAAGTATGAATGCTGATCCTTCTCATCTGATGTGCCGAAAACGACTGAAGCAAGAGATGATGCATGATGGGATGAGAGGCAGTATTTGTTTTATGATTCCCAGTTGATCAGATGTGCAATAATTGACAAGCCTAGGTGGTATTATCCAGGACACATGAGATGAATTGACAGGATTGTACCAGTGAGTGAATGACTAACTATAAAGATAGTGTTATCCAGTTAACACAAGATAATCTGTGAGGTTTGTATTTGTTTCATGGCACACAGGTGAGACAAAGACCAATACTTTTCAAATTATGTAGCCAGTATTATTAATGTGAAATGAGATGAATGTGAAGGTGGTATTTGTTTTATAATACTCAGGTTGGCAGAAACACAGTGGTAGACAAATTTGTGTGGTACAGGAGATAAATTGGAAGGTATTTATGTTTCGAAACATAGGTGAGCACACTTGAATGTAGATAAACTTGCAGGCATATTATACAGGTGACACGGGATCAGCTGAGAGGTTGTATTTGTTTTATAATATCCACAAATTAGCAGCGGTTAATTGGCTGACACACTGAGGATGAAGTGTATTCACATTTTGCACGAAACAAATCGAAAAGTATTTTTATTGTGATACGCAATGACTAACAGCATAATAATTGACAAGCATATGTGGTATTATTCAGGTGACATGAGATAGTGAATTTTCAGCTGGCAGATAGCCGAGGTTGTAGTTGAATATATCAATCCCGCTACATATCCAATATACAGCATTAGCATGCAGTGATATCTGACAGCGATGGTCCCAAGAGAGTTAATGTTCAAATGAGTTCACTCTCATTCTGTGTTCTCACCTTTTTTTTTCTTCCTTTTTTGACAGTATGTCCTCATCTCTGACACATTCATAGCAGGGTAGTGTCAAGTGACAATGACTTTTTTTCTCTTTCTCTTCTTGGTCGATCTTGACAGTAGACGTTTTCACATCAGCCCGATGTTTCAAAATAGCGCACTATTTTCTGACTTGGGAAATTCACCCGATCACGAAATAGTGCACTATTTGATAATGTGAACACAAATTAGCGCGCTAATTGTATCGCTCTGGTCGAGAAAATTTCTTGAGTCCAACTCGGGAAATTTCTGAAATAGCAGCGCGCTATTTGATAATGTGAAAACGACTCGAGAATTTAGCGCGATGCATCCCATCATGCCTAGCGTGTGTGACCCGATCGATCGAGGCAAACTGCCCACAAATCATGAGGAATTTTTGAAATTGCACACATTACTGATGCTGTTTGCACATGCTCAGCTGTCGAATTAGCTCGAAAAGATTTCGGGCTAATTCTCATCGGGCTGATGTGAATAAGAAATTAAATAGCACGCTAATTCGCAATCGCGAAAAATATCTCGAGCTTGGATTTTTATTGGGCTGATGTGAAAATGCCTACCGATTCTCCAGATCATGAAACCACAGACCCATGAGTGCAATGTGAGCACATGCATTAGGAGATAATAATTTCCCTAAACCCATTGAAGACTAGTCCCAGGAAAGTATACTCGGGCAGATGTCTGTGGGAAATGCATCCTTTTGCAAAATCAGCTCATATCAAACCTTGGAAGGGGGAAATTGTTTCAAGTTGTGCAATGTTCAGTTTGTGTTGGGGAACATAAAAAGTTTTCACTTCTTTCTTTCTCTATTTACCGATATGTCTGTCTCTATATCCAACCATTTATTTATTAAAAAGTTGTCCACTTGACATCATCCATCTGTCTAATTATCTATTTTCATCAATCTAGGTCCCTACATATTGGTCAGTTTGTCTGCTTTCTATATGGTCATTACAGAATGTACCCTTCCATTTATCCATATTGTTACGACCAAAATCACTCCGAGAATGATCGCACAAAAGAAACAATCAACTGATGTTCAGGCGGTTTATTAACAGTGATATTGTGGGTACAGACTCGTAATCGGCGTCATATCAGTACAACAATGATCAATAGAAACAATTACAAATCGGTAATGGAATCACTTACATGCATCCAAACTATCACAAAGTCGCTACAGTTCCCTGATAGTGTCCAGATACGATGTTCGATGCACAAATGAATGATCCGCGATGCACCGATGAATGATTCCTGCGACGTAAATCCAGAGGCACAGGTTACAATAGTCCGCGTTATAGATCCGGGGTAAAATCCACGAAATATGTCCACGGGGAAACGTGCAGAGTCCAAACGTTGTGACGACCACGTCCAGTTGATGCGTTGAATGATGATTCACTTAATAATGTTCAGCTAAGAATCCAGCCCATCACAGCTTTGCCGTAGCAATGTCCACTGACAGAAAAATATGGAGTCTATCTCCAATGTGGGCAAATTAATTATCTGCAGGCAAAATGTCTCCCAGGCCTTATCTCCACAAACATAACAGGTCAGCAGGTAACACAGGACTGACTATAACAAGTCACTTCAGAGCCAGAAGTGACGTAACTCTCAGAGCAGAGGTGTTGGGTACTCTGCCTACTGCAGAATTTCTCTGGCTTATATACTATCCATTCACCCCCTTCTAGCACATTCTATAACTCTCTCCAACCTACTAGCCAGTCTAAGTTCCAGGAAACCTGGATGACTCACTGCCTAACTATGTACAAAACATCATTACCAAGAATAACTACCAATCACATTGGGCTACAGGGACAGTGCCTCACTCAGCCAAATATGTTAGCACTTCCCAGAACATTCTGGAATGGGTGAAATCAATCTAAATTGAGTGAGCTATAATGTATTTCCTGCTACATGCATGTACTGTATAGCTACATTGCATACCACCTAGAAAATTCTCCACTGATCTGGTCAGCCTGTATGTACTATATCTATACCACATAGAATGTTCTCCATAAATCTGGTCAACCTGTGTACATACACATTAAAACAACCATGCATACAGTACATCATACATGTACATAACTACTAGTGTGTACATTTGTGACACCATCCCCCATGGGAAAAAGAAAGCCTTGCCGTAGCAAGGGTTTCTTTTACCTTCACAATTTCTCATTATTATTTACAATGAATGTGAGGTAAAGTCCAAGTCAAGCTACAATAATCACATACTATCACATGCCTTTTGGATAGCTGTATTAATTCCAATTTCCATGTTCTCTTTTCATGGATACTATTTACAATGATATTGCTTGGATTCTCGGAGCTTATACAATCATATCAAACTGTTTTGCACACATTAATGAATATGCTAAACACATACACTGGAAATGATATACGGTGAAAACTTTTCACCTTTGATACTCTCTTCATGTTACACTCTTGACAGAGCGTCGGCAATTACATTGTTCTTGCCTGCCACATGTTTGATTTTGAGTGCATATGGCTGCGTCATCATGCTCCATCTGAACAACCTGTTGTTCTTCATTTTGAACCGGTCTAAAAAGACCAAGGGGTTGTGGTCAGTATAGACCGTGATCTCCCCTTTGCTATTTGTCAAGTACACTTCGTATTGCTGGAGGGCAAGGATGAGACTGAGAGCCTCCTTCTCAATTGTGGAGTACTTCTTCTGGTATGCGTTCAATTTTTTGGAGAAGTAGCTAACTGGTCGTTCAGTGCCTTCTTCATCTTCTTGGAGCAAAACCGCTCCCACTCCTACATCGCTAGCATCTATTGCCACCTTGAATGGCTTTGCGAAGTCAGGAGCTGCCAAAACAGGCTCATTAGCAAGGACTGCCTTTAGTTTCTCGAAGGCTCTTTGACACTCATCAGTCCAGGTGTACTTTGCCTTGCCCTTTAGCAGGTTTGTTAGGGGGGTGACTACAGTGCTGAAATTCGGTACAAATTTCCTGTAGAAACCAGCCATGCCCAGAAATCTGAGCAACTCCTTCTTGGATTGGGGGATGGGAAAGCCTAGTATAGCCTCTACCTTTGCTTCTCTTGGCAATACTTGTCCCTGACCGACTACATGCCCGAGATACACCACTTTGGCCTTTGCAAATTCACTCTTTGCCAGATTAATCACCAATCCGGCCTCCCTGAGTCGATCAAAAAGTTGCCGCAAGTGTGTAATGTGCTCCTCCCACGTGTCACTATACACAAGGATGTCATCAATGTATACTACACAGTGGTCAAGTCCGGCAATGATTTGGTTTGTCAGCCGTTGGAAGGTGGCTGGAGCATTTTTCATGCCGAATGGCATTACTTTGCATTGGAACAAGCCATCTGGTGTAGCAAAGGCAGAATTTTCTTTGGCTTTGTCGGTCAAGGGCACCTGCCAGTATCCCTTTAGAAGGTCTATTTTACTGACATATGCAGAATTTCCGACCCTGTCAATGCAGTCTTCTAGTCTGGGAATGGGGAAAGAATCTGTTTTCGTCACGGCGTTTACCTTGCGGTAATCAATACAGAATCTTTGAGACCCATCCGGTTTGGGCACCATGACGATTGGGGAGCTCCAACTGCTTTTACTAGGTTCTATTATGTCATTGTCTAGCATGTATTGAACCTCTTCCCTTACTTTTTGCAATTTGCTTGGGTTTAGTCTGTAAGGGTTTTGCTTGATAGGGTCAGCATCTCCTACATCAACATCATGTACAGCCAGAGGGGTGCAGCCTGGTTTGTCTTTACACAGTTCTTTGTACTCATGTAACAGACTAGTCACATCTTTCCTCTGATTTTCAGGTAGGTAGTTCAGTGCCTCATCTACTTTCCCTAACATCTCTGAGTTAGACAACCTGGCACTAGAGGGCTCACTTCCATTCTCATCTTGAGCTTCTCCCTCTTCATCTACTTCTTCTTCTACCACCTGAGCTACGCCTACCGGCTGACTAGCCTTTCTCTCATAATACTCTTTCAGCATGTTTACATGACACACCCTCTGATCTTTTCGTCTATCTGGCGTACTGATCACATAGTTCACATCATTGAGTTTCTTTTTGACACTGTACGGGCCACTGAACTTGGCTTTCAGTGGTTCACCTTGTATGGGCAGCAGTACAAGAACTTTGTCACCTGGGTTGAAAGTTCGGGCTTTGGCATTTTTGTCTGCCTTTCTCTTCATAGAGTCTTGTGACACTTTCAAGTGTTCCCTAGCTACCTCACAAGCCTTTGAAAGCCTTTCACGGAACTTTGACACATAGTCAAGTAGGTGGACCTCATCATCCTCAGTCATGAATTTCTCTTTGATGAGCTTCAGTGGGCCCCTAACTTCATGACCGTACACCAACTCAAATGGGCTGAAACCCGTCGACTCATTTGGGGAG
Organism: Diadema antillarum; assembly: GCF_040938485.1. Taxonomy (NCBI): domain Eukaryota; kingdom Metazoa; phylum Echinodermata; class Echinoidea; order Diadematoida; family Diadematidae; genus Diadema; species Diadema antillarum. The sequence continues at coordinate 363,225 of NW_027271812.1, read as the reverse complement.
TCCCTCGTTGCGAACAGCAGGAAAGGGATGCCCTTATCCCAATCCTCGGGATACTCCTCACAGAACGCCCTAATCATTGTCTTTAGGGTCTGGTGGTAGCGCTCCAACGCACCTTGGGACTGGGGATGATAAGCTGACGACTTCAGCTGCTTCACACCCAAACGATACATCACCTCTTGAAATATGCCTGACATGAAATTTGACCCTTGGTCAGACTGCACTTCCTTGGGCAACCCATACCTAGTGAAAAACTGCACTAGAGCATCTACCACAGTCTTAGCAGTAATGTTTCGCAATGGGATAGCCTCTGGAAACCGTGTAGACATATCCATGATTGTCAAGAGGTACTTGTGACCCGACCTAGTCCTAGGCAAAGGTCCAACACAGTCAACTAGAACCCGACTGAATGGTTCTTCAAACGCAGGTATCGGAATCAATGGTGCCGGCTTCACTGAATGCTGTGGTTTACCAGCCACCTGACATGTGTGACAAGTCTTGCAAAACTCAGCCACATCCACATTCAACCCTGGCCAATAAAAATGCCTCATGATCCGATCCTTTGTCTTTCTGACGCCTAAATGGCCGCCAACAGGTAACTCGTGAGCAATCCTCAAGATCTCACCGCGGTAACTAGGAGGGACAACAACTTGACGGACCACCGTCCAATCCTCATCAGCTGGCCTATGGGGAGGTCTCCACTTCCTCATCAAAATGCCATCTTTGACATAATAGCACTCAGGGACCTTTTCAGCCTCAGCCTCAGAACACGCCGTCTGAGACAAGCCTTTCAACTCAGAGTCTGCCTGCTGTGCTTCAACCAAGGAAGACTTGCTAAACAGCCCATCGCTGTTAGCCTCGGAGCCTAATACAGCAACCCCATCATTCAAATCCTTGAAAAAGGTTTCTGCCAACCAAACAGCGGAATTCTCCTCCACATCAACAGAATCCGCATCATCTTGAATAGCTCTACGAGCCTGAGACCTAGTCACAACACAATCTGGGAAAATCCCAGGAAACTCCTCCTGCAACTGCTCAGTTTCAGCAACCACCACTGGTTTATCCGAAACAACTGGAGACGCAACCACCTTGTCCCCAGCCAAGTCATTCCCCAACAGGAAGTCAATGCCTGCCATAGGCAACTCAGGAACAACTCCAACAGTAACAGGACCAGAAACTAGGTCACACTTCAAATCCACTCTATACAGTGGCACTGACATATAACTGCCATCAACAGTCTGAATCAAGACTTTTGCATTCACTGCACTATCTGGTGGAAAAGTCATACCACCATCCACCATCAACGACTGAGAGGCCCCCGTATCCCGCAGGATGACTACTGGCTTACCTGCCTCACCAGAAGTACATGGGGTCACCTCACCATCAAACAAAAAGCTACGATAGCTCTCATCCACCTGCTTCATCCTATCTTTGAATTTGGGAGATTGACTTTCAATGGCCTGTGTTTCTCTGAACGGGACACTGTTTTCGGGTAGGACACTTTTTGACATAACAAATCCCAAGTCCTTCTTTGTTTTGTTTTGCAACTTCCAACACTGTGACTTTACATGCCCTGTCTTGTTACAGTGAAAACATTTGATGACATTTGCACTTGTACTGGACCCTTTGTCAGATTGAGGCTTTGGTACCGACAACATTCCTGAACCAGCATTCCGTTGGTTGCTCGACTGATTTTTGTCTCTCTTATTTCCAGAGAAATTCCTGAAAGGTGGTCTGTTGTCATTTCTGTGGGTCAGCTCATACTCATCAGCCATCAAGGCTGCTTTATGCAAACTTGTCACTTTGTGATCATCCAAATGTGACCTCACACTGAAAGCAACACTCTTTTTGAATTCTTCCAAGAGAACAACCTCACGTAGGTTATCAAAATCCTGATCCACCTTCAGGGATCTGTACCACCTATCAAACGTCATTTCTTTTTCACGAGCAAACTCAACATGTGTCTGGCCTGGTCTGCGGTACGAATTTCTGAACTTGTGTCTATATGCCTCTGGCACCAACTCATAAGCATTCAACACTGCTTTCTTGACTGTAGCATAGTCACGTGATTGCTCTTCAGAGAGAGATGAGTACACATCGGCTGCTTTGCCGACAAACACACTTTGAAGGAGCAAGGGCCAAAATTCCTGTGGCCAGTTCAAACTGTTAGCCACCTTCTCAAATGACACAAAATATGCATCAACTCTGTTTTCTTCAAACTTGGGCACCAATCGAATGTTCTTTGCCAAATCAAAATCAGAAGGAGCCCTTTCACGATTTCCAACAGCGTGTGCATGAGTCAATTCCATCTCACGCAATTTCATTTGCTGCTCCATTTCGAATTTCTTCATTTCCATTTCTCTTTGTTTTTCCCTTTCCAGCATTTCCATTTCCCTAGCCTTTTGCTCTCTTTCCGATCTCATCTTCTCTTTCTCTATTTCCAATCTAGCTAGCTCAAGCCGTGTTTGATCTGAAATGTGAGCTTGATCGGAAGTGTCAATTTCTTCTTTGAGCTCCATGTGACCAGCTACTAAGTCAAGAATCTCTGCCTTTCTAGCACCTTGTGGAACATCAACATTTAAATGCTGTGCAACAGCAGTCAAATCACATTTGCGTAACCTTTGCAAATCTTTGAGGGACAAATCTGTCCTCTGAACAAATGCCTGAACATCCATTGTACTGATTGACATTGTCACACTGTAATACACACAATATACAATTGAACAATCAATTCAACTGGTATTATGTCTGTACCAATATTCTAAGTTCCGGAACGTTCCAAATTCTAAATTTTGGCTTAAATTCACTTCCCGGACACAAGCCCCCAATTTTGTTACGACCAAAATCACTCCGAGAATGATCGCACAAAAGAAACAATCAACTGATGTTCAGGCGGTTTATTAACAGTGATATTGTGGGTACAGACTCGTAATCGGCGTCATATCAGTACAACAATGATCAATAGAAACACTTACAAATCGGTAATGGAATCACTTACATGCATCCAAACTATCACAAAGTCGCTACAGTTCCCTGATAGTGTCCAGATACGATGTTCGATGCACAAATGAATGATCCGCGATGCACCGATGAATGATTCCTGCGACGTAAATCCAGAGGCACAGGTTACAATAGTCCGCGTTATAGATCCGGGGTAAAATCCACGAAATATGTCCACGGGGAAACGTGCAGAGTCCAAACGTTGTGACGACCACGTCCAGTTGATGCGTTGAATGATGATTCACTTAATAATGTTCAGCTAAGAATCCAGCCCATCACAGCTTTGCCGTAGCAATGTCCACTGACAGAAAAATATGGAGTCTATCTCCAATGTAGGCAAATTAATTATCTGCAGGCAAAATGTCTCCCAGGCCTTATCTCCACAAACATAACAGGTCAGCAGGTAACACAGGACTGACTATAACAAGTCACTTCAGAGCCAGAAGTGACGTAACTCTCAGAGCAGAGGTGTTGGGTACTCTGCCTACTGCAGAATTTCTCTGGCTTATATACTATCCATTCACCCCCTTCTAGCACATTCTATAACTCTCTCCAACCTACTAGCCAGTCTAAGTTCCAGGAAACCTGGATGACTCACTGCCTAACTATGTACAAAACATCATTACCAAGAATAACTACCAATCACATTGGGCTACAGGGACAGTGCCTCACTCAGCCAAATATGTTAGCACTTCCCAGAACATTCTGGAATGGGTGAAATCAATCTAAATTGAGTGAGCTATAATGTATTTCCTGCTACATGCATGTACTGTATAGCTACATTGCATACCACCTAGAAAATTCTCCACTGATCTGGTCAGCCTGTATGTACTATATCTATACCACATAGAATGTTCTCCATAAATCTGGTCAACCTGTGTACATACACATTAAAACAACCATGCATACAGTACATCATACATGTACATAACTACTAGTGTGTACATTTGTGACAATATATCTACCTCTTAGTCCATCAATATAACTCCTTATATAATACCTTATCTCTCTTTCCCCCATTCTTCAACACAGACTTCTCCATGCTAATTAAAAACGATATGATGAATGCAGTCTGCTGCATTCAGTGCCGACTCAAATCCCAACCCTGAGTTGTGTGTGTTGTCTTTGCAAACAGATGTATGTTTTCATTCTCTGCTGTGGACACCTGGCAAACTTGTATATAAACAGTAGTTGGGGTAAATCCAATCAGAGTTAGTCTATAAGTCTGGGTCCTTGAAAGGGAATTGTCGCTGCTGAAGTCTGTACATCAGTTGCATTACATAGTGGACAATGACCTGTTGCATATTTCTTTATTAGAGTGAATCAGTTTAGTCTGCATTTGCACATGGTATGTCTTGGAATTGTGCAAAGCCACCTTTTGGATTATTGCCTGGCGTGTGAAAGGCGCCCTCAATGTTCCCATCAATCCCAGCAATACAAGAGGGGGTAGAATGCTATTATTAGATTCTGAGATTACAGTGATGTTCTTCATTAGTCAACAGAGGGGGCATGTAGGCCTGCAGTAGTAGAATCTCATATTTTGAAATAGCATTGCCCTTGATGGCATCCCAATATTTCCATCAATCTCCGAGTCACTAGAAAGTATGAAATTGCTATCTGAAATCATGTGATTATTGAAATGCTGTGTTTCATAAACTAACAGCTAGATGTTGTGTGCAGTGATTGACAATCATTATTTCTACAGGTTGGCTCGGAAACGGAGAGGTAAAGGGACCTTATACATGTACCTAGGAGTTTAGTGCCTAGTCAGAGATATGACCTCCAAAGGTCACACTCTGTCCCATGCCATGGCACAAAATCTGATTTCTTCCCCGGTTTGAAATTAAAATTCTTGATGTAACAGCTACGACACAGTTTTGAGGATGTTTGCTTTGAATCGACAGAAGGGGCAGTGATGTATAGTTTTTATCTAATGTGGAATTGCAGTTGTGCAAGATGTTTGACAGCGACAGAAAGATGCTAAGGTTGAACTAGATAGACATTTATATACACATCGTGGTCCTGGGATGAAGTACTGTCTTTTACACCTGAATGTAACATTTTCCAAATCATATCATTGCAATATTGCAAGTGATTGAAAAGTGAGAATCACTGTAATGGAAGGAGATATCCCTCTTCTCAAGAAGGAAGTATTGATTGAGTCAAAGGGGGCCTGAGCTTCAGATCCTGGCAAAGGCCCCTTTAATATTTTGATTCAATTTTATGCCACTGGCTCACTATTATTAGGTGTGCAGTTTCTGCAGCTTTTTCTTTTTTTTTCTGCAAGAAGAAAGTATGTCTAATTCCACCCTTGAATAAATATGTAAAAACATTGTTGTGTTCCCGGAGGTAGTAGTTAAATGCATGTTGCGATGTATAATGTGCATCGCTCATGTGAAATTTGCGGAAATACAACCGCTGCGTGTATGACATTAACATTAGAATAGTAAACTGATCGCCACATTTTTCGTTGGTTCCGTGATTGAACAATACATGTATGGCTTTGTGGGACTGTGTGTAGATGGTTAAAGCTACAACAGCAAAACTGTAACATCTGAATGTGTGATTACATGACGTTTTTATGATTGAACTGTCTTCAGCAAATTTCTGTGGGATTTTCTTGTATGACCAAGTGTTCTGTCGATATTTTGTTTATTGCACAAGTTTTCCATCCTCTGTCAAAGAGGGAAATATGTGTGTGCATGCCATCTACGTAAAAATCTGAGCTGTCAGAACAAAGGCAGAGTCTTTCCCAGGGAGAAGACTGGTTCTGAGAATGGTTAGAGGCAAATGACGAATGGTAGCCCCCTTTAATTGTTTGCCTGTCCTCATGAAAAATTTCAATTTCGCATTTTCTTCTCTTCCAATGATGTGGCGGGGTGATATGAAGTGGATTTTACGTCCGAATCAGATTCTCTTCGCATCATACTTCTGACGCAAAAGCTGCACTGATCTTTCCATGAATCCAATTCAGTCACGGCCGTGGCTCGTTTTTCAGGCAATCTATGCCTGCAATGGATTGTTCATTGTTTACCCACCTCGAGTCAGTGTGCCCAGGTAGTGTTGCTTCAGCCTTGTGTGAAACAAGATTTGCACACTTCCCCTTTTAGATATAACAGATCTCTACAATGATACAATTTGCATATTATTTTAGATGCCGAAAAGAGCTGTAACAATTTGGTTTACAATGCAGTTGCACAAATCTTCAAGCAGGCAACGTCCTTGCAGACACAACTCTCACTCTTCTAGCAATTTCATCTTGGCTCCTTTTTTTTTTCTTTGGGTGCGTTCAAGCGCTCTCCTAAAGCGAACTGTACCGTACCTGCGCCAGAGGAGCGCTCGAATGCTCCTAAAGTGTATCGTACTGTACTGTACCGAGCCAAAAGTGGGCCACTTCCTGATGTGCTTCAAAAGCGTACCAAAAGCATACCAAAAGCATACCAAAAGCTCGCTGCAAAACATGTGCATATCATGCATATACGTCACAATGCAGAAACATCATTCTCTTTGTTCGGAACAGCTGTAAGTAGTTCAAGCGCCAGGTATGTGGATGACATTCTTCCTAAAAAATGACCTTTTCTAAGAATAACTCGTGAGCTACACTTTCTCGACAGAGCACTCAAATGCTTAAAGGGTGTGTACAGTTCTGGTCGAGGTGAGGATTTAGCTTTTAATGTTTTGCGAGATATTCAGAAACCACTCTACGAGATGTCAAAGAGCTTGCGATTCTGAGGGGTATCAAAAGTTTATTTGATGAAAATCGGTTTGAAATGGCTGAGATATCCAAAAACAAGGTGAAACAAAGAGATCCTAATAAAAGGCGTGGCCTGTAGCCTTTTATTATTATCATTTTTTTTTTTGATATCTCAGCCATTTGAAAACCAATTTTTATCAAATAAATATTGAATCCTTCTTAAAATTACATGCTCTTTCATATTTCATAAGAGGTTTCTCATTATCTCACTTAGGAATGTTCAAAACATTAATCCTCACCTCAACCAGTACTGGACAGTCCCTTTAAAGTCTGGCACAGTTCGGTACGGTACGCTTTGGTTCAGTTTGCTTTGGTTCACTTAAGAGCACTCAAACGCACCCTTTCTCTTCCTCTAAAATGCCATACTACTTTATTACAACAATGTATAATATGATTCTAGCCTGAAAGGAACTTTTGGTAAAGTTGCAAACGTGCTGGACTCTCCTCAAAGGAGGTTATAGGGATATAGTAAGAGCATATCTGAATCACAGTATCCCCATGGCTGGATTCTGGAGGCAAGGTGAATGTTTGCATGTATCTGAAAATTAATAACAGCATATCTATTTTTAGATGTTTTCTTTGTCTCCCCGCGCCTCATCCTTTGCTGCATCGTGACCTCAGAATTGTTAGCCGGACATCTGAGATATCACTCAAATATGAGACAGAGAGGCTCATGTTACATGAGAAAGCCCCTTTATAGCAACTGCCCATGGACATTATCATCATGTTGTCCAAGGTGAACTACGTGTGAAGGGGCATTCAAACATCCATCATTAAAAGCCTATAAACACTTACATGAACATTAAAATCCCATCTATTGCCCTTCTGTCACCCACACAGCAGAGAGATTATATTTCATTACATTGTTGTTACAGCCTTTCGGTTGACAGAGGACGAGTGAGGGATTCTAATATTGAGTCATGTCTAGGTAATTGCCTTTATATATCATAGTAAAAGCTAATGTTTCTGTTTGTATTTTTGTCCATTGTGAACACAGTTGATCTTCTTTGAGATTTCCACGGAAACCTTTTTTCTGTCCTACAATGAAGCAACTTTTTCTTATTCTATTCATGATGGCCTTATCAAAAAAAAATTGCCATCTGGAACTTTTTCCTTGATCTGCTTGCTGAGATGAAAAGGAAATGTAACTTTTTCTAAATCCCAATGTATATATTTAAACAAAATGCCCAATGCCCTCCCCAGCCTTCCTTCCTCTTCCTCCTCCCACCCCTTCAGCTCCTCAACATGATGGGTTATGAAATGAGATGGTTCATCTTTGATGAATTGGCTGTTAAAGTAGGTACCTGGCAAGGTTATTGCCCTGGAAAAACTATGGTGTGGCCTCCATTAATATTCCACCCCCTTGTGGGTTCATAACCGCTGGAAATAAATGCGACCCGTCATCATGAAATCTTATTAGAGTTGCAGAACTCTGGTTTTGCAATATTGTTTACTTCCCGATTTTGCAGACTGTTGACTGTTGGCTTTCAAATGATGAATGATTTTGCCGCACTTTATTCAGAACAGGCTACCATAAAAACGGCAAGAGAGCTTTGCTTCTAAGAAAATATGCGATGATGAAGCCAGGTTTGAAGCGTGGATGTGGTCAAATTTGCAGGGGATTTTGCTTTTCGATGGAATATGTGATTTGAAAACACCTTAGCAGCATGCCCTCAAAAGATCTTCGTATTTCAAAACATTCTTGAACTTTGAAATTTGGACAGAAGGTAGCTTCTAAAGATAGCATATGCTGTTTCATTAAATATCAAATTTTATGTTTGTGTCTTGCTGTTTGTGTGTGTGTGTTTGTGTCTTTTTTTTTCCAGTTTTCTCAGCCTAGATTTCTATGACTTTTATGAGTTATTGGTCACAAATATATGATAGACAGCACCTGTTAAGAAATAACTGACCCAAAATACAGATGGCTTTCCATACCATTGCTGTATAAGAAGGCTTTGTGTCTGTTTGCCATACCCCCAAGATGCTTGACTCATACCATGACAGCATGTGAATTTTGCATACTTTGCTCAAAACCAATCGATAATATACAGAGTGTGCAGGTTCTTTGCATTGCACATGTAGGGTTCTCTAAAGCTCTCAAGGGTTCTGCCAAGGAGGTTTAAGAGATGGAGTTCCAACTGGCTGTAATTATTCAAACAGTTGTCACTTTTCTATCTGATGTACAAAAGAATTCCACAGGTGCATCTGTGCCTTTGGTGACGGGGTTTGATGCCGCCGTCTTGCTGAGCAATCTGAAGATTCATTTTGAACGTTAACTTAATGTTGGCTATATTTTGCTTGTTTATCTATTAAATGAAACAAAATCTCACTTAATGATAAAGCTCATTAAACAAAGGTCAATCACTTCAAGAAATATGTGCAAAAGTGTAAAGCAGAGCTGTATCATGTGAAAGTGTACCCTCCCGGAAAGCCGGTTTTATCACTTTAACCACCTAATTCCTCCAAATAAAACTGATATGTAATAATCTTCGAGTATAATTCTATATTGATAGATATATCAGATTAGTGGCCGGGCACGGCCAGTCGAGTAATTTTCATTTTCATTTCATCATTTTTTGCGCAATTTCAATTCGCACATCCCCGTGTCTTTACCATTATATACCACCTATCTTTTATAAGTAGGGATGGCGAAAAGTAATTACCATCACAAAGACATAATAGGTTGTTAGAAAGTGGCTGATGATTATGCAATGAGACATGAGTCAATTGTCTTCCTATCTGCTCGGCGCACGTGCATGCTCGTGAGCGAGGGAGCAAAGCGACTGAGCGGGGAGAGGGTGTGGGAGGGGGTGTCCGCCCTCCCACGGTAGGGAGCTTTTTCAATTTTTAGCTCTTCAATGGTGCGATCTGGTGCATACTTTAATAAGTGACTATTTTTTACTTATTTTGAAAGAGAAAAGGGAAATATACCTTCAAATATATATATAGTTTCAAATGCAGCTATCACTTTAATCCTTTGACCTATGGTCCCGATGCGTGAGAAAAATGGGTGCCATGCGTGAGATCGTAAGATGGACCCTAAATGCGTGTGTCTCATGCAGAATGCATGAGACTTGGTAGCTCTGCACACAAATTGAATCATTGCCCACATTGCCCCCAAAAACTTTTTTAAAACTGTATTTTCCCTTTAAATATCCTGATAATTTGTTGATGAACACTTTTGTTGTGGAGATGATAAAACTTTATTAAATCTTCCTTTCATTAGTATTGTAAGATGTGCAATTATTTTCTTCCTAATAGTATTATGTGAAACACACCTTACAGGTGTGATTTGCTTAATTATTGCTTTGCACATTGTTTTAAGCAGTCTTAAGCAGTCTTCCTGAGATCAAGAACAGATGATTTGGAAATGAAAAATGTCAAAGTGGAGGTCCATTTCCAATTCCTCTGAAAACATTGCAAATTTGTCCAACAGAACAGGGATGATGTCGCTGTTGAAATAACCCATTGAGGACAGGCTGATTTTGCTTCAACACGCATTTCCCTTCTGGACACTTGCCCGAGTATACTTAGTACGCGTCCGCCATGGGTTAAGAGATATCCTCCTTTGCTACATGCACACATCATTCTAGGCTTTGTTAAGTACTTATAGCGTATAATATATCCTATCTATTGCCACATTGTCATCTACTAGAAGGTGATTCAATATACCATTTTGCCATTTCACAAATCAAATTTGATTCAGCATTTGCTCCAATGTGCATTGTAGCTTGCACTGTTATTTTGTGCTTAGAAATTCAAACTAATGCCATTTTTCCATCATGTTTTGCCATGGACTACAGCTCTCCTTCGTTATCGATTCAATATCATGTTCTACTCTCATATATATTCCAATCATGAATTTCATCCAACATTAGCCATCCCCGAGTTTTTGTCTTTTTTTTTCATTCTGTTGGTATTTTATGCACATCTACTGTGATTTTTTCATTTTTGACTCGCCCCACTTTCCCTGCATGGGCACCTTCCCCACAGACTTTACATTTGCCAAAAATAGATTTCTGTTTTGCTAGAAGTGGGTATTATTCAAAATCAAATCATGATTGTGAGTCTGTGCTTTAAACACCACGTCTCGACGCCATCATCTTTTGTGAGAGTGACATTTGTTGAGTACCACGCCAGCAAGAAACAACATTGTCATACCATAATGCCAGTTTGTGTAACAGTGTAAGACTTACACAGACATATATGGCCCACCTCTTTCTTACCTGTGACCGCCTTTCTCTTACCACCGCCCTACATCTATCTCTTGGTCTTTTGTGTCTGTCTTTTTCTCTCTCCTTCTTTCATCTCTCTCTCTCTCTCTCTCTCTCTCTCTCTCTCTCTCTCTCTTATCTCTCCCTTCTCTCATCTTTCTCTTTCTCTCCCCCCCCCCCCCCCCCATGCTATGTTTCACTTTATCTGTATCTCTCCTTTGGTCTCTACTGTGTCCTGTTGACCAGTACACATGTTTGAACACACAACCTGTCTGTCTCTCTTCATGTGTATATTTTGCCCTTTAACTTGCTCTTCATATCATACACAGAGACATGATACACAAACACAGACTCACATATAAAAACACATGAACAATAACACTGTCATTAACACTAACACTAACACAGATGCAAACACAAATCCAACACAAACACACACACACATGTTTATAGACTTCAAAACATGGACCACTCTACCAAGAAAAACGTAACAGTACTCGTTTCGTTTTTTACCTATGTAATATCATATCACAGCACACATGAATAAAGCCTTGTTTAATCTTGTGCATCAGGCAGTGCTATTATTCACATTTTCTGTAATAAAGTAACAAGTCAATAGAATTGTGTGACCAATGGGGGAAAAAAAACTACAATTTTGATGATGTTCATGATGATAATGAGAAAAATTATGATGATGATGATTACAGGTCTAAAGATCTTGAAAAGTTTTCTGAGCACTGTTACAAATAATGATGGGGGCATTTCCTCAGCAAAAGGGTACATTTCTGGTATGTCACTTAATTTTCTGTTTCCAATGTGCATTATCCCCAATACAATACCAACTTTTAGAACACTTCAGTGAGAGATAACTTTGACCCAAAATTGCTTCAAAGAAGCGATCTTTTTAGAGTTTTTGGCAAAATGAAAAATGTTGGCTTAACATATTCAACACTGGACAGAGATTTTTGTACTAATGTACGAAGGTCAAATAATGAATACTTATTGAAACTTTGTTGTTTTCCACTGAATGGCCTAATATTGATTGGAAAAGATTAACAGCTCTAAAATTCTATTGGACATTGTGTTTTATAGCATTTCTAGACTTAGTATGTAAGGTATGCAACATGGACAGACAAAACTGTTGCATATACCAATAGCCACATAATATTGATTTCCTTTTTCCTTCTGTCACTATAATTTGCCCACATCAAAACAGAAACTACTCCGTGTTAAACATTCATTTCCATTTAGATTGTGCTGGATATGATTTCATAATGGACTAGCGTCTAACCTGCATATTGCCTTTCCTCTATAACATTTCAATTTACTTCAAACAAAATATGTACCAGTAATGAAAGTACATGGGTGCATTGATGGAAAGATATTGACCGGCAGAGGATAGCTTTTCATGCTAGATAATGTTCGGACCACAGGGTCTGAAGAGCTGATTTTGGAAATACCACAGGAGTGGAGTGATGTGTGATCTACATAACGTGACATTTAAAACTACAGGAGTAGCTCATCTGAAAACATTGTATGATGGTGGTTTTCCGCTGGAATTGCCTTTTGTTTTGTTGGAAATAAAGTGATTTCATGTCAGTATCATGGGAATTTTGCCTTCAGCTTGAGGCTAAAATGACAGGATTGTGATTTGTCATGAATAAATGAGTGACATGTGAGGATGCAAGAAAAATATGTTTGCCATTTCAAACTTGAAACTATAATCTCTTCAATTTCAGTTTCAACTTGTGTTTCATTTTCAACATAGACATCGTCGCTGGGGCAACAAGACCTTGTAAATGAAATTATGGTGAAAATGTCTTTGTTTGATAAATGGCCAGATGATAAGTTACTGTAAAATGAGGAATGTTCACATGCATTTTAATTTCATGAGTTTCGCGAGCACCAAAATTTGCAAAATTAAAATGCACACAAAATTCGTTGTCTACACTCTATGCATTGAATGCCAGTGGCGGTTCGCAAAAATTTCATGCCATGAAAAAGGCCGTCAGCTCCAATTCGCGAAAATTTCATGCCGTGAATATATCATGTTTTACAGTAAGTGGTGTCCTGTCCAAATCCTAACTGTCTTACCCAAAAAATGAAGCCACCAAAAGGAAAGGCAATCCCATTTGGTACAGTGCTTTGACTGCCATGTTTCTTTGCTCTCCTGAACATTTTACATTTTGTAGATACGAGGTCTTGTTGCCCCAGGGACGACATAGACATCACCTTTTTGGTAACAGAAATGAGATACATAAAACTATGTGAGATGAAAAGAGTGTTCAATAATTGTAGAACCTTCATGATAATTATGCATTGTCATAAAACTGATTTGTGACCAGAGGCAAGTAAACGTACAATATGCAAAATCAAAAAATGGAGGGACCCACTAAAAAGACAAAGCTTTTAGGATGTGGGCCCCTCTGAAGAAAAACATCAATCGAAAGCACGGAAAAAAATCTGGAAGCCCACTAGAAAGACAGAGCAACAAACAGAAACATATACACACAAGTAAACATGAAACAGGACTGAGATAGGAGTAACACTACAAGGGAGAATTGACTGTGAGACAAGACAAGACGAGACAAAACCAACATAAGAGTAAGGAGAACAGAACAGACAAGAATGTTCAGCAGAGATGGCCATCTCGTCAGAAGCAGGGGCGGATCCAGGAATTACATAAAGGGGAGGCGCCTTTACAAAATTAAAGGGGGCCGCGTACGTGTCCCCCCCCCCCCATTTTTTCTTTTTTATTTCTTATGTTTGAAAAAAAAAATAAAGAGGGGATGTGTGCCCCTTGCGCCCCCCTCTGGATCCGCCACTAAGAAGTGTGTCCCCCCCCCCCCCAAAAAAAAAAAAAAAAAAGTATACATTTTTCAGGTATACTGTAAATTCAGTTTAAAAAGGTGATTTTAAAAAAAAAAAAAAAAACATATACACTGTATGCCAAAGCATTAGGTGGCTGTGTCCCGACTGGGCAACATAAGAGAATGTTCTCCACCACCAGGCAATATTATTCACATGGCTGGCAGCTCTGGAGTCAAGTCTTGCGAATATTGCACACTAAAATGCACGGTGTAAACTTTGCTTGTCAATGGCAAACATTAGAGCTATTTAAAGAGGAGCTTGCCCTTTGCTTCCAGCTACTAAGTGTAGTACAGTTGAACCTCTCGTATCCGGACAAGTCGGGACCAGGGCTCATCCGGATAAGGGATTTGGCCGGATACGGGAGACTCAATGCTTTATACATGTACATATACATACACATGTACTGATGTAGCCCATTGTAGTACCACATGTAGTAATGTGTATACTGCAACCTTTTCATTGTTACATTTGGGGATGTTTGGGGATGTTAAAATGTCTGAGGGAAAGCAATATGGAAGGAAATTTGATGTAATGTATGTTAATCATGTTGGAAGTACATGTAATATGTAATTCATGTGTGTTTGTGTAGGAGTTCTCAAGGAGTTGGGAATCCCCCTTTCCTCCCGTAATTATGAAAAAAAAAAAAAAATCACGGCGAGATTGCGTCCGTATAATAGAGAGATCCGGATAAAGGGAGGCCGGATAATAGAGGTTCAACTGTATATTAAATCAATATGCGTGAGATGTGTGAGTATAGTTATATCAAAATATGGGCTAATTAGGAAAATAGAATATTACGGAGTTGTATACTGCAACAAGCAGAATAGCAAGGAACTTCATGTGTTATCCTGTTTGAATGCATGTTTGTATTACGTACATACATGTACTGTTGATGCATACACTTGCATTTCTCTTCTTGAATAAAAAACCACTTGAATAAAACACCTAATTGTAATGTGTAGTGGCTGCTGCCGGGATACATTCTTACATCCTTCCAAATGCATTTTGATGCTTCTTAGACTTAGCAGTACCTTTGAATTTTGATGAAAAGGTGAAATAAGAAAGGATCAGATTAATGTGGATTAGGGACTGTATAGATCTGTAAATCAGACAGATGTCATTCATGTTTCTGTGTAGGGGTTTTTGTTTTACATTCTTTTGCCAGACACTGCTCTCCATGAAATAAAAAATGGCTCAAAACGTAAGATGATCGAATTGTGCTGCCACAACAAAAATTTAAAGTATTCCTCTTGTTTTTGTGATATTTTACAAAGAGTTTGGAGTCCCCCTGCGTTGAGATGCCCTTGTCAGGAATCATCCAGACTGAAATGAATTCAAATGGCTTCCATGCATGATTCATAAAGAAGGATTTCAGGCACTCCCTCGTATAGTCTATGGAAAGCATGGAAGGAGTAATTGAATCCTCGCGACCTCGATGTTTTATGAATTAGAATTTGATCACGTCAGTTCTTTTACTCGCGGAGGAACCCACCAGTCGGTCCATGAATGTGTAATTTCCAGGTTTTGCTGGCCGCGTGCAGGTATCTTCTATTTCCTTTTTCGTCCCAGAACTTGGTGAAGAGCAGCGCAGAAAATGTTCCTTTGTGCTCTCCCCAAGGGAATGTGAAATTTTGGGAGTTGTGCTTTTCTCGGGCAGGGAATCTGTGGAATTTGAGAAGGAAAATGCAAAAATTTTTCATTTTGCAAACAGACGTCAGTTTAATTATGGAATCAGCATATGTTCCACATTCCATATTTCATACTGCCAAAGATTGTTCATGTATTATGTTTAAGTTCGACTCCTTGGCAATGGAAAGACTAGACAAATGAGCATTTTTTTTAAATTATTTTAAAATCATATATATGAATGATGATTTAAATGAAAGAATTGAGAGGAAAATTATCCTTTTGCTGGCAACTTTAATTTTCATGCTAATGTATTTCATGTGATTCATAGTATAAAGAAAAGATACCCGGGGCAATACATTCATGCATATAGTCATGCTTGTGACTCACATGCACACTCATGCACAATCAATGAGAACATTCAAATAAATGTCTCTTGGATGTTGACCGTTTTTGTTTCTGTCACAGTCATAGAATGCTAAAAACTACTTTTCCAGCATGCCTGTTCATTGATTTCCTCAAGAAAAAACTGCCCAGAGAAATGGGGCTTGCGTTGGATGGTCAGTTTCTTGAAAACCGGCCTCCCTGTACCCTGCCGCCTCTGTCCATCAGCCGCCAAGTTGCCGGGGAGAGGGGAAAAGGAAAATCGCAGGAGGTCAAAGCCACCTGGCGTCCCAGCTGCAGTGCGTGCGTGTCAGGTTCTGGGACAGCTCAGGGATTATTGACAGAGAATTGTCCGTCAAACCAAGCAAGTCACCCGTCGCCATCCTGCCCAGCAAAAATCCCAAGTTGCGGTCTCCGCATAAACAGTATGCTTATAGCGCTGTCAAGCTTTCCTGCTTTGACAGGTTTCGTCGAGCCTTTGGTGTTGCCCGCTGGGTAATTGAATTTGTGATGTCCAGTTTGGTCATCAAAACTTTGCACTATTCTGACATGTGCCATGATGAAACTGCTGAGTAGTTCTTAGCCCCTTTTATATTTGTTTACAGTGTTGTTTTCAGAATGCAGCTCCTTATTGGAATATCATTTGCACTATTATGGCCAACCTATCCTTTCCTAATTATTTTCAAGATGATGGAGATGTTTGACATTACACTCTTTAGATGTCAATCATCAGTCTTAGTACAACTATGTAACTCTTCATCATCAGAATTTTGGAGTGGGCAATTAAGATAATCACTCTATTATTGGCAACTAGATTTATCTATTATTATGACTCTGCAAGATGCATTAAAGTCTCAAGAGAATGAAATGATGCATTAAGGTTTTCAGCTTTGCCCCAATAATCTCTTCTCACCAAGAGCTGTAGGTACTGTTAACAGCAAAATAAGATCTGTTACAAAAGAGTGTTTTCACATGACTTGTAACTAGCAGGCAAAAAAAAAAAAAAAAAAAAAGAAAAGAAAAATTTGTAGTGAGTGGTCATGAAAGGCATAATTTACCATTTGCAGGTGAAACAAAAACCCAGCATTAGTGCTTTAAAATAGTTCTTAAATGTGAGTTGGGGATAGAAACAACCACTGTACACAATTGAATCGGTAAAATCGATGTTGAGTATTGTTAGATATACAAAATGTGAACAATAGTTACAATAAAAATGCTTCCTGACTAAACCGTCCACAGTTACGGTTTAATGAGAAAAATACAGATATCTCCATAGATTTTAAGCTTTATCGCGAAAATTTTGTATGATAGGATGTTTTGTTGTACAACAGACCTACACAGTATGCATTTGTCTTTAAAAAAAAATTGAATCACTGTTCCCAAAGGTAATCAGGATCTTTAAAGTACAAACATAGCCAGCTTTAGGAAGACTTTTTGGTTTTAATGTTTTAGAATGGCTTGATAGAAAGTTATAAGTGCCTTTAAAAGATAAAGTGCTCTAATTCCAATAGTGCCTTTATAGTCCTTTTAAACGATTACTGTGCCTTTAAACATAAATAAAGGGGTTCTATTCTGTGATAATAGACCATTTCGGTTATGTACTGTATTCGAATTCTATGCGTGTTTTGTTCACAATAGTTGCCCTGGACAACCACATAGATTGCCTGTGGCTTGTACTCCCTAGCAACAGATAAGTGAATTCCTGCCTTAGAAACTTAACCTGTTAGCCCGTTGAGGACGAGTCCTGAGTATACTCGGGCAAGCGTCTATGGGAAATGCATGTTGTAGCAAAATCAAACTGTCCTCAACGGGTTCAAGGACAAGTCCGGAGTATACTCGGGCAAGTGTCTATGGGACATGCATGTTGTAGCAAAATCAACCTGTCCTCAACGGGTAAATTGGAAGTAACAGTTGAATGAAATGCTTAGTTACTAGGCTCTAAGAAAAGAAACATCCGTTAATAGTTATGCATTACAGATTGAAATAGTATATTGGTAGTGATGCACTATATGCGTAGCACTGAAATGATGTATTAGTATACAAAAGTGTTTTTGTGCCATAAGGTCAACATCCTATCTCTGCTCACTTCACAAAGGGGCAGCCCCCCCCCCCCCCCCCCCCAGAGTTGCCAATTTGCAAGTTGATCGGTCAGGAAGCATGCGTGCTCGTTCATGCCACGGCCGGCGAATCAAGGTATCGGCATGAATTTTTCACGTGGGGGGGAAGGCGGCGCCTGCCGGTGAAACCGGAGCCCTCTGCCGAGGCTTGTGTTTCCCCTCCGCCATGGCAGATGGTCCGAAATCGGGTACGGCTGAAAGCTGCCGAACCCTCCCCTCATTTACCCTCCCCTTCCCCTCCTCTTTTCTGTCTTAATTTCTTTTTCCCCTCCTGTTTCTTCTTTCTCTCTCTCCCTTCTCATTCCCTAGATCTCAACTTGCGACGAGACAAATCCGCAAATCTTCCCGCCTTTGAAGTTTTTCCTCCTGTCTTTCAGAGGGTCTTCTGATTGTTTGGGCTGGCAATGCAAAACTGTCACTTGACAGTGACTATAGGACAGCAAAAGACTTGATATTCTCTCCACTTTTGAGGATGAATATGACATACATTGTACTGGCATGTCAGGAACTCACTGTGTGTGATACAATCATAATGACTCTTTTAATAGCAGCACTCTGGTTTTTTTAATGTACTCGACAGTCTTGCTTTTTCCTCCGGACGCCATTACTGATATTCTAATTTCTCCTGTTAATCTGACTCATGTTCACCTTAATTAGGACTTATCACCATAGAAGCTTTGAGAATACATGTAGATCCAACCATTTTCATGGATTCATGCATGAATGGCAATGTTTCACAACATCTGCAGATGGCCTGGGGAAATTGACTCATTTTCGTCATTGTTTGAAAGGTTTTTAACCACTTCTGATTTTTTATTGAGGTGATACCATTTATCTCTCTGTCATTTTTCATTTTGTGAGTTTGGGGTAAGAGTGAAAGTACATGTGTATGAATATTACTTTTGGTAACTGTTGCTTATAACCAGTTATGTTTAGAACCAACAGGACCCCCTCACCCAATCAACAAAATGCTGCAAGCTGTACAAATGTCACTTGGGCCATGTTGCATGAAAAGATGCAATCAAACATAAGTAAAAAAAATCAAACTTAATATGTAATTTTTATAAACTTCTTTTTGAAAAAATGCCTGAATCATTTTTACATTCCGAGCTGATGGTTAGTATAAAATCTACTCCTTCTCTTCCTCTTCTGTGGTGTAGACGGGTCCACATCACCAAGGCAACGCTCAAGTTTCTCAATGGGGACTACGAGGTGGAGGCGGGGAATGGCCAAGAAAGGAACACATACCTCAGAGATCACAACATTGACACTTTTCTCATCATTCCCAAGAACAACCGAAAGGTGAGGGGTCAATTAGAATGAATGATATCTTGTGTTCTTCTTCTTCCTTTTCTTAATCTTTATTTTATTTGTGTGTGTGTGTGTGTGATTTGTCCTGTTAAAGTAATGGAGGCACTGTGGAATATAGTGGATATGAAGGCTCTTGACTTTCAGATGGGGATCTCCGGTTCAAATCCCGTCTAGTTCCTGTGCCCCTGAGCAAGATGTTCTCACTCAAGATGTCCCTCTTGACCCAGGGGTATGAATGGGAACGTGGCATCACTATGATAATTATAATGGCAGGGCCCTGAGATATCGAGCAATGGCATTTACTAGAGTTGCTAATCTGGATGAAGAAGACCATGTTGTTGGTGTTGTTGCAATCACTCCACTCTTCAGTAAACCTTTGAGCGTAGCGGCAAGTTTATACAGTGCACATATTCTAAAATGCAATCACATTACCACCAATATCAAACCCATTGAAGGCTAGTCTTGGGTATACTCGTGCAAGTGTCCATGGGAGGCACATGTTTATTGTTATTGCAAACTCAGTCCGTCCTCAATAGGTTAATGTTAAAGTGAAAACATGGTTTTGGTAAGGGTTTGAGAACCTGTCTAGCACCATTTCATATTTGCTTGCAATATATCGAAAGATTCTACCAAGAAACTTACCTGGCTGACGCGATTTGCCGGGATGAGGAGTTATTTTGGAGTATTTCAAGATTAAAAATAAGAGTCGGTATACCGACTTTTATTCCAGAAGGATCCAGACTAACTCGGTCTCAGGGAAAACTCTGCCCTATTTCAGACAATTTACCCGCAGTTCTTGATCGCCATACTGAAAAGACAATCAAATACGCTTGATAAACAACAACAACTTCAAAGACAGCGCGTCTCAGGTGATGTGCGTAATATGCTTGAGGACTGCGCGCTGTCCATTTGTTTTGTACAGGATTAGCGCACACTTTCCTGTCTTTTCAGTTAAGCGTCTTTGGTATCAACTCGGACCATAACTGTGACTAGCAAGAACTCCAAGCGCTGTAATGTACAGGCCGCTCCCATAGTACAACACTGTACGATCCAGAAGGACAACTCGTCCCGCGTCAAAGCGAGGCCGAGTTGTCCCCGAGTCCGAGTTTAGCCTGACCTCGATCGGGTAAGTTCTGAGACTGCGACTCCGGCGAACCTTTTTGGTTATTATTACGCATTTTCGTCGTTACCCATTGAATATCTTGTTATTACAGCGTTATTCCCCACATTTGTTAGGCATACGTGCACATTTGGGAGTGAAATTTGACAACTTTTGCAGGCGTACCAGTACTATGTTTTGGCTTTAAGCATCCTGCCCTGCACCCTTACCATTACCCTTTGGGGTAAGAGAGGAGTATTGTAGGTAAAGTATCTTGCTCAAGGATACAAATGCTGCCGCTGGATTCAAACCTTGGTCCCTCTCATAGACAGCACAGTGTGCCATCCGCTGGACCACAACAGCTCGAAAACATTATTTTGGTCGCTCTTGAAACTGTCTCCGCAGACCATCAAAGCTGTAGTATTGGTATCGATTTCCCTTCTAATCTTTTAGAGTTACAGAAAACAGTATAAAAAATGAATGAAGCAAAGCTAATAATACAGTAGTTCTTGTGGTTACTGCTCAAAAGAAAATCAAGACTTGTTTTGGATGATTCATTTAGTTCTGCATACTCATACCTTTCAGGACATGTGACAGTTGTGTGAAGGTCCTAAAACCTTGCAGGAAATTGCTGTTACTGAAAACCACAACCACAAATATGAATAAATGGGACTATATCCTTCAAGACAGCAAGGTCCATGCTCTTGTGAATACATTTTTGTGAGTGAAGGATTCAGAAAATGATGTGATCCATGTTGTTGTTTCTTTTATCTGCATAAAAAGATATAATCAATTATTGATGTTTGCTTTCATGTAACTGAGGGAAAGGCAAACTTTTAACTACACTTATGTCTGTGTTTTTCTTGAAATTTATGTGAACTATCAAAACTCAGGCAGAAGTTATATACCTCATTACATGTGCATCCTTTTCACAATTGCAATGTACAATGTACTTCAAACTCATTGCTTAAATATATGTTGGTGTTTTTGTGCCTTCACACAGTACAAAGCATCAGCATGAACCTCTTTTTCAAGTCTGTAAATACTTTAATGTGTTGTTTATTTGACAACACACATTTTCTGTTTACACGTGTCTTTGTAGCTAAATTTATTTTCAAATGTTGTCTCTTATTACACCATTTCACCAACTCTTAAATCAGCTGTCATGTGTTTGTTTTCCCTTTCTCCTCTGTAAAACCTACGTGTATCAAGTCACAGAAACCACATTGCTGTGGTTTGGCACCGTTTCTTTTTGCCCAAATTTGTCCTGTTCATTAAAAGCATTTCTAAAGGTGGGGTAAAAAACTTCTCTTTCATGTTAACTGTGTCTTGGTCAAAGAATGAATTTGTTCCTTCGAGTTGTAAAAAGTCTATTAAAATCATCTAAATCACTAAATTCATAACTGATTCTTAAATTGGCAATATATTTTAGAAAAAAAAAATGATCTGGTTTTGACAGATTTGATGAATCTTACCATTTCCATCTACATGTACACTTGTATGTAGTTCTTCCAATATACACTGTAGGATACGCAGTAAAATTAAGAGTTGCCAATTGAATGAGCACGGATGATAGTTGGTTTGTTATTGCCCCAAATATTACCCGAAGACTTGATTGCTGAATACCAAAGTATATAATGCAGGTTTGTTTGTTTGTTTTTATTTATCAAATGTGTGCTTCATGTTTGAAGTGCTCTCTGCACATGTTGGAACATGTGTTGCCGAATGTTCAAAGATCCTAAGTTTGTCCTGTACTGTATATTGACTTGTAGCGTTACTCCTCAGAAATAAGTTTTCTCTCTTTGTTCTGATCGTTCGAAATCAGAGTACGATGAGGTCGCCCATTACGTCCAACGGAGAACACAGAGGGCGCTCTTCGTCGGTGGTACAGCTCCAGGGCTGGGGGGCGGAGAAGCCCTTCTCCTCCATCATGACGGGGAAGGAGTCGAAGGAAATGAGGACGCTGGGACACTATGAGAAGACGGGAAAATCGGCCCGCGTCACCAACATCGAAAATAAGTGAGTCACTTGTTTTGGAAGCGTATAAAGCGAAATTTTACCCAGCGAGAAGTGACCTTCCCCTCCTCCGATGGAGTTAATTAGGGTGATTGCTGCGCCCCCATCAACCATTGAGCAGCAAACAAAAGGAGGAGGTGATGTAGGTTAATTGGGTCAGACTACCAGGGGCTGACCAATTTCCCTACCCACACTTCTGGCGCAGATTTTTTGTTTGTCAAATGGTCCCTTGTAGGTGGAGTATTTGCCTTTTCACAGCCACTGAAGTCACAGGTACTGAGAACGGCAATGCTGGATGCAAAGTTAGTTAATTTATTATGAATTGCAAAGTCTTAATTTTTTTGTTGTGATGAAGAGTCGTCATGTAAAAAAAGAATTTAGAAAACTTAAGGTTTGTGGACAAAAATGAATGGATGTTAGAACCAAAATGTTGACAACTTGATAGCTAAAATCCAGTGCCAGTGGTAGCAAGAAATAAATTAAATTGTTTTGTTTCACATACAAACAGACACAGTCATACAGAGAAGAGTTGATACTTTTCAGCTTCCACACTCATCAGTAGGATTGAATATTTTATTTTCTTCCATTATTGTTAACCTCATGATAAAAAGTACATGACCGGGTGCTACATAAGTTTTTTTTACCAGTTGCCCAGTCGAGCAAGAAGATTTTCAAATTGTTGCAGAACACTTTCCTGAACGTGAATTTTTACGTGCTTGAAGAGAAAGTCCGAACATGTAAGAAAATGATACAGAAAATCACTTGCAAGTCAAGGGCTTGATAAAATACAATCATTTGAATAAACAGTACACGTTGATTCACAGGCTTATACACAATGGAGTAAAAAACTTGGTTTGATCAAGTGTTGGTATTGCATTGCACAGGGGCTTCTCACATACTGTACATGTACATTGTAAGTGTTGGAAAGTTGCTTAAATGAAATTAAAGTGCATTGCATCATTAATCAGTCATTATCTTTTGGCTTCTGTATGGTTGACTTCATGGCTTTGATGGGGGGGGGGGGAAGTGAAAAAAATAGTGTCTTCAAAACTTTTTGCTTGCCCAATTTGGCCGAGCATTTTCTCCCATTGTTCCAAAACACTCGCCCGACTTTCGCTTGCCCCAGACAATTGATGAAGCACTTAATATTTACATTGTAGCACCTTGCATGAAATGTATGAGAATTTGCCCTACCAGCAGTTTGGTTCGAATATAAACTCTCATCTGCATAATGACTACAGTAGCTTTGTTAAAGTGACATCAGCGTACACATGTAGGATTTTGATGTTCCTTGACCAATATAGGGACCGATAGCTATCACACCCAATTACAGTAACAGCCTAGAGAGGTTGTCTAGTGATTGGAAAATGATGAGAAGTCCAGATGTAGTATGTGAGAGCAGCAGAGATGGAAGGCGAGAGAGAGAGATAGGTGTTTATCACGTTAACCTTTTATGTGCCTAGGCGCTTAGCTCAACTTGTCAAGCTTTTTCGGTAGAATTCAGCGATCCATTCTAACTTTACCTGGTTGTAAGTATTCAAAGTTAATGCTTAACAACCCCGAGCTACCAGGCAGTTTTTGAGATAGATGAATTACTGTAAAAGTGGAAATTTTCTTTGCGTTTCGCTTGTCATGTAACTAGCGAAAAGAAAATGCAGATATTTTTGCTTGCTGTATGTAACACTAAATTCACATTTTGATTTCACAGAATCAAAAGCATCCTGGTTGATTGCAAAAAATTATTCACACCAAAATTTCTACTTTTGCAGTGAAGAGAAAAATGATGAGGGGATACCAATAAAAGTGTGGTTGTCTCAACTTGTTTTTTGATGTCTTTTTTCCAGATTGGGTCTGGATAAGAACCAGGAGAAGCAGGACCCAGAGGAGGAGGTCAATGAGTTCCTGGGTCGGGCCATCGATGCCCGCAGCATCGACAGACTGAGGTCGGAGCACGTCAGACGTCTCACCCTCACCTTCCTCAAGAAGGACTTGGAGGAAAAGGTGAGCCCTGATTGAGTGAGAAAGGGTGTGTTAGAGCACTCTCATGAAGCGCGCTGTACCGTGATGTAACCACACCAGAAGAGCACACTAACGCTCCCAAAGTGTATCGTAACCTACCATACCATACCCCACCATACAACATTGTAGGTTCATTATGCTAGAAAAGTGAAAACATGTTGAATTTTCTTTATACATGTATTTTCTCTATATCATCCGTGTATGACATCACAAAATGTTGTAGTCTTCTGCATTCCCTCAATCCGCAGATTATGTACTTAGGTTTCATTTTTCTTTACAGGATGGTGAATGGCAAGTGCAGGGGAAAAATACCAGAAATTGAACTGGTCTGTATGAAAAATGAAAAAAGAAAACCTCCCTCATTGGGCTCACTGAACTGGAAAGAAAGTGCATCATGTTCTCTTTTCGGCATTAGCCGCCGTAATTGCTAATACCTACTTGACCTTTCCAGCAAACGAGCGATATGAATTCCGTGTCTCGTATATCAGAGACGCTAATCAGACGCGAGCTTGAATTCAGCGCGATGTTCACTCGGCAATTACACCTAAACATCGATCAATCAGCCAAAACGAGTCGCAGATCAATCCAATATAGGAAGAGAGAGAGGCGCAGTGGTGTCCACAATGATATCTGGCCAAAGGAGGCACTAATGAAATCGGGGGGAAACATTCCCCCGGCTTACGATGCCACGCACGTGGATCCATCGTTATAGAATCAGACTTGTAAGTCGTAGAGGAAATGAGTTGAAAGTGGTCCGTATGTATGATCAATCATGAACGTTATTATTTGTCATCTTCCTCATTTACAGTCTGGGCTAGCCTGAGTGGGATAATTCAAAATGAAAGAATGTGGTGTGTGTTTAAGCACAAATATTGTAGAGGCAGTAACATAGGACTGGTTACATGTGGCAGGAAAACATTGAAAGTCTTTCACTTTTACATTTGTTGATTCATAGCAGTAAAGGATGTCAAATATTATAGCTAAAATTCCATTGGTACTCTTTGAAAGTCAACGAAAGCTATTGAACTTGTCTCCATAAAAAGTTTCTTTTCTTTCTTTTTTTTTTGTAATGAAGATATAAAAAATGTTATATAAATGTATATGCATTCTACACTTTTTTGTTTGGGATCAAATAGATGTGCAAAGGAGAAATTGACTGATTTTATGCTAAAAAGATAATATTAGATATTTTTTTTAAGCTTCTGGGACAGTTGAACTCCAAATATTAAAGATTGTATTAGAGGATGATCATAATAGTGTACATGTACACTTGGAGTATAATACACAGATGATTAATTTTTATGTTTTCAAATTACCACATTAAATTATGCCTCTAACATTTTCTCCTCATGTCTTCCAGTCCCATGACTTACAGCTAATAATATGTGGCAGGTGTTGGTCTGTTGTCAACTTTATGCTGCAAGCTGACCTGTCATGCCAATCCTACCGAGTATGTCAGTGTAGTAAACAGTAATAGCATGAATGATGCTACATGTACAAATGTAGGTGAGATATTCACAACCTGAGTGGATGCCATCAAATGCCATCTTTGTGTCATTCTTGCAGTACTCCAAAGTTCGCGACCCCATGTTCAGCTCCTACATGGTGTGTGCGTTCCTGCTCCTCATCGCTATATGCCTTGCACAGGTCGTTGCCTTCCCTCCGTGAGTATTCTCCCCAATCTCTCTCTCACATCATCCTCCTCCTCCCTGATGATGTGTAGTAATCACCATAGATATGCCCGTAACCATGGGCAACAAGATGCAGACAGATGCAACCTCTGATCTGTACACCTTTAACAATAAGCATCATAAAGTCTTATACAACTGTAAAAGTGGACAATTTTTGAGTGGTTATTCTTGTCATGCTCAGTTGAGTAAGATGGAATTTGCATATTCATAAATTTTTGTGTCTGTTGGCACATAACCAGAAGATATGGAAGTTATTGCCTGAAGTATTTTTGTAGTTAACCCTCTAGCAATACTGGCAAGCACAAATGTTGCCAGATTACAATGTAGATGTTCTGCCTCAATGCTAAGACCGGTAATTTCCATCCTTTTCGAGGGGAATGTCAAAAAAGATATATTCATTGAAGTTGTATATTGTTTGTATAGATATAATGGTACAAATTATATATATTTTAGATCATTTGAAACATAATCTTGATAAAAGCCTACTAAATGGATGTTCACAGGTTTTGTTGTTTGTCTATTGTTTGGATTTGTAAGTGGGTCTTATCATGTAGAGAACATCATATGTGGCTACCATGAGTTCCACTGTTAAACAATTTGTGTAAAATTAATTTTTTTTAGGAGATAGGGGTCTTAAAGTTTTCCTATTTCTCTGCAAAACTGTATTTTTATTCTTTTTCTCTTACCTTTTTTTCAGGACGTATGTCATGCTGGGTGTGTTTGTTGGTATAGTCTTCTTCTCTGCAGCCACGCTCTACATCGTCCTCGCAGAAAAATGTTCGGTAAGATCACACGTCCAGAGATGTTAAATATCCAGCAGGCTCTTTTTTTAAGTTGACCTGGTGACAACAGCTTCGGTCAAACTATGCGAAACTGACATTCGACGCGTAATTTGCTTCCCAATAACTTTCAGAAGTTTGAGCACAAGATAACACTACCGAAACTGTGCATACTGTAGTTTCAGTAATGCAAAACTACCAGTAGTTCCGGTCTTTAAAAAAAAAAAAGAAAAGTCCCCTAACTCCTACATATAGAAAATACAAATGCATAAACAGCTTGCAAATGAATGTGCAATGTGCGTAAACAACAGGAGTGGATCAATTATCATGTCACAAACTTCTCAAAGTTTCGGCCACATGCGGTCACACCGCACAAAGCTAATAGTTTCATGAGAAGTGAGCAACTTCATATTAAGTGCATGCAGGAAATTTTGCTGGTAACTTCTTGAGAAGCTTGTGGTCACATTGCCCAAATTACGCAAAGCAAAATACTGGGTAGTGAAACTACCATAGTACAGGTACATGTAGTTTTGCACAGTGTGACCATGCCTTATGTTGTCTTTTTTGTTTGAAAGGAAGAAGTTTACTTTGTAAATGGGTCTTTCCATTGAATATTTTACACTCAATATGTACAGTAAAGGCCTTCTCTCTGTGCTTCATAATATGAGATGAACTGAAAAAAAAAGATAATATGGCAATTGCTGAAAGTCTCTGATTATGATAATGAGATGTGTAGAGGTTTTTTAAGTAACCAGGACTTTAAAAATATTCAAATATTCAACACTCAAGTGTTTGTGTTTGTGTGAACGTTTATTCATTGCCTTAGATCAGACCTGAACTACACATGTACATTGTATCACAACACAGTTCTTATTTGTTAAAAAGATTCAGCAAGGCGTACGTTTAGTTTGATATTGCCAGTGTTGACATGAATTTCAATCAAATTAAATCAAATTAGCATGAATTGAATGAATTATAAATAGTAAGAACTGAAATGATACAAAATACAACATGAACTGAAATAAAATTGAATTAAATCACATCAACTAAGAGTAAATTCAATTAGATATAATTTATGTGAAAATAAATTGAAAGTAGCTTTAAATGATATGAAATAAAGTGTTTTGAAATATAAACTCGAACTGAAGTGAAATGAATGGAAAAGAAATCAAAATGAATACCATGGTACAGAATTAACTATTAGTGACAGACAATAGATTTGTATGAAACACAAAATGAAATAAAATGAAATGAAGAGAAATGAATGGAAATGGAAGTGAAAATGAAAAGAAAATTAATGGTGAGCGTCGTTATGTATTGTTTTCAGTGTAATCCGTCTGGGTGCCAGAAGGTCTCAAGACACATCCTAGAGAGTCGTAGTTTGAGCTCAGTCCTGGCCGTCTGGACTCTCTTCCTTATGTTTGCAGCTTCCTTCACCATCATGGTAAGTCTCTTGCAAAATACACCTTGTTCTCTTTGCTCTATCTTGTTCAGAGATAACAGCTCTTACATGTTTTTTTTTTCATGTTTAATTCTATTTTTAATTCCCTGCTGTCAAAATATAAGATAGAATTACACACGAGGTGAAAAGTTTATGTTTTTATTTTTGCACTCTTTTCATGTCATGCAAAATGCATGAATATTTCCACACCAAAAATGTCAATTTTTACAGCGACTGTTTTCTTGTTATTGAAAATAATGTACTAGGTTTCATGGAAAATACTGTATATTCCCAAATGGCGCTACTACACATGTACTCTGTATATTGCAGGAAAGGTTCTAGAAATACTGTTTTTTCTGCAAAAAAAAAAAAAAAAAAAAGCCCTTTCAGCCCTTAGAATACTGCAGTGCAGTTTACAATGTAGGCATCCTTATTTCTATCCTCAACCCCCCCCCCCCAAAAAAAAGAAGAGTAACAGATAAAGATAAACGAAACAAGCACAATCAGACGAACAAACTCCCAGAAAAGCACTGATGAAATTTGAAACTTAGTCACTTCTGAGGAACAAACTTCCATTATTGTGAAGAAAGTTGTTATCACACAAGTCAATGTGTACTTACACAGAATCTTTTTAAATAAGCATAAATGGAGTGTCAACTGTAAAGGTTTCCATTCATTTTAGTTAAATCAAAGACAGCTTTGTCCGCTAAAAACTTTCAGGTGGAAATCCTATAATCTGAAAGCAGTGTATGAAACTTCTATTTCTGTAATACCCACCCTAGTGTATTTACTATTTATTACAATATTTTGAGCTTGAAGCATTCATTTCTCCTGAAATATCTTCTCATGTGAGCCCTCACTTCTCATGAATCATCATGTTAAACTCTTGAGTCAGAGATAAAAACCTGTCTTTTGGTTCAAAAGTAAGCAAAGTGTATTTCTTGTACACTTCCTCTGGAAATGAAGAGTAACTTATTGTGTATGATACATGTACATGTACTTTTAGAAAAATCACTTTATGCTGATGAGCTCTCCATGTGCGTGCATTTTGTCCAGTTTGCCTACGACACAACATCAGTCAACGAGTGCGTGGCTGACCAGCAAGGCCTGCCCAGTGCCGACGATGTCAACATCACAGACATCATCGACTCCGGTATAACGCTGGGGGATGAGAACAGTGCGGACTGCTGGCCCAACAATCCAACGTGTCACTTCCCAATGGTGAGACCAAGATCAGGGACCTGTTGCATAAAAATTTCTACATCCCTCACAAATTATTTCTTGTCCTCTGATTGGTCGAGGGCATTGAAAGTGACAAAACATATTTCCACCGTGAAAATCCTAGTCCAACTATTTCCCTAGGGAAATAGTAAAAAAAAAATATATATATATATATCACGCTACCATGGCGATATTTGCTATTAAAGCGCGTGCGCACCACCCTTGTCACAAGCACAATAGTGCATGAGACATCACATCACAGTACAGTTTTGCACCAAATGCACTGCGTCTACACTTCACGAGATAAAGGGCATCGCGCAGTTGATGCATACACTTTCACATTGTAATTTTGTGGGTGAAAAAAAATGAAGATAATTTTAGATCAGTCAACCACCCACTTTACTGTGGGTATTACTCTATCTAATTCATTGGGAGGGATATAAAACAAATATGCTAGTCTATTGTTCAAGGTTCTGGTTAAACCATGTGCCTTCGGTGACTTCTGCAGCACTTAGCTATTTTCTCTTGAGTTGTGCCCCTCAAAAAATAGTACTATTGAAGTCACCTCATGCACATAGTTTCAACCAGAACCTCTCTGGCCTGGTATATTTGTATATCACCTGAGAAAATCTCTGATTGATTTTTAAAAGGATTTTTGCTGTGCGAAGTCATTGGCTGAATTATGCCAACCTGACTGAGTTTTGTTGTCAGTTTTTCCTCAGTTTTAGCGTTTTATACAACAGGCCCGGCAGCATCAGAAGTTAGAAGCAAACCTGAAAATTTTAAGGGCACACACTGTAGAATCTTCTATGAAGGACTTGTAAGAAATATTGTAGCTAAATACAATGTAAATCTTGATCGCGAACCCTTCCAACGTGATGCGAAGTAACAGAGCCATCACCAGTTTTTTTCAAGGGGGGTGCATTTACATTTCTGGTTCCACTTCCGGGTTTCATCAGCTAACAAGCAAAAAAAAAAGGGGGAGCCTTTAGCGTAACTTTCTGATTCCACTTTCGGGTTTCTTCAGCTGTCAAGCAAAATTTCTGGGGGGGATGTGAAATAAATTGTGCATGCATACTTGATAAGTAAAACTTTTTTTAGGGTCTGAATGGGGGTGCGTTCACACCAACGCACCCCCCCCCCCCCCCCCCCCCCCCCCTTGACGCCCATGGTTAACCCTGTTT
Source organism: Diadema antillarum (assembly GCF_040938485.1). NCBI lineage: Eukaryota > Metazoa > Echinodermata > Echinoidea > Diadematoida > Diadematidae > Diadema > Diadema antillarum. The sequence goes on along the minus strand of NW_027271812.1, from coordinate 332,501 downwards.
GATAAACAAAGTTAGAGGTTTCTTACCTTGGAGAGCGTAGTTTGTTGCATTTGTGTAACGGGACACAAACACAGGCATTTAGAAACAGCATCGATACAGGTAAAACCCACTGCAAAATATATGTAGCATGCACAGTTTATAAATACCTCGTAAACTAGTATTAGCAAAATGTTATGCAATCCACATGGTAGATGTGATTTTCACCTAAAATTTCTGTATTGCTCTCCACACATGTAGTACTTTACATACAGCATACTCATTGTCATGCTAAGCTGTGCCGTGTTCCAGCAGCTTGGAAGTCTGACCAAGCTGGTGTTCCTGGTCCTGACAGGGGTCACCTATCTAGCTCTCATTGAGACCATCCAGGTCAACCTACTGGACAACTATGACACCCTCCAGCAGGCCTATGTCCAGTAAGTGACCCCCACCTCTCCATCAGTTGGGCGGTTTTGTGAGTTCTCTAGTTTGTTTGTATGGTTGTTTGTGTGTTCTGTAGTTTGTTTGTATGGTTGTTTGTGTGTGTGGTTGTTTTTGTGTATGTGTTTGTAATGTGTGTGCAGCGGTGTCATTCATTTTGAATGATGATAAGCATTACCACCTTTGTTATTATCATGTTTGAATAAATGCATATTGTATGTGACAGAATTAAAGTATTCCATGATTCCTTTTTTGTAATTGTGGAATCATTTTGAAAAGTATGTAATTTCATTTGCCATCGAAAGAAAAATAAATACATATTTTTAAAAGCCATCAATTTGGATCAAAACCTGCAATGTATGTGATAACTCTCATCACCAGTGTTTCATAAAGAAGTTAGACGTGTTTGTAAGGACTATAAAAAGGCTGAACGAGCTGGCCATGTGTGATGCTTCACTGACACCCTCCCTTCTCCCCCCACCCCCCCCCCCCCCCCCCCCCCTCTAGAATGCTGGAGAAGCAGTACATTCCCCTCAAGGTCATCACCCCGGTCATCATGATCGTCTACGTGGCAGCACTCTGGATCCATGGCAGGCAGGTGGAGTCCACGGCCAGGCTGGACTTCCTCTGGAAGCTACAGGTGGGTACATGTACATGGCGCGGGATCCTCAGCTCCTTGGGCCAAAAGTTTTCTGCATTCCTTTAACTCTTGAGGGCTCTTCTCTCACTGCTGTCTGGGATTTGACTATAGCCCATGCAAAAAAAAAAAAAAAATCTGTCAAAGCATGGCTGTTTTCTTTAGCAACCTTGTTACTATGGGAGAGATGCCAATGTTACTTTCTAAAGTATTTTGTACTGGTTTTTTTTTCCAAAAAATGCTGCAGGCTTTTCTACCAAAAAAATTGCATTTTGGACCCTCAGAATACTGCAGTACTGTTTACAATGTTGGCATTCCTGCTGTAGATGTGTCATTCATGAAATTAGCACATAGGTACGGAAATTGTGATTTATATGCTGTTATGCTCTATTTCCTTAGGCTCAAAATATAGTATACAATTTGAGTTCTAGTTTGTTGCATTGACTCAAGATGACATTCTCTACAAATATTTGCAAAAATCTCCATATGTCAGAGAAAAGTCTTGAATTAGAGGGAAGAAAAGAATCCAGATCTGTATCCAAATGGTCAAAATGGCATACATACATACTAGATGTACACTGTATATTGTGGTTTGGAGCCCTATTAAAGTTCATGTGTCTCTTTTGCAATACTTAAAATCAGATTCATTTCGTACATTTCATAAGCTGGTATCTCGTACAGGTAATAAAACTTAATTTTGTTTTCATGGAGGGAGAATGAATACTACATTGTATAAATTTCCAGTGAATTATCATTCTGACTCCGAAAAATTCCCACTTGTTATTTTAGCTAAAAAAAGGAAGCGTATTCTTGAGTGACAAGGGGTATAGTTTGTCAGTTCTATTTTAAAAATTCTGGAGTATATTACCATAAGATTTCATACACGATGTAGGAAGACATAATTCTTTAATCATGCAAAGTTTCATGACATTTGCAAAAGTGATATAGGTAAATGACCTTTGAAAGTATACCTGAGTAATGAAGATATCTCCATTATTGTTATCTCCATGGCAACCAGGCTACAGAGGAGAAAGATGAGATGGCCAATCTCCAGGCCTACAACAAGCGTCTCCTCAACAACATCCTGCCCTCGTTTGTGGCTGAGCACTTCCTCAAGAACTCGGCCCGCGACATGGACCTGTACCACAGGGACAACGACTTTGTGGCAGTCATGTTTGCCTCGATCTCGAACTTCTCTGAGTTCTATGTGGAGCTCGAGGCCAACAACGAGGGGGTGGAGTGCTTGAGACTGCTGAACGAAATTATCCACGACTTTGATGAGGTAAAAGAATAATTCATTTCCTTTCAAGGTAGCAAATGCTTTATCCAGTGGTACATATCTTTTTCTTCATGATACAGAGAAGCATTCGAAAGACTCGTCAATAAGCTAGAAGAGGCTTTGCTATATCACAAGGTTACAATTTTCTAGACCTCTACGAGACACATGTTCAGTTTAACATCTACCCTGAAAAGTTCCTATGTGATTGATGGGACCACTCATCCTATTGGGTCGGAGGGAAATGGCTGTGTTGAAATCTTGTTTTGTATTCAACATCACAGTTTGAAGCTGCTAGACGTATATATACGAAAATCCCTGCCACAAATTGTGTACAACTTTATCACTGATCTCATAATATGATAAGTACACACGCAGCCGAATCTCAACTGGGGTCAACCGTTGGCAATGAGCACATGCTTGGATGGGATGCACATTCTGGTATTTACTGACCGGTACTCTTTGTTAGTTTTTAATGTACCCAGGTGACAGCCTTTTTCTGTTTGTTTGTTTTTTTATTGTAAGTGCAGTAATGTGCATGTCAGGTAGTGTCAAAGGTCATGTGATGGGAGAATGCCAAATTTTCTCTCTCCCTTTTCAACCCCAGATCATCGGCCGCGAGGAATTCAAGCAGATCGAGAAGATCAAGACGATCGGCTACACCTACATGGCCGCCTCGGGCCTGACGGAGGAGACGTTCGACAAGGAAGGCAACAGCCACGTCAGCGCGCTGGCCGACTTCGCCTTCACGCTTATGAAACAGCTCAAATACGTCAACGAGCACTCCTTTAACAACTTCAAGATGAGGATAGGTGAGTTGGGAGAAATATATGTGACCCGCCACGACAAAAGGATCTGAAAGTCACTGACGGCTGAGCCAAGTAAATCGAGTTATAAGTCATATCATAAATATTGAGTCAAAACCGTCAAATTTCTGTTTTTGGCATAAATTTGTCATCTGATATTTTGTCTATCATCTGCTGAAATTTCGAAACTAAATGATCAAAGGAAAGGTAAGAAATTAACATTTTTCTGGGCCATGATTTTCCGACTTTCAACGGAACAGAAACATGTCCGAAGATTTGGATTTAGTGCCGCAGATAGACTCCGCCCCTACCAATGAGGGAGTGATCTTATTGGTCCGTGCGTGGCATCCCGGTTACTGATTGGTCGTGCGTAGACGGCTGGCGCTAAGCTTGAATGATCATATCAGTGGTTGCTAGGAACATATCTTCTATAGCAACTGATATGTCAAGAGGTGAAAACTGTCTTACCTCCCCTTGATCATGATTGCATCAGAAGGAAAACTTTGAAGGCAGTTTTCTCAAAACGCTGATTTCCTAGACCACTCGACATGCTCTCATAAAATCATCAATATCTCCGCAACTGAGTACTGTTATGAGTCGTGTTATATATGAAATTAAAGCGGAAGAGTAAGGGAATAATGTCCTGTCATTTTCAGAAAATCGACCTCCCATGACTTTCGGATCCTTATGTTGTAGCGTGTCACTTGTATATAGTCTGACCTCTCCTATCCTGACATGCCGGGACCAGCGCTCATCCGGATAAAGGCTTTGGCCATATATGACAGACTCCATGTTTAATATACACAGCTGCCTACCCAATGGTAACATCCTCATCAGCTGGTATGCGTTCAGAATTCTCTGGTATTTTGCTCAATGAACGATCACCTGTACCATGCCCTGATTTAATGAAAAGTTTTCTGTCCATGTTCCTGCAGTAATTTTTGGGAGCTATAGGGGTATAGTGAATGTCTGAATGCATGTTATTAAGATGAAAAGATGATGTCAATGTACGTTATGTTGGGAATAATATGTAATTTATGTGAGTACATCTCTCCATTTTGATTTTATCCCCCCCCCCCCCCCAATCAGGTCTCAATGTTGGCCCAGTAGTGTCAGGAGTGATCGGGGCCCGCAAGCCACAGTACGACATCTGGGGCAACACGGTCAATGTGGCCAGCCGCATGGACTCCACGGGCATTCCGGAGAAAATTCAGGTCACCCAGGACATGCGCAACATCCTGACCCCCATGGGCTACCGGCTGACCGAGAGGGGCATCGTCAAGGTCAAGGGGAAGGGCGAGATGCTGACCTATTTTCTGATTGGTCTGCCTGGCGACCCTTAACCCGCCCCAGTGACCCTTAGCCACCAGAGTGAACTCTGGCACTCCGGGGTCAGCCGAGATCAATGTTTCCATTTTCCGTGGAAGGAAAACATTTCTATTTGCAATAGATGATGTGCAGTGTAAAAGGGAATGCGAAGCAATGAACCACTGCAGGAGACACAAGCAGTAATGGGTTTGAAAATCTCTTCTGTGACCCATGACCTTTGACCCTTTGAACTATATAAAAGTCCAGTCAAGTCAAAGTAGAAAGTGCAATGTATGTATGCGTAAACTTGTGTGTCAAAAGTTCTGGAGATACAAAATGGCTTTTGCTGGAGTTGTTGGTAATTTGCAATTCAGGGACCAAAATTGTTCAATTTTGTTAGGAATCTCTTGAAATGGCAGTAGCATGTGAAATGGCATTCGCTGTTCTCTGCAAGGTATCATTTTCACCGGTACATTGTACAATTGTGTATATCATGTTTACATGCTGTCTATAGATACCGGTATATATCATTCAGCACCTTCACACTGTCCACAATGAATCCAAAAGGAGAAAAATAATTGTTCAGTAACCTGGAACTCTAGCTGAGAATGACCATGGTCATGATTATTTTGTGCTCTTCAGCGATGACTGCCACACACTTCAGTTTAGGGGATGGACATCTTATGAATGATCGTGCCAAAGTGATATTTGTCACGCTGTCTTGCCCAGTGAAAATAATTTTGCTGCATTGTAATCAAATCTCAAGCTCCTTCTCTCTCTCATCTCATCTCGCTCCAACCCTTCTTGCAACTCCAGTCTGTGCCAAAGGCATGTCTGTCTCTCTGTCTGTTTATCATGGAATCTATCAATCTTTCTATCTTAAGTATTTATCTGCTTTCTTCATAGTCAAATTTTTGTCTGTTACCAATTCATTGCTGAATGTATATCCATTGATCTACGTACATGTTTTCCTCAATCTCAGATATGTACATTGTATCTGTCCTTCTGTCCATCCATATGGCATGTCTGTTTAGGGTTTTGTTTTTCCTTTGTCTCTCTATCTACTTTTTCTGCAGGTCTGTCACATCTTCTTCTTTTTTTTCCTTTTTCTTCTTTTTTTTTTTGTTTATATAGCAACATACATTATTGTATCTATTGTGTCACTCTAGCCTTACTGTTAGATTTAGGCACATTGCTGCAGCTGAGTGGGCTTTGCTATGCTATCAATCTACAACAAGGTCATGATTGGATGGATTTACTGAATGATGATGAAGAAACTCGGCAAGTTAAAAACTGCGTGCCCGGGCATGTAAAGGATTGATTAAATCTATCTGTTTCTGTGTGCTGTCTCTACAGGGTTCTTTGATTGCAAATTGACTGCAAAAGTTTAGCCTTGTTGTTCTGAATATGCTACAAGTATAAAGCATGTAAGCATACCTACCCCAGTAAGCTGCTTACATGTGTGCTTTCAGATTATAATGTATTCTGCGCTTGTAGATCAATGATATACAATGTACATGTTTGTCCTTTCCTACCTTGTACTTTATTCTATTTTGTAGGATTGAAAAAATTGATATAGTGCATAGTGCAAGCTTCATCATCCATCCATTGGATACATGTATTTTCGAAACAATTTACTTGCCAGCTTTGCTTCAGTGCTTTTTGTGTTATAATATAAACCGACAGTTCGATGTATTACCTTTTTAGCTTAGTGTTGGACCCAGAGAGCTCTACAAAACTCAAATATTACCCGCATCAGTGGAGCCACACCCGCACCATAAGCAAAATGAATGCCACTCCCAATAGAATAATCAACTACACAACCTGCTGTCATGCATACAGGCCAAAATACAACGACAATTAAATGGACTTTCAATCAAGCAGTCATGCATACGCCAAATTGTGGAGTAGATTGGGTGAATAGAGAGTCTTGCTTGAGGGCACCAGTGATGTGAAGGGGGTTTGAACCAGTGACCTTGTGTTTGGAAGTGCAATGTGTTCTCCAGCATACCACATGGCCCTTTCTACTTGATAGTTATCCAAGGTGTGATAGGTTAATACCAAAGTCATGGTCAGTGTGCATGCATGTGGCAAACAATATTTTACCTGGCTTTTAACATTTTCCTACCAAAATGAATTGTCCAATCATGAAAAATTGTTAGTGATTTCAGTATTTGCATGGCACTATTTATTTTGTACTACTTATTAAACTCATAAACAAATTTTTGATTTAAATTATGAGTGTATGAATGAACTGTCAGTTTGAAATTCCTCTGCATTAGTCTCGAAGAGACTGAGTATATATTGTGATACATGAGATTTAAAGGTGAATTGGTAAGGTTCTGGAACACACATTAAAGCAAATTACAACATGCCCATGATAACTTTTTTTTAACCTTTTTTGTAGTACAGATGGAAGAAAAATTGAATTAATTCATTCACATTGAATCACAATAATTCCATGTATTTTGTGCTGTCAGACAGCTTATGGTTGTAGCTGTGGTGGGAAAAAAAATTAAAAAAAATAAAACAAGCCTTGACTGTGTAGACTACTTTCACCTTGGCTACATTATCTCATCTCGTCCAATTTGAGAGAAACTATTTTTGGAAGATATCGAGGCGCATAATGAAATATTGATGAGATCGCAAAATTAACCAGTTCATGACCTTGGAGTAACCGTTTTCCGCATTTGTGTTGTGCTTTCCCACAACTGCAAGCATTAATTTGCTCAGATCACTTTGCAGTGGATGTTGGCTGCTATTAAACTGGTGGCAATTTTTAGATCATAAGGGCAAGCAATTTGAGGAGAGGGAGTTAGGACACAAAGCATGATTATGTTGGAAGCTCCTGTGGCATTACGTCAACATAATCAGTAAATTCTCTTTGGATTATATGCTATACGAGTATGTCAATGCAATTATTGTGCTAAAAGTACTACTGTGTGTGCTAAGCCAGACTGTCAATATCAGAGTCCACAGGAAAAAGCAAGTACTGTCAGAGTGTAATTTACATATGCCAGCATGAAGGTACATGTGTATCGTGCTATTTTACTACAAGTACATTTCCATGTAAGGTTACTTTCTGTAACTTTTCGTGTGATAGAAATATTTGTTTGTTTGTGTGTGTGTGCTTTTTGTTTTTTGGTGGGTTTTTTTTTTGTGCCATATTTGCCTGGAAAAGGTGTAGGTTTGGATTGATTTTGGCCAAATCCCTGAAAATTTGGTAAGTTTTTCAGATGTTAGAGACATTTTGCCATGCTTTAAGGGTCACTTCACTTCAAAAGTAATCTTTGTGTATCGTTTAAGAACTTCATTGTCCATTTGTATGAGCAGACTGTACTGCTTTCTGTGTGTTGCCATCAGGATTGGAAGATTTGAAGTTAAGTTCTACAAAAACAGAAATAAACAGGGTGCCATCATACGGCTTATTGTGTGCTAAATTATGCCAAATATGAAATGCAATATTTCCCCTCGTAATAAATTGCCAAGGTAGAGAATTATCGTATTGGTAAGTCTTCTAATGATAATAAAAATGGTGTTTTCTTGCCATACCAAGGCCAAAAGTAACAATGTACGTTACCAGCGGGTCAGCTTAAGTTTGCCCATATTTTAAAGCCCTCCTTTTCACATTGAGACCCATTACATCGATTGTGGTGCCATGTAATAGAGTGTGTATTTTTGTTTGCCATTTGTGAATATCGACTCTAATAGTTTTGTGTTGCTCCTCAGCTCAGTTCAGAGTTAAAGGGTGTTTATTCATCATACATGGAAACTTAATGAAGCATCTCAAAATTTTAATGAGTCGGTCCATATTTGGTTAGTATGTTTGAATGCAGTCGTTGAGGACAAAAACAAGCCAGTATAATGCTTGTGTATTGTACATTTAAACTACCAGGCCAGTTTAGAAGAGTGAAATGGGGGATCGGTTGGGTGTAGGTGGTAACATACCAGTACTCCTCTTTAGATTGGACAAAGAAGTCTATAATTTTCCCTAAGAGAACTCTACTTTTTATGTATATTTCTCTCTCTCTTTCTCTTTAATCTTTTTCCTATATATCTATCTATATATTTCTCTCTTTTTCTCTCTCCATCTATCTAAATTTATATGTTTTATATTATTGCAAAAATTTTCACTTCCTTGTATCTTGCTTTCTTAACCCCCCCCCCCCCCCCCAAAAAAAAAAAAAAAAGAACAAGAAAGAATAAGCAAACGAAAACAGTGTTCTGGCTTGATTATCATACCAGGAATGACAACTTTGAAGTGAGAAAGTTTTGCATTAATTAGCTGCCATAGTAGAGAAACAAGCTGTCCCGTGCTGAAATTGTTGCCATGGAAATGGGATTATGTAATCTTACAGCATGAGTGTACCAAAGCGATGTGAATGTAGAAGTCATGAGAGGGAAGTATTTTTGCAGCCAGATTTATTTTCATACCATCATGTGAAGTAGTGATTATAAAAGTGTGCTATGTATATTTTCTACTAGTAAAGTGCAGCATGCACTATGTATATGTCAAAGAATTAGCCCCCAAAAAAAGGAAATTGTTTGCATTTGATGTATATGATGTGCCATACAATGAGGAAGTACTCCTGTTTGTAATTACACTGTAATGCTTTAAGTTTGGACAACATATTTGCAGATTGCTCAGTCATACCCTTAAATCACCTTGAATCCATTGCTTGGGAAGTGGGTTTAGGGTTATACCCCAAAGGGTGCAACAGTGACCCCCAAAGGCTACCAGCGGTGACAAGAGAAGTGACAAAATCAGCAATTTTCCTGCTCAAGACAGTGATGTACATTGTAGGTCTCTCCTAACTATACATGTACATTTTGCTGGTTAGTCCCACTGTATTGCTTTCTGACGTGGGGGAAAATCAGTGCCCCATTCCCTTTTTGCACCTTCTTGATTACTCGTAGATTTATACCAGAATACACTAGTACACAAGCACAGTCAGAGAGCACATCCTTATTATTTATAATTTGAAAAGAAGGTCATGCCAAACTCGTTGTCTGCATTACATTTCTTCTTGATGGAATGAAAGTGGATTCTTGGATCCACAAATTATATGAAGAGATGACGGTAGTTTGTGGGGTCAATGACCCTTCCCTCAAGTAATTGGTTACATGGAGAGCCACACCTGCAATCTTTTTGAGTATGGAAGGCCATATGGGTACAAAATGTGCAGTTTAACAGCTTTTATGAGTGGAGTTTCATGGGGTTTGACTGCAATAGCCTTTACCTCAGGGAAGAACGAAAATAATTTTTTTTTTCTAATTTTGTTTCACAAGTTTCATGATGCTTTTTGACAAAAGTTTGTGTGGGTTTACTGTCTTTGCTGACCCAGTCTTTAAGCATTCACACTGTGAGGCAGAGTCGGCACATAATGGCACAGACACATCACTGAACTTTGAACTGGTTGGTGAAAAAAAAAGAACAGAAACAGAGATTTGAAGAAGATTTGTGTGTGTGTGTGTGCTTTTAACTTTTCTCTCACAAATTTATGGTCGTGTCAAAGATGAGGTATCCTTTAACATCTCTTTGAGGGAAATATTCTCTTTTCTCATTTTCAGGCCAAAACAAAACAAAACAAAGTCATGAAAAGGATGGTGATATATGAATATTTTCAGTTATGTTTGGCTGCAAATGTCACGAGTCACGATATGGAGTCTTGAGTTTCCCCAATGTTTTACCATTGTCCAGAAGAAGAGATACTGGTGTAAACGCCCTTCACCAAATTTGTGTGTGTAAAGAGTTTATGTGATGGCGGCTGATTTCACACTGAAGTGTTTTGATCAATGATGGCATTTACTGCAAGATAGTGATATGTACTAGCAGTTAAGCACTTTGGAAGAGTCTATTGCCATGTATATAGATTAATCGAGGCATGGGTACTTCGGTTCGTAAATCATTCTGTGCATTCAGTTTTATGAGAGGACATGTTGTCCTCACATCTGTAAATACAGGACTGCTTTAATAGTACTATAGATGTATTGATGTACATATTGAAGGTGTACAAAGAGCATTTCAAATATGGATGTGTTATGTGTCGATGTCACATGCTGGTATGATCTCGCTAGCAAAAGAACTTTGTAGTATTCCTAGAGCATGTTAGATATCTTCAGGACTGAAGATGTATGTACATGAAAAGAGTGTAAATATTCCTTTGTTTCTTTCCTTTCTAAATGTACAGGAATTCTCTTATGTGCATATATGTCGATACATTGTATGTAATCATTTTATATCAGATCAGAAGATGATTTTTATCTTGTAGAGACTAGAGTTTAATTAGGGAGTACGATGTACATGTAGACTGCTTGATTCCAGCATGAATTTGATTGTGTCTAATTGATGTAATTGAGTAAAAAAATCTTCCAGCCACATTGATTCAATCACGTAAACCTTGAACGAGTGCAGTGAAAACTCAATGACAACAAATAGGATATTACCTATTAAAAAATCATGTTTCTGTGAAGATAGCGACAGCAATTGTGATGGGAAATTCATTATGGGTTCATTTGTGTTGAGCTTCTCACTAAAATTTCTACTTAAAGCCCAAGCACCTTTTTATCATGTGGACAGCCTTTTGAATATTGCCTTGTGTCTTGTTGAAGATGTCACTTTGCCCATGTATGCTACGATCGATAGTACTTAAATGTGAAGTCCAGGAATCAATCGTGAGAATTTTTATATTCACTATTTTAGTAATTTTTAAGTGAACATAGATCTTCACAAAACTAGTTTGAGTAGGCTTTAGTTATACACTTGTACTTAGCAATTCATCTCTATGAAAACAAAGACGAATCTGTTGTATAATTTGACTATAATCCGTTATAATGTTGATGTACTTAAGATTGGTAAAGTACTTTGATGTCTGAGAAATGTAGGAATTTTATCCTGTTCTTTTTATCATAAAATCATTCCTTTCCCTCATAGATTGACTAGCTGTTTGGGAAATTCATTACGCATTGCCAATTTAGGGAATCATATGCATCATCATTCCCAGCACTCTCATGATTTTCCCTTGACATGTAGCTGGTGAAATTATTATCGGTTTAATCTTTCTATTTTGTTTTACGTTTTGTGTGTTTGTGTATTTTTCTCTCAGTTATCTATCAACTTCATTTTGGTAGATTAATTACGCACAGGAACTGGTTAATTTATTGAAAAGTTTTCCTTGAGCCTTGAAGAAATATTCTAATTTCATATTCCACTAAAGTTGACTTCCTTTTCATTTTAAATCTGTACTTTACCCAATGTGTCCATGGACAACAACTGAAGTGTTATGAAGTGAAAAGCAAATGTCATTGTGGTATTATTATTTTTTTAATCATTTTATTGCAGTCAAATTATTAGCATTTACATGAAACATAAAAAGACAAAACTGATTTTATGTGCGTTCATCCATGGATTGTGAAAAATGCCTTTAAACATAACATAATTTTCATTTGCAGAACTTAGCAAGATATGAAGAGACGGCATCATTTGTTAAACTCACTGGAAAAACACTTAACCTGGTGATACTGGTATGCATTTGATAATAAAGCTGTAGATTCTTTTCTCTTGGTGAAGTTTCACTCAGTGACTGATAAATGGGGCGTCTTACCATCTGCCCTTCCTCTATGGAAGAGAGAAAATCGGTAATTATTGTGAATGTCATTCTCGGTTTCAGGTTTCATGAAGATTTGAAATTATAACTTCATGGGACTGTCATGTGCAACACAGGCTTTAATACCCACAAGCAGTCATGTTCAACAAGGAATTCATCAGAAATGAGCTAACGTATGATCCAACACAAATGGATTTACATACATGTGTGTATACCCTATCGTTGAGTTTGGTTCTACTACTGTTCATTGAAAAAAAAAAAAGTCATAAGGGAGTAATCTCTCCTCAAAACGTTTCTCAAAATATCTTCCCTCTGGACAGAATGTTGCATGGTTTACAGCATAACTGAAAAAAAAAAGCTTTGAATTCTCATCAAGTTTGGGCATTCATTGTTCTAAAATAAAGGTCCAAAGTTACGTGGTTGTATTTCGACATTCCATTGTCAATGCAGGAATTATATGATGTACTCTCATCAAGCGTAATGTAAGGGTGAGTTACATGTATGACAAGGAAATTGTTTTTTTAATGAGATTCGAATGAAGGTCACATTCCCACATTCCACTTTTACCTGTAGAAGTATTTGATTTGATATGATTTGATTTCCATCAAAACTTGGAACATTTCATGTAGTACAAGTGGCCAGCTGCCTAGTGCCACAGGTCATGGTTAGGTCTGGTGACAGGTCAAATTCAAATGCTCCTGCATTTACTCTATTTATTTATTTAACTACTTTTGTCTGTTAATCTTGTCAGACTGGTACATAGTGATGGGGTGCTGACTCATGGGGTCTGATCGTTACATCATTACTTCATAGAACAACATTATTATCACACTTTTTTCCTTCTTGTAACTGTTAAATAACAAAATAGGTCAAGAAGTCGTCAGTAAGTACTTGTACTCAGTAACATTTGAAGTAGACAGAAATAGGGGCTGGACTTCTACAGCTTGTAGGTGTATGTTACTCAAACGGACCTTTGATGTTAGTGAGCATAATACCCTATTCAATCTATTTTTTTCTCATCAATCTCTAGTCGGAAGCAAAGATTGTTGCTTCCGGCCACCAACCGTATTGTATTGGATGGCAGTCTGATGAATCCCACTTGCTTGGTTGACTATCAGGCGAGTGTGAGACAGTCGCGCTTGATCCTCATGAGACGATGTTGCCTCATGGGATCACCGCCCGACATGTCTGACACTGACCTGATAGGCGACCAACACAAGTTGGACCCATCAGACTGCGATTTGATACACGTACATGTAAGTGGGTGCCCAAAAGCAATAAACTTACATGTACATGTAGCTGCTGACGAGTGACCGATAATAGGAAATCTCTGTGGAATGGGGGTGTTAGATTTGCATGATTGGCGTGCTCTGCCATGTGAAACTGGCACTGAAAACTTCCATGCATACTTTGTATATCAAGTTAGGGATCAGGCTGTGGCCCCAATCCTGCGACGGCAATTGCTGTCATTTTGAGTTAGTATGAGAACAGGAAACCTCCAGACTGCAATTGTGCGATTAGGCTCGTGCTGTCGCATTACAGCATCTTTTCGTTTTCCACACAAGATGGGAACATGTATATGGACACGCCACTGTCTGTGAATCTTAATTCGTAAAGATCATGTCAGTCAAGAAAGTCGAGAGCTCCCATTGATTCAGAAAACACAATGCTAGGGACATACAGTGTAGCACACACCCTTTTTAACTCGCAACACTGGAGCTGTAGAATACAATGTAGTGCAATAGTATATCTGTGTGTGTGTGTCATACTGTACTATAAAAGTTTTTAAAAAGGTTCTATATATTACATAGTAATATGTATATATTATTCGGGGGTGGGGGTGGGGAGGATGAGTTGTATAGCAGTTTCAGTGGCATGAAGACATTGTGTACTACAATTGCTTTAATCTCTTCTGTGTTGAGAGATGAAACAAAACATCGGAGATAAAAAATAAATTTAGCAATTGTACAGTAAGCACCAGTTGGTTCATATGTGTACTTTGATTTTTCTTGCATCTGATTTTTCACTCATACATATGATGTGCTCAGTATCCACCACTTTAAAGGGGAATGAAACCAAATATACAAAATGTATAATTATGAATTGAGGGCATGTGGTATTTCTTGTACAATGCAGCAGTGATGTTTGAGGAAAATCTGGCAATCTGTTCAAAAGTTATGATTAGCCATGGCTGGATGAAAAGACTTCGACAGTTTGGGATGCCACGCGTGGGACAATAATTATTCAGAATATACAATTATATATAGAGAATTCTACAAAATTTGATTTTCCATAATATGAAAAGTGCACATTCCCTTCTCTAGATACTGACATGTGTTAAAAGTTATATAATTCCCCATGTTTTCTAAAAGAGTCTTTAAGTCACATGCTTTTTCATCATGCTAGAGAAGTGAAAATACTGTATGTGGAATTCTCTTTATACATTGTACATGTATTTTTGTTATATCATTGTCCATGGGTAACATCACCAAATGTTTCGGTCTTCTTATGGCAACATTGAAACTTTAAAAATTCATAGCATTTTAACAGATTGTCTGATTTCCATATAACACTGGTGTGTTCTACGAATATTGCTGCTCTCACCAAATCCACATTATACATTCATATTTCATTCCCTTTAGTACTGTGTGAGCAATGGTGGAAGTCAGCATGCTTGTATGTTTCAGTGTGTGTGTGTGTCTTTGACTGACTATAAAGAGTAAATTGTACATGATTAGCACTAGTCTAGATTCTGGGCTTTTTGTATGATATATTTTTAATATTCAAGCTGCAAAACTATGCTGTACACATCAAGTTGAGTGATGGTGCAATCCCCAAGAACCTGTTGGCCTTGAGGGATTAAAAAAAAACAAAGGAGTCCAGACCAATTGTTTTCAGCTGACTACTGTATATAAAATATATAGCATTTATAGTACTTGCCCTCATGATTTTGAGGGAACGCACGAATTAGAAATGTATGACATTTGACCTCTTAGATCTGTCGTCAGCAGAGAACAATTGATCTGGACCCCATTTCATGAAAACTTGATATGAAAGCAACTCTTGCTGGAATGGCAATTGTCATGGTAACGACAAGAATCCAGCTTGCTGATTGGCTGTTGCTATGAGAAGTTACCATTCCAGCAAGAGTTGATATCATATCAACTTTTATGAAATGGGGCCCTGGACTCTTTTTCTTTTTTTTTTCCTCTAGGCCGACAGGTTCTCGAGATTGTGCCATCACTCGACTTTCATAAACAAGAGTAGTGAAGTTCAGCAGCTGCTTTGGCAACTAAAACTGTCAAAGAGTCCAAAATCTAGACTAGATTTACTATGTACAAACAAAGAAGCACACTTTTTGCACAAAATACAAGGTTCATTGCATGATTTTGGCTTTATTTCAGGGGAAAGAAGAAGAAAAGATGCATAGGCAGGTATGGCATGAAGACACTTGTGCTTGTATGGAATCTACACTGTATCAAGAATATAGAACACCCTTCTACTTTCAAAAGCCCCATATTTCAGTAATAACACTGAAAAATACTACATCTATGTTTTAGATTCTCCTTCTTTTTTTTTCTTTTTCTTTTTTGGGTCCTTTTCTACTCACATCTTACAGATGGAATTCCAACAACCTATGTGACATAAAACACAAAAACAAAAGTACACTGAACATGTATTTTCAAGGCAGAAAATCAGCTACAGAGAGGCTTTTCTGGATCAGTGAACTAACACAACATATTCCTACACACACACACTCATGCACACACAGTATTTCAAAATGCTTTAACCATACATGTATGAATCAGAGCATACAGTGTACCTGTACATGTATTATGGAAGGAATAAGAAAGGATGAACTTCTGTGAATACACATTCAGCAAGTTTCAGGTACATGATATACATATACAATGTAGTTTAAAAAGATACATATTTTTCCCCCCTCTCTCTCTTTCTTAAACACACCCTAAAAAGGCCGGGGGGGTTGAATCAACCCCCCCCCTCGACATTTTTCGCAACTACTCCGCCGCGCGAAATTTTTTGACCGCGCCGTTCGCTGACTTTTTACATTCAAGTCTCGCGCATCTTTTGACACCATTTTCGCGAAAATCGCGCATACCGTTACGACGCTGCATAACGTTTTATACATGCCTGTCAGACCGAAAATGGCTCAAAAACGTGATTTTGTGTATAAAGTCTATGCAAATGGAGTTTTCTCTTCTTATTCGTAAAGATATGATTATTTTCACTTTCATAGGCTGAAACTAATTAATTTTAGCATAATTATGCTTGAAAAAGGTTCTGTCATAAATTTTGCGGAAAAAAAATGATAAAACAAAAGGTCGAAAAAACAATGAAATACATAAGAAATTCATAAAACAATAAAACACATAAGAAATTGATTTTGATACCAAATTTTCTTTTTAAGTACATTGTTAGGAATGCTACAAAGAATGTTTTCACCAAAAATTAGGATTCTAGGAGCTTTAATTTCTGATTTAGAGCAAAATGTATGATTTTATGCATACACGTGTACAGGTAGCATAATTAGTTATTATGACGAAAATTTCCATTTCTTTTTGTATAGCTTGGTAGATTACACCACAGGTAATGCACATGCTAAATTTCATGGCGATTGCGCGATCGACGGCCGAGATCTCGGGGGGGGGGGTTTGAATCAACCCCTCCCCGGCCACAGAACACCCAAAAAAGCCCGGCCTGGTTAGGGTTAAACACAACCAGTAACTGGGTTGATTTTTGAGAAGGAGAAGGAAATTTGTCTCTGGGAACTACGAAAGTGCATGTAGTACAGTATAATAACCTTTTTTTTACCACTGAATAGGAAATTCTTTATCATTTTGGCCTGGTTAACTGGTCAATCTTTATAGTAGAAACCACTAAGACTTTAGAAAGTAAATCTACCTGCATCTGATAAAACAAAAGGTCATTTCCATTAGTTTGCAGGAAAAAAAAGAATTGAGCCACATGCGGGCAACAAATATAAGAAATTTCCACACACACAAAAAAAAAAGATAATATGCCTGCTTGGCAGGACAGAAAAAATAAACTTAAGAAATTTTTCATTATCCTTTCACAAAGGTCACTAAAATAATTAATTCTTGATATAGGAAAGTACCATGTAACTTTGTATTGCCCTATATTTCAACGTTTCTTTGCATTGCATTGTTTTTCATAAAGCCTGATAAAACAGAATCTCACTACAACTAAAGGGTTGTAATTCTCTGAGAATGTCATTAAAAGATTCCACGCCCTGCTTTCAGTTAGCTGATTACATCAAACTGAAGTACACAGTACAAATGTATATCTGCAAGATCCGAACTGTTACATATCATGTTCCAAGCAATACCTTAGGCAATACTATACACATTATTTAATGGTAACATTTTCTCTTCCATACTCTTAAAGCCTCTTTACAGTAACTTAGAATTTGTATAGATTTTTTTTTTTTTTTTTTTTTGGGGGGGGGGGGTGGTGGTAACATAACCTGCTTCTAGACTGTAACATCAGAAAGAATTTTCAGTCCTACTGTACATGTACATTCATTAATCACACCCTGTATTAAACAAATTCAAGGTCATGGTTAATTAGTTTGGTTCTCTTCAAAACAATGAACACCTGTTTTTTGGTTTTGTCTTTTAATCAAAGTAAATTCTTCCGGTCCCTTTTCATTTGCCCTTCAAATCTCTGGATGGCTGGCACCTAAGAAGAAGATATCCCTGAACACCATACAATCTCGCAAATCCTATCATGGTGCACATGACATTAAAAAAAAAAAAAAAAAATAGAATCTTTTGGGTTGATATTTCAATTTCTCCCGTCAAAGAACTGAAAAGGAATCCTGAAAGACTTAAAGGGTGTTCAGCAAATGGCAGAAGTCACTCTCGTAGTATCAAAAATACTAGCACTTTTAGTAGCAGATATGTTAGTCCCCATTCCCATGTGAAAAATAAGAGTGAACCCCTTACCAAGATCCATCAAGCTAAACGGTTATCTTTCACAGTAGAAAACTGAAACTGAGAGGGATTCTGCAAAGTGGTGGCACCTTCTGCCATACATGCTGAATCTATTGCCAGAACATTAGCGTGTTCAAACAACATGCAAACATGATCCAAAGTAAGGGTACACCTCAGGGCTACCACATCACAGCTTTCAAGTGGTCTCCAGGTGTACCATACTTGAGCTACAATTGTACGTTGTAGTCCCAATGCAGACACAGCTGCATATGTATTCCTTCAAACACTGTTTAGGTACCAATCCATGGCAATCCCATGGCAAAACGCTCTTATTTCTCAGGTGTGAATCGGGACTGATGAACTGCCAGGTATATAAACTACACAAAAGGCTAATATTCTGGCTATGAAGAAGGCACAGAAGAACGGTAAAAAGATGGATGGAAACATCAGAATGGAAGAATAGGCCTACAAGTACAAACCCAACAAGCAAGCTATGCTCAGCATCTACTGTACATTTTAAGAGCACACATACAATGAAGGCATATAGAATAATTTTAAAGATCTTGCCATCAAAAATGCCAAGAATAACACCACCTAAAAGGTAAAACTGACAAAAAAAAAGTACCAATGAAACAGAATGACACAATAAAGAGCACAACATTCATTTGCAATTATTGCAAAATTCAACCTACATGTACACACACCTCTACTCATTCATAATCAGGTGCTTTAGTAGTCTTTCTGTAGCAGCCAACAAATTTCCTTTGACAAATTAAGCAAGTTTTTCTTTTCGTTCAAGAACACTATCACTAAACACAGCACACAGCTGGAGCAACAGCATCCTACATTTGTAGATACACATCCTAGTCTGGAAACTCATGGCTGAGGCAGTTTAAGAATGGTTTCGTTCATACTGTTTTAAAATAACTTCCTTTGAGTCAACAAATTAAGTTGTGATGCACTGCCGTCCTACTTCCAGTGTGTCACAAAAAGTATTGACTTGTATCTTTTCAGGTCACTTTTTTTTTCTGATTATTTAAAAAAAAAAACTGAAGTCCTATAACACAATTAAACCTAGCAACTAACAACTGGTTGCTAACAAACATCACACCAAGACTTATAAAAACAAAATGATAAGACTACGCAGCTACAGGTGTATGTATGAAGGTACATGTAAAATGCCATTTGCCTAATGATCTATTGTATCAAACACGCACACAAGAATTTCACACACAGTATAATATATCATTGGCAGAATTCAGTTGACTAATTAATGATGAGCATGCGGGGGGAAATGATAATATTGCATGGAATATCAAAAAAAAACATATCTTCTTTTCGAGGCATGCTGGCATGATTAATCAGAAAAACACATCATCACCTGGAATGTCAAATGATTACATACAAAATTGTACCTTGGATGTAAATGCAGCATGTCATCACAGCTGAGAAATGATTTTCATCAATTTTTGTCACTGACGCAACGAACTGCAAGTCTTCCACTGATTCGCACATACAAAATTGACAAGACCTTGAACCTTTCTTAAAGGGCAAGGTCATGGGAATTGCAAACAATGCCCAAAAGATCACGCTGGAAATCAGAAACAAAATACAACAAAAAAGCAATGACATCAGAAATCCAGAATTGCTTCAGGCTGCAATTTCACAAAATGCATCCTTTTACCAAAATACAGATACAACCGTATACATGCACAGTTCTCGCATAAAGTACAGTAAAAGCGGCAATTTTTGCGGTATTGAAATTTTCACGCATTTCGCGCAACCCACAACTAGTGCAAAAATAAAAGCACGCGAATATTTTTGTTTGCCATATGTTCCAGCTGCAGTTGATGACTTGATTCCGTGGAATTAAAAACACGCGAAACTCTTCTTACCCCGCCGAGCGCGAAAAATTAGTCGCGCAAAAATATCCACTTTTACAGTAATGCATAAAGAAACATAAGTGTAGGCCCTAAACATCTTTATATTGCTGAATTTATTTTTCATTTGCTTCATACGCTGGATTGGCTTCATCTGTGACTTTTCAAATTATTGCATTAATGACCTCACATGTTCTGTAAACTAGAATATTTAGCAACTCAGGTCCTTCAAGGTATTTTCTGTAGAGAATGCAGTGTTGAAACCCTAGAAGTGTCAGCAGCAAAACTTTCTGGTCAAACTAATACTCTAATCCACAACATATACTGCTTACACAAATCCACAACATACACCTACACTGTACATTGTGGCATTCATTCTGCATGATACATGTACAAGTTGTACATCAAAGCAAACTATCAAAACTTGCTGAACAAATGGAAACACTACAACACTGTATACATCGCATACTCGTAAAAATTTGTGAGCAAAATATTCAGCAAATCAGGATTACCAAGGTACTTTTACGCCAATTACAGAACGGGTTAAATTCTCCATAGAGAACCAATGCCCTGGAATGAGAAATACATGCAAGTATTGTATCAAATGCCTTTTCAGGAGGCAAAGTTTTCTTAATAGCTACAAACTGTAGTTTCAACTTTGGATAAGATATACATTACATTTACAGGGGGCAATATTTCAGCTATCCTACGAACAAGACATAATGTAACCTTTGTGGAATGAACACTAATATTTTTGTTAAGAGATCCGATCTAAAATCAAGTTCCAACGAAAAAATAAATAAATAAATAAATAACCGCTGCTCAACAAATACAAAACGTTCGTACTGTATAGGCCATAATACATTTGTATATTTTGCAGGAGGTTTACTTTTGTGAATTTTGCGAGCTGGGTGCTACTCACGAATTTAACAATGTGCAAAAATATTTACTCTTATCCTGATCTTGATGCAACATGCACTCATACATTTCTCTGTTCATTTGACCGTACTCCCCGATCATGAATTTAACCACTCGCAAAATTGTTGGAAAGTCCTGATTCGCGAAAAATTAGACTCACTAGATATATGGTGTGCACAGTATGTGATGTCTACTTAGCAAGATAGACGAAAAAGTTACGCGAATTATGCTCAAGCTTCAATAGGTGCATGTACTTCCAGTACACTGCAATAGCTGATCTGATCATACACGTTATGACTTTATTTTCTTTTACTTTCTTTTCAGCCTTTTGCCTCCTTCATTCAAACCAAGCAAGAAATCATTGCCCCACAAACCTTGTCAATATTGAAAATTTGACCCAAGAAGCTACCATGTCATGCCACAACCAAGAAAAAATTACCATGACACTTTTTGCAGTACAAAATCATATCAAAAATGAAAATTCCCACACTGCACCGTCATAATCCAACACCAGTCACAGTCTAGTGCTCTCATTAAACACTGCAGAAAGGCAATATCAGCACAACATGTCAGGGCAGATTTTAAAAATAGAAGGAATATTTATGATCACTCTCTAGGAACACTGCACACTTTCTTTGCAGCCTTTGCTTTATACTAACTACTTACAGCATACTGTAAAAGTGGTTTCTTTCGCGTACAGATACTTTCGCGGTTTCCATCGGTGCCGACTTTTTCGTGTGTGTTTAAATTCGCGGTCGGCAAAATCTGTGAAATCACAGTCGGCAAAAACTGTTTTATTTTGCACATGAAAACCCAAACTATAATCCAATTGTTCTTTTATTTATCAAATAGAAATTAGAATTAAAGGTAGGCTTACCTGAAATCCCGTCTCTCGAGTACTTTATAACATGCTTGTACCTACATTGCGCGGTATCACTGTGTGTGTGTTGACCACCAATACACTTAATGCGCGGAAGCTTTGTGTGTGCATGTGCGCCAAGCGTTGTAACAAGCGGCGAGTTCAAAACATTTTCGCGTGATGTTAAATTCACGGTTCAATCTCAAAGCGCGAAAAGGGCGAAAATAAAACCACCGCAAAAGAAACCACTTTTACAGTACATGCATTTCTTTCTCTTTCTACTTCACAAGCAAAGTGTACCAAAGTTCAGCTGGGTTATACCACTTGACAGCTTGAAAAAGAAAAATGGACACATAATCATAACTTTTTTTTAAGGTTTCAAGCTGATGTTTGTCTTTTCCATTTATCTTTCCAGGCCCGAGCCAAGCGTACAAGAATGTGCAGAAAGTTGGAATGAAGGAATACATTGTCAAAGCGCACATTTTCAATTCTTCACACAAAACTGCCTTTAGCGAAGGACATCTCTGCACGCAAACAGAAGCACAGGAATGTAAAGCAATGCTATAACATCTCAAGCAAATGTTGCGCTAATGCAATAAAAGCATAGTCATTCTATTTTCCACATCATCACGTATGATTATCGAGTGCTGCATTGCTTGGATGCAAAAGGACGCAACTACCGCATCCAAGACCTATCAAGGACGGTAAATTGTAGAGACCACATAAATAACACACCACTGTGTGACGACAGATTTGTACTTTGTACTACATATTTCAGATATAGGTATATAAAAAAAACATCTCTCAGAAAAAGACACAACAGGCTGTATTCCTCTACTGCATCACTTTCCTAGAAATCACCACGGCAACACATCATCATCCAAGAGAGATCATCCACATCAAGATCCTCACATGGCTATAGAGACAGAGTAGGGGACACGCTGCACACTGCATCACTGCACTTCATCACTCCTTGCGGTCGGCCACGATTTCTAGAACCTCTTTGGCGCCCTCTTGAGCCACATGCAGGAAATCCTTTATGTCTTCTGTGGCCTGGAGAAACATGCGAGATAAAAAGAACAAAAGCTGACAAACAATAAAATAAAGGAAAATCATCTACAAATGTATATTATATGTACATGAAATGCAAAGAGGTCAATTGTAAAAAAGCAAATTTCAAAATATCACAAAATATAATACACAGTGCAACCATTGATGAAACTTCAAGGGCAGGTACAGAAAACATTATACACAGCGGCATGTGCACAACCAAACAAAGCCTTTGTGAATGTAAAGCCCCAGTCACATGTAAACTCGGATCCTCAAGGATCTACTCAATTCTGGGGAGTTCTGAAATAGTTTCGCCCTGAATGGAGCATCAATGAGCATTGATGACTGTGTGCACAGTATCAACACAGCAGCTACACGGATTACGCCTGAACAGCACGGCATCTACATGGCGCTTTAAATACACAGACCATGCCAGACCCACCCGGTAATTACACGGTCCATGCCGGAAGAGCGTGGCGTCTACACGGATCAACACGGCAGCTACACAGCAGCCACACGGACCATCCCGGATTGCTCGGCCAACAAGGCAGTCTTTGTATGACGCTGGATATTTTTGACCTCCAAAAGTTGCCATGTTGGCCTCCCGGATGTCCAAGGATATGTCCAAGGCGTCAATACAGATCTCTCCCTGTATGTCTATGTGACTGGTGCTTTAGATGACATTTGACAGTGCCAAACTGCTTCTCCCCATGTATTTTTCAAACACAAATAGATGTGTCTAATTTTGTTTTAATTTCATTATGACAAAGGAAGGCATTGTGTGCATCATATAATCACTGTACTGTAGTGTAGTGTAGTATAGGTAATATGCATAGAAACATATGGTACAATGAAGTGTAGAGTAGTGTATCAGTCTGAGTACAGTGTAGAGCATGACACTGATTGGTGATGGTCTGTAGGGTCACACCATACAGTTAACAGGGAAAAAAACAAGAACACAGTGTTGAATTTACACTGAACACCTGTGCTCACCTTATCCTTGTAGGCCTGATCAGTGACACTGGGAAGGTTGATCATCACATTGTAATATGCTCCCCAGACTGCTAGCTCCATAGCCTTGGCCCCAACCTGTAGGATCAAAGCAAAGAGAGAACAGGTTTCAGAAAACACTAATTTTTTTTTCTTGGGGGGGGGGGGGGGGGGTTGCAAAGCCATTTGAGGTAGTAAACCTCATTCACATCAAATTGATTTTCCAACAGCAACAGGTGCATTGTGGTTTAAACTTATTTAATGCAATGCAAAAACAATAAATTTTGGTCTATATTGTGAAGTCTACCTGTACCATAATCAAATTGGTGAATTGATGTCACACTTTCATTTCCCAGAAACGAATCTGAATGAAACTTGTGCTTACAAGTCGTTTTGGCAATAGACACTGCAATACCAAAGTTAATCCTCATGTGAAATTTTGTGGACATGAAGATGGCTTACTCTTGACACAACTTTCTTTGAAACTGAAGACATGAACAAAAACTAGTTGCCAAGGTAACAAAACATGGAATCACACAGCAGAACAAATGTTGTGTTGATAAAATCCTAAGAATAATATCATTCAGCAACCAAAGAATGAGAACTGTACCGGGGAAACTCATTAGAATGATGACCCACTAAAAAACCATGACAATACATTACAACATGCACCTTGTCATATTAGGTTTCTCACTATACCAGGGTGCAAAAACAAAGAAATATAAAGATTTGAGACCAGCAAAATCAACTTGTTATAAGAGGGTTTTATTGTATCAGACGTCTGCATAACAAGGTTCCACTTTGAAATCAAGAGATTATTAACCTGTTGAGGACGAGTCCCGAGTACAATCTGTATATTCGGGCAGAGGTCTATGGGAAATGCATGTCGTAGCAGAATCAGCCCGTCCTCAACGGGGGGAAAGCAGAGGGGTGAAGATGCACTATGAAAGATTTTAATCAGTCGTCTCCCTCTGTACAAAGTCATTTGTAAGATCGCAACTGTGAGGCAGCTATGATCTTGACAAAGATCACACATAATTTATGTACATTATGTCTCTCAAGCGAGAGTGGAAAGACGAAAAATGAGTTCAAGGGTCACCTGAAGGTCAGATTTGCACTGAACGTTGCCATAGCGAGCCATCTCCTTCATGGTGTCCCAGCATGCATTGACCGACATGGCGACGTTCATGGGGACAGCGATGGCACCCCTCATGGCTGACTTCATGCTCTCATCACGACTGTCAGGGACACATCAAAAAGTATCTCTTAAGTATTTCTTACGTTGTCAACATCTAAACTTACAATTATTAATTTGCATCCACACACATCTGTCAATAGAAACACTCTGGTAAATAGGTAACAAACTGTAGTGACTTTCATCCGGTACATTTACACAAATGAAAATGTTCACACACCGAATCATTGATGTCATCAGATGGCCGTAAAACTTTAAGTGCTTGTCAATATTTGTACAATTAAATATATGCTGAAATTCTGCACGGTCAATCAGAATATCGACTGCTTTATCATTCAAATGCAAATTCTCCTACCACGTTGATTCTGCTTGAAATGCTAATACAATTGTACATGTACCCTTAAATCCACCTTGTGCTAGAATACTGGTCTAGGATTTGGACCACGACCCCAAAGCACTCAACACTTTTTAAAAACATAAACATCAAGGACCATCAATCAAAGACACTAATTTTGTCATATGAGATACACCAATCGTAATCAATCAATTGAAAACCTCCTAAACAGGACAACATTTGTGGGAAATTGTGCTGCATTGAAACTCTGTAATGATACATCACTTGATGCAATGAATGTAATGTAATACAAGCGATAAATCACTGGCGCCTGTATGCACCTAGATGCAACCACCTTGAGTGCATGCATGATAACGCAGCTAGTCTATACCTACTGTATATGCATAGCTGTGGCTAATGCTTTACTATTATCAATACAGCGAACCTGATGATTTGGAGGCAATAAGCACTGAATGAACAAGTATCATTATTTAAACTGACAAACAGACCAAAGTCACAGACAGCATTTTTTAGCTCAATAAATTCCATAAACCCAATATCTTTTTTGTTTTGTTTTCTCTTCACAGAAATCAAAGCCATGCTTCAGATATTTCATTGGTATGTGTCCTTGCAGCAAAAAAAAAAAGATACACAAAAGTCTTTATTAGTCCCCTTTAAGCCATTCATTCTCTACCCTCCTCCTCCCCCCCCCCCCCCCCCCGAAAAAACTGGTCATCGCACCTACATTGTACCAACAACATAACAGATAAGATAAACACGTGGAACATGGAATACATACATTGCTGTCTCCTCCTCATTAGATTTAGGCATCTTCATTGCACTCTGTGAATGGTAAAGAGATATTTGCAAAGGATGCATGGATTCAGCGACTACATAGAAATGTTAGAAAACAGGAGAGTACTTTTGCTGGCATTGAACCAAGTATGAGAGAGAGAAAAAAATAAAAGTATTAGGAAGAATACATCTGTTTCCCATATATGCTGCACTCCACAGTCTAGCCACATGCACCATAATTTGCAGTTACCACACAAAAAAAAAATCAAAATGACAGCACTAATGAAGTTTAGGCAGTAGTACATCTAGGAGATGGAACAAGTTAATTAATGGATGCTACCACCTCTGAATGCACACCACAACAAATAATAATGAATTGCATTTACCACAGCAAGCATATTCAATGCACCATATGCATAATAAAATGAAGTGTCTATATTTCTGCAAATTTTGTAGGTCCACCTTTATTCTCCAATAAATAACTCACAAAAATATGATGCATTCCGTAACACAAATGCAATGTATATCATCTCCAACTGACTTGAAGGTGGGAAATTTGTTACTGTTCTCTTGAAAAGTAGTTACTATTGTACATATTGTCCTTCTTTCTCAAGCCACCATTATGGTTCTTGGTTGCAAAAGTCAACCACGCACAAAATTGTTTTAGAAGTTACAATTCACAATATATATATATATATATATATATCTAAGGAAAGACTGCTTCTTATTACTATATGTGCCATATATCTAGCGAGTCTGATTTTTCAGAAATCGGGACCTCCCTACAATTTAACAGTGATCGAGTGTTTAAATTTGCAATTGTGGAGTATGACAATGGACAGAGAAATGTGTGTGTGCATGTCGCATTCATGTCAAGATCAGAGCTGATAGCTTCACATGTTTTGATATATGTGAATAATACCAGAATTGCAAAATTTGCTAAGATAAAATAAGATACTATAGACAGTATACATGTATCAATCAAGGTCTTATTAATCATATGGAAGCCTAGAACAGTACATGACTTGCACCATGTAACATCTATTTCTGCTCACCATGTAGGCAGCAAAGGCAGCCGTGTCAGCGTCAATCAGGGGGATGAGGTCGTGCATGGCCTGGCGGAGGGGCGGGATGAGCTTCCTCATCGTCCCGTCGATCGCCTCAAACTTCTTGTTACCGTACGACATCCAGCCGACCATGGTACCGAGGGCAGCTCCCTGGAAAGATGCATCATTGTACAGCCGTACATTTTAACCAAAGATTCTCATAAATACCACCTCTGACCAAGATACATGTAAACGTGTGTAAGTTGTTTGATGCTAATGTAAGAACAGCAGACACAGATGTACGTACAGACAGTAAATGGGCTAGAGCACACTTTATTGAGAATTAAATGACCTTCATTAAGAACGATGAATGGCTCACTGATATTGCTCCCAACTTCTCTGCCATAAACCAGTGTTAGTTATACTAACATTTTAAGATTTTATGCACATTGCCACTGCAATGACTGTTGCATTCAAATCTCATGTCTATTTTCATTACAATAACTATTCCCAACAATAACTACAATTTGTAGAAGGCTAGCACCAGACTAGCCCGACATGGCAGCAAATGCTGCATGCAAACCAGATGCCAAGTATTTACATGTGTGTAATTGCATTTCGTAGCCACGGGAGAATGGAAAGTTCGTAAGGTCCGCAAGAGAGAACATCTACAAATTTTAATTCATCTAGGCTTGCTGTTTTTGCTGTTACTCTCCATAAGTAAAATTGTGTTTGATCTATATCATTATGAACAATCAAGAGAAAAAGCAGGAATTAGCCTGGGATTTGAACCCTCATCACCTGGTGCTAGCCAGGCAGCAGCCTTACCACTGAGCTAAAGTCAGTCCATGGCAGTGACATGATGATGTAAATACCCTCATCCTCAACCTTGTATAAATGCCTCACCTCTCTTTCATTCTCTCTTGGTTTTAGCCTCCACAAATGCATGTCACATGAAAAAAAAAAAAAAAAAAGTATTAGTTTCTTGCAGAGAGAGTATACCCCGTATAGAGCTTTTTTTTTTTTTGTTTCTGTTACTCTCCATAAATAAGATTGTGTGCCAGATCTGTATATTATGGCCACCAAGTGAAAAAGACATTTTAATTTGCTGAAATGCTGGCCAATTCTCTAGATCATAAACCCTCCACTCCCCCTCCTCCACAATCCCCCTCCCCCCCCCCCCCCCCCCCCATCCGACCAATTCTTAATCTGAGGAGGAAGAAGAAGTAGCGCATCAATGGGAGGAATCCGGGTTGACCTGTGATCATATAGCAACAACTTTATTGGTATTCACCCAGCAGTGGTACAAGTCACAGGTATAGAGTCCCAAACACCAGATGGTGCTGTTGTACTATAACTACCAGTATAACTACACAACACCTAAACTGGCGTAGAAAGATTCCTTCCTTACCATGGCTCCAATAGCTGCAGACACTGAGCCTCCACCTGGAGCCGAGGACCTTGCTCCCACATTGATGATGAAAGACTTGAGGCTCATGGAGGCCAGTGGGCCATCAGCATCCGCATCAATCATGTACCTGGGGAGGGACACAACACTGGTTTAGTACACAGTGTACACATGTGTACAATGGAGCGTTCCGATGTATAAGTTCCTTTTTCATAACAATGTACAAGTATCAAAAAGTGGAGCCTTATATATATTAGGACAGTGAATACTTAGTTAATTGTCAACTTATTTCCCAGAACAGCACGGACTAGCTGGTATACACTAAGTTTATACGTACTGGCGTTCTGTACATTGTGTTCACAGGTACACACTCTACCATTCGGGTATACACTTTTGACTGAAATACATGGTACCACACTGGTCCACATAAGATTGACTGGTATACACTGGATAGACTGGGATACACTGGTTGCTGGTATAAAATGTATTGATTGACTATGCAATGGAGTGACTGGTACAGTACATAATATAATTATACTAGGTAGACTAGCATACACTAGATTGACTAATACTTTACACTGGAATACACTGATTATACTGGACTGACTGGCATACGCTGGAATGCTTGGAATACATTATTGGACCAGCTAGCATGTTATGTAGATTGTTTGGCATAAAATAAAGAATGCCAGGCAGATGAGTCAGCCATCTTGCACTCTTGTAGACCGGTCGGTAATGGCACAGTGTGTGGTTCACCAAATCATACACACTATGAGCATTTAGTGTGGCAGATGAAAAGACAAAGACAAGTTACACTCAAAATGTAGACAGCCAGACCCTCAGAGAAGATAGAGATACACAAGATAGAGAAAGAGAGGGGGGAACATATGCCAAGACACACAAAACTCTCTGATTAGACAGAATCTATCTGTATACATCATATGTTTCCCCACAACAAAATTAATGGAATCATTGAACCCCTGTGATGACAACAAACTTCTCCTACAAGGACAATTAATGCTTGATTGATAGTATTGCATCAGGATGGCTCTACTATGACAGCACTTGAATATCTTCCCCACAAAGTGCTGGTAACAATCTTTTTTTTTTTTTTTTTTTTTTTTTATGTAGTATACACAAATCACATACTTGATTTGTCGTAAGTTCAGATGGCAAGTCAAGCAGGTAAATTTGGCACTTATAATCACTCACTGTCAGTCAGCTTATCACAGGCTCACACTAGGCAATGAAATGTATCCCGTAAATTTCATTTTAAGAAAAGCACAGACTGCTAAGATTTTGACACAAACATTCCCATGAATAATATAACAACAGCAGCGATGACAACTCTGGATGTGCAATGCACAATTTTGCTCAAGATATTAACTGACATTCTCTTATCAGAGTGCTGTCAGACTTGTGCAGAAGAAAGGAAAGAAGAAGAATATCAGGAAAAAAAAAAGAAAAGAAAAACTCACTCAATGATTTTCTCCCGTGGGTTGAATGGCTCCAAGGAGCTCAGGCCGAGACGGTTGATAGCCTGTGAAGGAGAAGGGTCAATTAATCTATCACTGCATTCTGAGTGTAAACACTGAAAGTCACTTTGCGAGACAGAAATCTTTTCATACTATATACGGGCCATAAATAATTGAGACTTGATAGACAATTTTGTGATGGGTGATTTCACGCTTGAAAACCACTGTGACGGAATAAGATATGAACATCATCCCTCTTCACAAAGAAACTTGCGTGTTCATAAACTTCCTGAGCTATACCTATGACAAGGAGGGTAATTGGAATTCTATTAGCATTAATGAAGTAATGAGGTACACTTTGTATGGGTCGAAAAGAACCTGGGATATGCTAAAATTTTGAAAATCAATACATGTGCTATGTACTAATAGAATACGGTATACGCCATGATTAGATTTAGTGAAACCTAAATTTTCGCAAATCGTAACTTCCTGACGATTTTGCAAGTACAAGTGTAGTTAAATTTGCGACTGCGGAGAACAGTACTGAGCAGAGAAATGTATACATGCGCATCGCATTCATATCAGGATCAGAGTCAATATTTTTGGGTGTCTTCAAATTTGTGAATAGCAACTGACTCACAAATATAAAAACCTAACAAAATATTTGGTGCATACAGTACACTGCAAAGCCCGCCGCACACTACACGATTTTGCCCCGATTCACTGGTCTTAAGACCTTAAGACTAGAAGTGTGACGTCACAGTCTTGCCATTTTCTAGTCGTACGACTGGGTCTTAGCGCCAGTCGTAGAGATTTGACATGTTGAATTTCTACGACCAGTCGTGAGCTTTCAGTCATTCACAATACAGTAAAATGCAAGCGCACGCAGTGCGCACTGCGCACGCTTTACAGTCGGGTCGTATAGTGTGCGGTGTCCGGTCGTACGACTGATCTTAAGACCCAGCTTGGCTCAAGACTTTAAGACCAGTCTGATCGTGTAGTGTGCGGTGGCCTTAAATATGTAAGACAGTAACTTGCCCATGACAGAACAGGGGAAAAAATATGCTTATCCAAAGGTTCTCACCAGTCTGACTTTCTGGGATTCCTCCATGATGAAGAGGTTATCTCTCTCGATGTAGTATTCAGCTGCCTCTAGGATGGCTTTGAGGGGAACCAGACCCACCAGCTGGGCCCCACAGAGGGCGACATTCAGTTCCTGTCGGGGGGAAACACGAATAGGCAGCATATTTTCATAAAGACAATGGCCTAGACACATGAGAGTTATTATTAAGCAAAATCAAAATATGAACACTGCTACTAAACTTTAGTGGGAAAAGCAAGTCAGATTTTGTTATTTTTGTTTGATTTTCATTACAATATGAAAATTCCTAGAGCAAAGGCAAATTAATTGGTATAGTTCAGTACCTGGTAGTCACATCGGATGCCATCGCGATGCTCATGCACATGCTGATGAGGAAAGCAAAGCTGTGTTTTTTGTTGTAAAATGCCTAACTTTTTATCATATAGAAAGAGGCATTCCATAACATTGACATTGATATACATGTATTAGTACATATTCTGCACAAACCACTGCTCTCTATAGGAAGTACACTGCATGTGAATATCACTTTGGCCCATTCTCACTGTACAAACAATTGAAGCCGCCATGCCACCATCTTACCAGGCACGTTCTATGGGGACTTGCATTCATTTTCCAGCAGAGACTGTAACCACGACCACGTTATGTCATGGGCTCCATACACAACAGTATGGGCGATGTGCCTGGTAAGATGGCGTCATGGCAGCTTCAAAGCAACTGGCCAATGAGATATCTAGATACCTCCTACAGAGAACAGTGGCACAAACCAATATCTCAGCCAATCATAGATTTCTAGATGGCTACTGTACATACCTTGGAGTCCTTGAGGCATTCCTCAAAGGCGACGTGCATAGGAGTCTCATCAATGTCTGTCAGATTCATGGACACCTGGGCCAGGTTGTACTCATCAAGCCACCACCCTATGGCCTGCACGGACTTCAGCCTGCCCGCCTGCTCAGGGGACAATGCAGAGAGAGACAGACAGACAGACAGAGAGTTTAGCTTCTAGTACACATGTTAACACTGTCATGAGTAAGTTATGTATCGCCACTGCAATAGAGTACCGAAGCTTGCGAATGACGTCACAGCCTTTTGTTATACGTACATTTGTAGCTGTGTGCTGGTTCCACACAAATATGGGTTGGTACCTGGTACAAGCATGATTAGCAACCACTGTGTTCACAGATATTCAGATTACATGAGGTTGTTTACAACCTGTTTCCATGGCAATGAAGGGCTATGATGTCACAGTTGGATACTCTAAACATTCTTAGAAGCCTTGACTCAATTACCTGGTATAAGGTAATGTAGTCTCTCTAAATTTACATCAAACGTCACATAAAGTTACATTTAGCAAGAGAAAAATATGAGCTTATAATTACAGTACATCTTTGTGATATTAACATCAAGTTTATGAAAGGGGAACTGACCTGGAGGGGGGTAAAGTGTTAAATCAAAAGTACCATGTAATAGATAAGCATACAAATAGGCAGAATGCCTTGACATGAGACTAGCATTGCACTGCTTCTGCCCCTACTCTGCTCCCACACATGTTTATACAAATGTCAAACAGACACAATGCACTACAATAGCACCATCGTTCCATGATCCCATTTTTCTATCACCTAATATTTTTTTCAAAATGGCTGTGACGCCTTGAGACAAGACTAGTATCTCACCTTCTCTGGCCCCCTACCCTGCTCCCGAACGTTGAGCGCGATGCGGTGCGCCTGCTCCTTGGTGCCAAGGACGTTGATGTTCATGGCAATCAGGAATTTCCTGGCCCCCGTTGCCGTGGCGCCCCACGTCGGCACGAACTTGGCGGGGCCAAAGTCTGGCTTCCAATCCAGGCTTACCACCTGTCCAATAAAAAATATTTTAAAAAAACAAATAAACATGTCCCTCATTTAAAAACATGTCCTTCAATAAAAGCATTTCTCAACCCTGCAAGGTAAAAAAAAAAAAAAAAATGTATTTGCTTATATTTGTTATGAATGTAGTGTAATGTTGATATTGTTATATAACAACATAGACAAAATGTGTTTGTGTGTTATTTATAACATTCAAGCATGTAGCAAATTTTAATTGACTATCTGTTAGAATGTTATTTTCCTGTTTATGAACAAGCTGCATGTATTATCAAAATGTGTATGTATGTATCTATGTATATTGTTATATTTATGTATCTGTATCGTCAAACCATATGAAAACTGAATTTCCTTATTGGACAATAGATCAAATCAATCAATGTCAATGTTAACACTCTACCATAAACACATGAACTCATACCCAAAAAGGTCTTACTGGAAAATCACAGTGCCTTGGTTGTCACATTTGTATGATCTCATGACTGTCGTACGGGAGGGGAGAAGGATTGTACACCACCAGAGCACACTGATTACACATCCAAACATTGTGAGTCACTGCGCTGTTTGAGTCTACATTGATCTACAATATCATCTAGAGCAGCTGATTATTTTTCTCAGGCGCTAATAGAATTAAATTGTTGAACATCGCTTAGAATTTGGCTTTCGCTTTTCTCCGGGGAAGGGTACAGATGAAGACCTATGACCCCTTGATTCAGCCTGACCCACTGCTTACAGGAAACAGATGTGCCATATGTTTTGAATCTACAGTAAACCATCACATCCTGGAGGGAGGTATATTGGGGGAGCACGTTTTACAAGCACTCAACAAGATAATGTACACAATATGATGAACATTACTACATTATGACTCATCTACTATACAATAGCCGGGTTCACACGTACATCAATTAGCGGGATACAAATCTCGAGATTTGCATCGCGATCGTCATCCCGAGTTTTTTGCACGTGTGGACAGAAAAAACCCGAAAATTAGCGGGATAAGCATCGCGATGCTAATCCCAAGAAATCTTGCGCTGGTTCGTCAAT
Source organism: Diadema antillarum (assembly GCF_040938485.1). NCBI lineage: Eukaryota > Metazoa > Echinodermata > Echinoidea > Diadematoida > Diadematidae > Diadema > Diadema antillarum. The sequence goes on along the minus strand of NW_027271812.1, from coordinate 298,511 downwards.
TAGCGGGATAATTGGCCCCGCGCTGGTACGTGTGAACGGTCGGGATTAGAATCTCGAGTTTTTATATCCCATCATGCAATGCGCACATCACAACAGCGAGGCCTCTGCGAAGAGGTCCTTCACACCTCTTTGGAGCACAACAACAACAGCGCGCGAATCACACCACTGACGCGTAAAAGACAATGGACAAAGGAAGTGCGCGCAGGCAGTGATAGAGAAGGGCGCTGCGTGACCCAGTTTGCAGGCTTTGCTGTTATGCCTATCGGCAATTAGCGGGATAATTCGGTACGTGTGGACGCTCGCCAAATTAGCGGGATACCGATCGCGATCGCTATCCCGCTAATTTGGTACGTGTGGACGCTCGCAAAAAAACTCGGGATGTGCATCGCGATCGTCATCCCGCTAATTTGTACGTGTGAACCCGGCTATTGGGACAATGCCAAGGTATAACGTGAATGAGAGCGATGTATGGGGGGATGTTTGCCTTTTAACCCTTTCTGTGCCAGGGACTTTGGACTGTGTGTACAATGCTGTGGGGTCTTCTGTGTCAATCAGCACTCAGTGCACTGAAAGGGTTAGGAGGACAGTGAAGTGTAAACAGACCTTTGCTTCCATGCCCTCGTACTCTCCGGCCCTGATAGAGGGCAGCTTCTGTCTCTTCTCCTCCCTCGCTGAGTAGCCATAGAGATAGACTGGTGGTAAACACAAGATGTACACACAACGATGCTATAAACGCTCTGTCTCTTTAGAAGTCACACTTGCATTCTACCATGAATTCTACTTGGATATTCAAGCTGAGCACTAACTACAAGACTAATCAAGGCTGAATTAGTCAGCATGTTATGTGTTAATGTTGTGAAAATCAATAACTAACAGTTATCAAGTTGGAAGTTCAGGGAAATTCATACATGATTTTCAAAACAAAGAGAAAACTAACTCCAGTAACAACATTCACCATATTTAACCTGTTGAGGACGAGTCCCGAGTATACTCGGGCAGGTGTTTATGGGAAATGCGTGTTGCAGTAATATCAATCCATCCTAAATGGGTTAAATGGCAATGTCATAAACATAGAGCATGGCTCGACACTAACTTTTTTGTTTGGTGGCCCGATGGGCCCACCAATATCCTAAATTTCAAATTTTTGGTGGCCCGAGAGAAAAATTTGGTGTCCTGAAAAAAACCAATAAAAAACATTAAAGTCCTTTTTTTTTTTAATGAGTCAAATATTTAAGATTTATGATAGTAAGAATTAGAGGTTGGACATATCTACACATAAATAAACTTCAACAAACTTGCAACACTCACTATCAGGCATTCATTCAGTCCTTTTCATCCATCCTTTGAACAAATTTAACTGCTAATTTCCGGCGCAAAAAGTTACAAATTTATTGACATACTTTTCAAAAAAGGGCAAATTTGGTGGCCCGAGGCGGGCCACCAAATTTGCCCTTTTTTGAAATTTGGTGGCCCAACTTTCATTTTTGGTAGCCCCGGGCCACCGGGCCACCGTTAGTGTCGAGCCCTGCATAGAGGATGATACAATGGGCACGTCATGGTATTACAAGGTAAATGCCAAGCAATGTCTTGCCTGCATATCACAATTTGTGAATACAGTCTTTTTCAATGTACCCCGTAAGTACATCATTGACCTTTTGACCTATGACCTTGTCAAACTTCACCAATATTCGCACTGGACCTGCAGTGACGCCACGTCTCGCTTCTGCTATGCCAGCAAGGCAGAAAACTCTTAGCTTTTCTTTGTGCATGATTCACCAAATCTTTCACTAATCTGTGGCTTATATGTCACTTCTACGCAAATTCATGGTGAATTCATTCTTTGTGAGACAAATCAAGCCCTCCTGCTACTTCAATGAGAATCTCCGACATAACACTAGTCATCACCATTGGCCACGTCACTATGCCCTCTGGGCTCTTTGTACGCTAATACAGAGGTGGATCCAGGAACTCCGTAAAGGGGGGGGTCTTTACAAAATTAAAGGGGGTGCACACGCCCCCTCCATTTTTTTCTTTTTATTTCTTTTGTTTTAACAAAAAAAATAAAGGGGGGCGTGCATCCGGTGAGCTCCCCCCTGGATCCGCCACTGTAAAAATAGTTTTTGTCAACAGGAGCTTTTGGGGAGCTTCAGAAACATACCAGGCACCTGTAGCTCCTCCCCTAGCCGACGTCCAAACTCCTCGGCACACTGGTTGCAGTCCTCCATGGTCACCCCACTAATGGGGATAAACGGACACACATCTAGCGCCCCCATACGAGGATGCTCACCTGGGGAATATGAAAGTACCAGTCATACAAACAAATAGTAAACATTTCTTCCATCAAAGCCATACTGCATTGATTTCATTTCTCTTTTGAGGCAACACCTACAGCCTCAAGCTTTCAAATGAGACCTCCTAAAAACACATACAAAACAAATTCACCTATGTTCACAGTGGCGTCACTTCTCTGTGAAGGGTAAAAAGTTACCGGAACTAGAAAGTGGACTAGAAATATTTCATGTCAATTGCCTCATAGGGCAAAACTTTGTGCTTTTCTTATATTTGTTTATTTTTTTCTTTAGCCCCAAAGGCTATGAACGAATACCTGTCAAATTTAAATGCACAATATCAATTCTCGCTATCGCCAATGACGTAAAAAGTACCCGGATGTTGATTTAAGCGTCATTTACGGTGCATTATGGGATAGTCCGGTAGCAAAGTCACTTCCGTTCGTACGCGCGTGATACGTGACTAATGCTATTTACACACACAACCGACTGTATTCTACGTGTACTTCCGGTTTTCTCGACTTGAATTACAGCTTTAATATGATTTGAAATTTCTCCATTCTTAAGAAATTGCTGTTAATACGACTATTGGTTGTTGCTGCGAAGCTGCCATGTGTTGTTCGCACGACAATAAATGAAAAAAATCTGCAGAAATAGGACCCTTAATGGTATGCGAGACGTGACGTGGCCGCGTGGGTGAAGTTTGCGGGTGACTCCACAGCGCAGTACGTGCACGCGCGACTTACTAGTACAGTGTAGTGGTAGTATTATAGTAGCACTAGGTAGTAGGCCTTGTGCCTACGTACATTGTACGTACTTACTTGGAAGAAATTGCTTCGGAGACAGGATAAGTTCGAGATCACTGTTCGTTCCCGATTGTGTTCGCGACATTTCGACAGAGAACAAAAAAAAAAAAGCATACACTGCATATCCAGGTGGGTGAATATTTTCCAGCATATTTTCAGCGTATGCAGAGATGACTGATCTGTGATGTGCACATCGATCGCATGATCAAGCAGTACGCCGTACCGGTATGTGTTATGTAATTAGCTTATGCGCTGCGTGTTGACCGAAATATCGGTCTGTATCTGTCCGTCGGGGAATGTTCCGCGGAGACTGCGTCTGGCTTCACCGATCCCCTCCGTCTACGGAGGACAGCGTTAATGGCAAAATATAAAAGAGTCCTCCGGACAGACGGATCTTTCTGTCTATGGTGCATGCTAATGCAAGGCCGGCCGCCGGCGGGGACTACAGTGTACGAGTATGACAGGCCTGGCCACTCGCTGGCTCGGGCGGTATATACACAGCGGCCTACATACTGTAGGTACCGTGGTCGGCGCTGCGCTATAGGTAAGGTACACGTACGCGCACGCTAGCGTTGTGCAAATTATGCCCCGCGCCGGAAGTGCCCTTGCTACCAAGTGCACTAAATCTTGACGAAAAAGCCACATCCGGGTACTTTTTACGTCATTGGCGATAGCGAGAATTATGTGCAGCATACTAACATGGTAAACTCATTATTAACACAAATGCAGGTTCTAATATATATGTAAAAACTTGAATCATACTCTACAATACTGTACAAGTGGACATTTTTGCAGTGTGAAAACTTTTGCACATTTCTTGCGACCAGAAACCAGTGCCAAAAAAAAAAATAAAATCAAGCAAATATTTTTGCATGACATATTTTCCACTAATGAATGTCTTGATTCTGCAGAATTCAAAAAAAATTCAAATTCATCTTACCCGGCTGAAAGCAAAAAAATTACTCGCATGAAAATATCTATTTTTTCAGTACAAGTATGATGTTCAAATCACTGTTCTGGAAATATCACATTTCTAGAAGTATCCACCACAAAGCCCAATTACGTCTAGAATCCATCTACCTGACAGAATATCGAAATAACAATTTTTTACAAAGAATGTTGATTTATTACACATGAACATGGTGGAATCAATAGAAAGACTTATTTGGACTGAGTTAACTCAACACCCATACCAACTTGCAAGGTATCACAAAGCTATGCCATACCCTTGTGGATCCTCATGTCGATCAAGCTGCGAGCGACGCGCGCCATGTTGAGGGCGCCCTCTATGACAGCCATCGGTGAGCCCACGAAAGTGTAAACCGTCCGGTTGGTGGACGGGCCAGGGTCCACGTCCAGCAGCTGGCAGCCCGGAGTCTGGGCCACTGCACTGGCAATGGCATCAATGATCTGTCATCAAAGAAAGTTATACACAAACATTCACCAGAGAAAAGTTTTTTATTAATATTCCGTAAGGATTTTCATGGTTTGAAAAGACAATCTCTTTCTGAATATTGACCAAGGATCCATGGCCAGAGGAAGGTTCTGTACAGTGACCATAAAGAAACATTTCACTGGCCCTCACTGCAATTTCAACAGCCTGGAACACAGTACTGCAGTCAACTGTTTCAACTGTTTCTGGGGATTAAAGGGGGTATTTAATAGTCATTCTTGCAAGTTGTGCCACGCATATATTGCATGGCCCCCTAGAATAACAGTGTGTAAACCACTGATGGGGCTACCCTGGGTAAAGGAAACTGAATAAATAAAAAAAAATGCATCCATATTTGGTTCCCTACTCTCTTTGTCCCTTGAGAACAGACAGTTTTATCTACATATCTGATTTCCAATTTTCGTTCTAAATTTGAGCCAATTGGAATTCCTGCTGGTGCAAAATCATCAATACCTTAACCGTAACTGTCACAGGCTACAATATTGATCTCATGGGTAATGTTCATACCTATGAATGAACATGCATAGAGTATCTTTAGTGAGGTTTCCAATCACATAATGTAGGCCTATAAATAGCACTCTCCTCTCCATTGTGCAGCGAGAGAATCGTTCAAGACAAACGGAAGACACCCTAGGGGAGGGACTTCCTGTCTTAGACTTCAGGGAACACAAGACATTAATTACATGGCTTTTAGTCAGCAGCCAGTTAAAGAGAAACTCCATTCCATGGTGAGGCTGATATTGCTATGAAAGTCAACTAAAAAAAAATCATCTAAATTTTCACTAGATACAAGTACATGTAGTTAAACATCAAAATAAAAGATGTAACAAATGACAGATTATGATACATTTTTACCAAATAAAGATATTTCTAACACTTTAATTCACAAAGCAATGGAAGACTTGAAAAAGCAATGACATTGTCATTTCAGTTGATTTGCACATATTCAATCATGATCAGAATCACTTGGGAGAAATTTTGGAGAGTGTGTAAAATACTATAATGGGTCTTTCTGTGCAAATAAGCACTCATAGTAAACAAAGGGTTAAAGGGATACAGCTTTGGTTGAGATGGGGAATTCAAATGATAACTTTTTGCAAGATAATTAGAAACCACTTATGAAATGTTAAAGGGCAAACAATTTCAGGAGGAATTCAAAGTTTATTTGATGAAAATCAGTTTTGATATGGCTGAGATAGCCAAAAACAAAGTAAAACAAAGCTGTCCTAATAAAAGGTGGGTCCAACCATTTATTTCAATTTCTTTATTTTTAGATATCTCAGCCATTTCCAAACCAATTTTCATGAACTAAACTTTGAACTGCTCTTAGAAATGTATGCTCTTCTGTATTTCATAAAAGGTTTCTCATCATCTCACAAAAATCGTGACAAACCTGAAGCCCCATCTCAACTGAAACTATACCATGCCTTTAAGAAATTAAATGAGAAACTTTCAAATTCCATGACTCCCTAATTTTTTGTCTGACTTAATTCAAATTTCCTGTCAATTGTTAAAGTCTACTCTGCTTATCGATCATTTTCAACTTGAGTGTGGATTTTCCCTTTAAATTGTCTGCAGTTTGTCATCTACAGACTACACTTACCTCCTTGCTCTGACCTTCAGAGAAATTTGGCACACATTCAACTATCTGCGACATCTTTCTTTCAAGAGACACAATCTCCAGACCGGCTTCTCAATCTTGTTTGGGAGTGCCGTTTGTCTGTGAAGGTTGTTTAAAAGGTAGAATTTACACCATGGCAATATTGTATTGTACATCCCTGACATTGAGCACACAGTCATCTATCCAGTATCGGCACAGGGTGTAATCATTATCACTACCGTACATGAATGGTGACACAAGTATACATTTATGTTTTCATTCATTCTTTCATTCATTCATTCATTCATTCATTCATTCATTCATTCATTCACTCACTCATTCACTCATTCACTCATTCATTCATTCATTCATTCATTCATTCATTCATTCATTCACTCATTCATTCATTCATTTCCATTTCCAAAAGAAGCATATATTGAATACATAAATCACATCACAATACTCAAAAGATAAGTTAACAGAAAATCAGAAGTTAACATGTACATTATACATGTACATTAGGCAACATTCTGTCCAGTATTATTCAAGGGTCGCTTGAATTCAGTTCTCTGGTATAATTCAAGGGTCGCTGATCAAAAATTGGCCTCATCATTAAATACATAATAAATGCCACCTTCTCAGCGAGTCGTGACATTTAATTGTACTTCATCCTTCTCCCTCATTCCTCCACTCATTTTTCTGCAGGATCTGCTTTGATGCATGCAACGCAAATTGCACCCCTTTGCACCTCAAACTGGGTAGCTAGAATGAAAGGGTCTGAATTGGTACTTGAAAAGTGTGTTTTTGATTGAGCTAGCTAGCTCTGACGCCGACTGCACAAAACCTTGCACTGTTTGTTTTTAATGGTCTTATTCATCAGTGCAGTGCCACCTGTCTCACTATCAATACATACTGTGAAAAGCAAACCTTGATTGGATTGTAACAGATCCTCAAACTGCCACTCACTGACGTAAATGAACACCAAGAAGTGTTTTTTCAGCAATAGCCATTATAAAAATTATGGGCGAACATACTCATGTACTCTCAAATGCTGATCAATCTGTGTTCAATGACGTCCATGAAGGGCAATTTGTCAATCAGTCGCATCTGAAAACCACCTGATGCTAGGATCATTAATTTGATCAAACTTTGATAGCTTTAACATTGTTGGGCGCTTTTACTATCATCAGCTACTGATTCAGAATACATCCTATATAGCACAGGAAGGCGATGCAATCAACTTGAGTACCTCTCACAGCATAATAATTTTGAGTGGGCAGAGGATTTATTATTCACCATAGAGAACATCCTTGTCTTCTCCTAATTCACTATATATTGTATGTCAAGGTCAACCCTCTGATACCTACAGCTATAGGCCTACAAAAGTGAGCCTCTTGCAGTCACGTACAAATTGTATCTCTACTCACTCTCTCATTCACAGAAGTAACACAAGTTTAACATGATTCGTTACAATCAAAGCACCATGGATGACACAACCACAACAAAAGGCCTTTTCACATCACCCCAATGAATGTCAAATCAAATCTAATTAATTTCCTATTCACATCAGACAGAAGAGAATAAGCTAGATTTCTTCTTTTTTTTTAAACTGTATATTCTTTTTTAATAGCTATTTCGGTACAGCACACCTTCAAAAAATAGCTTGTGCAGTCAATCTCGCAATTCACATGCTACAGAGAAGTGCATGTCACACAACTCACACCATGCAAAATGGAATGTATCATGCTAATTTCTTGAAGCAAATTCAAATTATTTCACCATATCATACCACTATTACCTAGTGGGAAGCAAATTATGTTCATGAACAGGTTCTATTCTATACACAGCACTATGTTGAGGTTTACTCAATTATAAGCACATTTACAAGTTTTCAAGGCCTTGTGGCCTCATGGCCTGTACACTATTTGAGAGTAACTCAATCAAGCTCTTTAACAAAGCTACAGCTAATCACAAGACCTTGCAATATGAACTTTAACATCGCTCTATACTTGCAGGGAATTCAGTAAATACTATATTTTGAATGCATTTCAGACTTGTTAAGAATTTCAATGCATTTTACAGACTCTTATTACCTCAGTCACTGGATACATTATTTTCCACATGCACTGACAGTGTTCACTCTCCACTCCCTGGGAAACATTCCAGCCAGTCACAGCCATTTTACAGGCGCACACATGCTGATCATCCGACTATAAACGTTCTTGTTCTACCCAGGTACCCAGTTATACAGTGTACTCTGTGGTGGACAGCAACAATGTGGACAAAGTGTCTTGCTGAAGGGCAAATGCATCTGGCTTTGTTGGGCTCAAACCCAATTTTATAACCCAATTTACACTAATGTGATTAGAGACAAGTGCTCTTATCCACTCAGCCAAGACACCTCCACAATACAGACAATGCTAGCTGGTACTCTACTACCATGTTAGAGTGTGTCAGTGACGGTAATAGCACAGTTTTAGATATCATATATTTTGACATGGGGCAAAGAAATTTGAGCCCACATCCTAAGTATTTGAAGGTGTGGTGCTGTAAATATGCTGTGAATGCTGTGAATAAACACTGTAGACTGCATGTACTGTAGCTTGGGCAAGTATCTCGTGCAAGTGCTGACTGCAGCACAAGTGTTAACAGTTCTGTGATGCGATGCATAATTAGGTAAACATTAGATCTATACTGTATCATGTCATATATTTCACATAGGGTCTACTATAAAATTTTGCGAATTGAGACTTGTATACCCTGTAAGACAGTTTAGTTGAATTCATCACATCACAAATCATTTTGACAGAATGAGAAAGAAATATCACTTTTCGAGTGAAAAGTTAACAATATTCTAGATAACAAACGTAAACAATGGAAAACTGACCAGAAATGAATACCGGGTATAATTTATTACTGGAAAATTGAGCAAAGAAAATGAGATTCCATCAGGATTTGATTAGGGTTTCTGGGATGAACACTTGATGTAACTAGGGCTTTCTATAGCTCAGTCGGTAGAGCAACGGGCTAGCAATCCAGAGGTCTCAGGTTCGAATCCTGATGGAATCCCATTTTCTTTGCTCAATTTTCCGATAACAAATTATTTTCATTTCTGGTCAGTTTTCCTCTGTTTACACTTCGGTGATCCCTCGCATTTATTCCCAAGTTGAATTTTCCTTCGGGTTTATGCCAGGTTTACGTGCGTGCGAGTGTGTCACACACAAAGCGCACTGCTATAGCTTTTGACCATCTAAGTATTGAGAATTTAGGGTTTCTGGGACAAACAATGAACTAGGGCTTTCTATACATGACGTAGCTCAGTCAGTAGAGCACCAGACTAGCAATCCGGAGGTCTCGGGTTCGAATCCCCATGGAATCCCATTTTCTTTGCTCAATTTTCCAATATGATATTCTGACGCGAAGATGATTTACATCGCATTGCGTTACAGAAGCAATATTTTTGTGAGCTGTTACTTCTGCGAAGATTGGTTGACTCATCTAACACTAACAACAGGAAATGGAAGCAAAACATGAACACACACTCAAAAAAACAAAAAATGTGATGGTGTACAAAATTTAGGGCAAGAGTTTCATATGCTGTTGTCCTCCTTCCCCCCCCCCCACCCTGCCCCACTTCATAGAAGCCTAAAATGATTTAGCCCCTAAAACCCAGGATAGCCAAATTTAGGAACCATAGCTTTAGGGGTAGGTAGGGTTAGTGTTAAGGTTAGACCCTGGAGTTAGGAGTCGTTGTCTAAGAAAGCCCTTATCTAGTTGACTGTCTGTGTTAACAAGTGGCAGTTCAAGTGCCAGAAATGGGCCTAACACTACAGTCTAGATCAACAACGATTGGCGACCAAAAAGCAAAAATGGCAAACCACCTCTTGCTCTCAAATCAAATGTGTTGTTATTTGCTCAGCAGCATTAAAAGTTACAACTATAAGTCTCAATCAGTCCGGGAAACCCGCTCATGAGGACCGCTCCCGCGTACGAGGACTGCCCCGCCTCATGAGGACCGCCCCCCCCCCCCCCCCCCCCCCCGCGTCATGAGGACCGCCCCCATGCCTCATGAGGCCCGGGGGGAACGCCTCATGAGGCCCCCCTATTCACTTCTATTCATCTCACATCTGACGTATAAATTGTCGCAACTTTGCACGGTGATTTTTTGTTACACACACATGTCCACTATCCATGATGAAAAGAAGAAAAAATCCTATCTGTTTTTTTTTTCAAAAATCGAGTTTTAATCAACCGATGCAGAGCGCCCATTAAAACACGTGTTTTAATGGGCGCTCTGCATCGGTTGATTAAAACTCGATTTTTGAAAAAAAAAAACAGATAGGATTTTTTCTTCTTTTCATCATGGATAGTGGACATGTGTGTGTAACAAAAAATCACCGTGCAAAGTTGCGACAATTTATATGTCAGATGTGACATGAATAGAAGTGAATAGGGGGGCCTCATGAGGCGTTCCCCCCGGGCCTCATGAGGCATGGGGGCGGTCCTCATGACGCGGGGGGGGGGGGGCGGTCCTCATGAGGCGGGGCAGTCCTCGTACGCGGGAGCGGTCCTCATGAGCGGGTTTCCCGGACTGCAATACAACATCATCTCGAGATGAAGAGGTTAATCAGGTATCGTTAGCAGATCTAAAATAGCACACACTGACACAGAACGCACAAGCCACAACTAAATTCATCCCTATTGGATACATCTTGACTTGTAGACAGAAAGATCCGTCTGTCCTGATCCGGAGAACTCTTTTATATTTTGCCATTAACGCTGTCTTCCCTACGGAGGGGATCCGTGAAGCCAGACGCAGTCTCCGCGGAACATTCCCCGACGGACAGATACAGACCGATCATTTGGTCAACTTGACTTGTTGCTAAAAAGCAAGGAAAAATTAGTGTCAAATTCGGTTTCACTTACAGCTTTTAGTACAGCTCGTCTGCTTTTGTGTGCCCGACGTTCCGCTTGCAACCTAAATTTATTCTTACCACCAAGGTACACTGTAGATGAAATAAGAAGAATGTTTTACAGTAGAACGTGTACACTGTCCCAACGTTTTACTGCCCGCGAGTGTATGGTGCGTGCGCAACGTAAATGTGCATTGATATCATCTCGCGCGCTTGGCCTTCCCACTCAAGGATGGCCTCGTTGCTCGTACCATGGAGGTGGATTCCACCTCCCTGCTCGTACGACGTACGCGTATACAAACAAAATTGATTGCTTCCTACGTACAACGTTACAGGTGGATTTGTGGCGTACTTTTGGGGAGGGCTAGTAGGGGGAGTGACGGGGGCGTGGTTGTAGTGCAGCGAATCCCTGGCCTTGTCCAGCACCCTTTCGCCAGCCTTTGTTCTTGTTTCTGCTTTCTCATACGTTTCTTTCGGGCTCTAAGCGTACGCATTTACCCGTTAGTGCTCAGTAATGTTTCCGGACGATATGACTACTGCTAGTAAGACCTTGGATTTGCCGGCATATGGCGATCAATTTCAATTATCTCGGCTGCTACACGTCGTCAGGGTAACAGCGAACACAATAATTCTCAGTTACTGATAATAATCAATGGTCCTAACTTTCTCCGTTTCTCTTTCTCCCCTGCCTACCCACCCCTCTCTCTCTCTCTCTTCCCTTCCCTTGCTTCCCCCCCCCCACCGTAATATGGGTAGATCTGTCAGAATCAATCACTTTTTGGTCACTGTCTAAGCTAAATATCCCCTTTCTTATAGGATGTAATAACTGAAGAGGAGATTTTATACAATCATACACGCGGATATAGTGATGTTGTCATCATCAGTGTCAGAGCATTATTGGTGACCACTTTTCTCATCTGTTTGATTGTTATAATAATCAATGCACTTAAATTTGTATATGAAACGTGCATATGACATGGATATTTGTTTTGTGTGTGTGTGTGTGTTGTCCATTCATGAAAGTGATCATTTGCCTATCATTTTGGGTCCATTGGTTTTACTTTGAAGCTATGGAACGTTCGACGGAGTCATCTGCTCCTGATCATTAAAGGGAACACAAACCCAAAGAGCAATGTGGATTGAGTGAAAGCAGCAACATTAGTGGAACACATCAGTGAAAGTTTGAGAAAAATCGGACAATCGATGCAAAAGTTATGAATTTTTAAACTTTTGGTGTTGGAACCGCTGGATGAGGAGACTACTAGAGGTTATGACGTGTGAGTGGACAACAATACAAAGAAATATAAAGGAAAAATTCACTTTTCTAGCATTATGAAATACCACTTGACAAACCGATTTCAGAAAGCAGGGGGGATAATTGCTATACCTTTAACATATGTCAGTATCAAGTTGATGGAATTTGTAATTTTCATGAAAAATGAATTTTTGTGGAATTTTCTTTATATTTCTTTACATTGTTGCCATTAATACTAACAACCTTTAGTAGACTCGTCATCCAGCGGTTCCAACACCAAAAGTTTAAAAATTCATAACTTTTGCGTTGATTGTCCGATTTTCTTCAAACGTTCACTGATGTGTTCTACTAATGTTACTGCTTTCACTCAATCCACATTGCTCTTTAGGTTTGTGTTCCCTTTAAAGGTATATCGTACTGTTCTTTGTCAGGCAGACTGAATCATTGATCCAGTGCCTATATAAGTTACCTTGAACGTCTGCACTGGATTTTCTATGGCAGTTCTTAGGACATATTTCCGCTTTTTATGTATAACAGTGTACCAATCATATATAATCTATGATATATTATAATATATTATATTATAATTTGTTGTATTACGTGTGGGGGATGCACCCTAATATACAAGCACTGCTTTTTAGCATTCCTCCCCATTCTCAGCATTTCTTACACCTGAGATATTCTGTAAACTTATCTTTTATTATGTATTGTGAAGTAATCTATGTATTGAATTTTAGTGCAGTATTGATATGTTTCTGTTGGAAATGGAAAAATGAATGGATGTGCATGAATAAATGAATTAATGCATTAATCAATCAATCAATCAATCAATCAACCAATCAATCAATCAAAATGAATAATCCTGTGCATTCTTCTGTATCACATCTCAGAAGCTGTCAGCTTAATCTCATCAGCTTTCTTCAATTTCCAAATCTTAAATCCATTTGTAACAACCTGCCAGATCAGGCTCCGATGATATTGGTTCTAATTTAGTGTTGGGCTCACAGATGTGTCCTTCAATGTTTTTTTTTTGGAATGTTTACTTGAGTTCATGCGAACTAAGTCTTCTTCGTATACATCTCCTTGTGTACATTTGCAGCAAAATTTAGTGTTATTCGATTCAGCACCAATGCATAGAAAACTGGTAGATTTCTTTTCAGTCTTGTCTTGCTTGAATTCCGTTTCACAATTTTTCACGTCATCATATAAAGGTCACTTTAGTGCTGTGAAGGGCTGCATGTCTTCTTGATGTGGATGTCTTCTTGACTGAATTTGGATGGTGATGCGGTGTCAAACATTTTTGACGTGAGCGTCTTATCCAAAACCATATTCAACCACTCACGGGACTCTGAGTCGGGAACGCAAAACTTTTCGCACTGAGTTGGCTACTTGACCCCCATTTAAAAAGGAATTCACACATCAATCATGAGTGAAATAATGATTGACAAATAAATAGGTGTAGATGGATTATACTCTACAAAATGTTGTAATACACATCAGTAAGGGAAACAGCCTTGCACTAAAGGTACCTTTGCAGTCTAACAAGCCCGAGGCGACATTATTCGAGGGTGTTTTGGACTGTTTCGAAGCTACCGAGAGTGATGGGTATAACTGCAAAAACAAAACGATGTGGATTATTTCCTTTATAACAAGGTGAAGCTGACCCTTTTTGTTTGATAGATTACCCTCTTCGCGACTATAAAAATATGATGAAAGCTCCCCCGGTCACCAGCCTGACGTGACTGACAGAACATTATAATATAGATCTATAACTAATGACCTCTCATATATAAGCAATTTTACAAGTTTGGCAAAATAAAGGCGTAGTCACGCGTACGCTCTTGTGCTTATAGCCAATCATTGGATTGAGATCGTCTGGGCCCGTTTCATAAAGCTGTTCGTAAAATTGTATACGCATGACCTCACGAACGACTGAAATATAAAGTATACCAATTGATCATGTGTGCCCATTCCCCCCCCCCCCCCCTCATTACGTTTTAACAAAGTACGACATTATGTCAATATTTTTATCTACATTGGGGCAAAAATGTACTTTCAACTAAAAACGTGTGTTACATTGTAAGAAAAAACATTATCATCTGCAATGGGAGGTGGGGGAATCATCGTTTTCTGTCGAGATTCGAAGTTGTGTGGGGAGGGGTTGATCTATTCAATTCAACTCAATTCAATTCATTTATTTTCATTCTTCTTTTTCCAAGAAAACATAACACATAATAAATCTGGAATTACATCATAAACATAAACATTCGACTTTGCAAAGGATGAATGATACAGATAAACAAAAGAATGCATACTGGCAAAAACAAAAATACAAAGTTATGCTTCAGTTGAGAAAAAAAAAAAGAATTGAGAGTTCAAAAAGCAAGCTTGTATGTTATGAACCACTTCGGAAAACACGGAGGATTCTTTCAAAGGGAATGATCAGTACAAGCATGTGTGACCTGCTACGTCTTGCATGGCTCACCCTGATGATGTTTAGATGAGGAAGGGGGCATAGATACGAAGGACTTGGAGAAGAAAACACCGGCATCTTTTTTTTTTTTCATCAATGATATAATATGACAAGTTAATACGAGAAAACAAGTGAATAGAAAGTCTCTACGTTTATTATTCATATAACAATAAAACTGACCTCTAAAGGATTATTAAGAGAGAGAGAGGAAAAAAAAGGTTAACTCACACACCAGGCTTATTATTATTATTACTTTTTTTAATGGAATACAAGCGAAGATACAATATCCATTATGACAACCATCATCATAGTTAGTGAAACTCGCTTGATTGCCAGTCCCTGACAGGACTGGTTGACGGACGAAAGATGGCGCACTTCTACATTGACAGACAGAGCTGCCCCTTTTTGTCATAATAAAGGGCTCTCTGTTGGCAGAGTATACAGTGTTGACGCAGTTACAGGTATAGCTTGATCGATCTTTACGAACTACCGGTATACTCAGTACTCTGCGCGATGTAAAAGACAGAAAGAAAGGAAGAAAAATTAGTGGCAACAATCAGCACAGGACAAGGAACATTTATTGGACGACAGATTTAGGGAGGAGGAAACTGGGGGCTTGAGCCCCCGCCTTCATGCCATGCACATCAATGCAAACCATACACCTAAGGGTGCCTTTGGAAGGCAATTTTGTATTACAATATCTTCCAACTCTTCTTTCCAAAACGAATATTTATCACTACTAACTTTTGTACATTTTGTACAGTTGCTTATTTAAAAACAAAATCCTATTCACTATTTTATACTGAAAATATCTCAACCCATTGTCCAGAGTGAAACGAAATAAAATGTGAGACTAGTAAGTCAATCTGGAATGAAACTTTTTAAAAAATTATAAATGAAGGTTCTAGAGAACAGATAAAGTTTAGTCTGGATAATATTATTTTTGCTTTTAAAGAAAAGAGAAATAACGCTCTAAATTGTGTTGTGATTCTGATTAAGCAACAACTGTTTGTACAAAAGTTAAAAAACAAAGTCCCTAGGTTTAACTCTATGAAGAAAAAAATTATTTAATATTATGCAGATGAGAGATAATATTTATTTTGTATCTGGTACTCTCAGTATATAAGTTCAGTTTAAAGTGGCAGTCACTCCAACATTTGTTTGTGTAAATGTTTACGAGAGAAATGTTAAGAAAACAAAAGAGATTATGATTGAATATTTTGAGTTGTATAATGAAATATAGTCCATGGAGGGCTAAAAAGTTTGGGGAAAAAAGTTTTGCAAAACTAAATTATGCTCACTAACCCTGTAGGATAAAATAGAATAATGAAGAAAAAAAGATAAATAGATTAAAAATAAACATATGAATGAAAACAAATGAAACAATCGGAAGATATAAAGGGGGGGCGAAACAAAACAAGAAAACCCATGACTTTCAAAAGGTTCCATGGGAGGGGGAGGGAGGCGTGGGACGGGGAAAGCATTGATCCTTGAAATGAATAACCACGAGCACTCCAATATTGTTCAAGTCACATTTTAGACACTGCATTTGATACCAAGGAAATAACTTACATTGCAGATTCCTGGTGATATACATTTTTCATCAGTTTATCTTCGTTTTTGTTCATCTTAACTAATATCATTATCATTCAAGATTTAAGATTTGGCTGTAATTCATGTAAGTTATCACACTCTCATTGTGCAGATATATATGTATTGTTATATTGATCATTGTCTGTACCCACAATATCACTGTTAATAAACCACCTGAACATTAGTTGATTGTTTCTTTTGTGCGATCATTCTCAGTGTGATTTTGGTCGTATAAACAAATATTATTATTAGGCCTATTGTTATCTTGGTCAAACTAATCATGACGCACCTAAGCCATTTGATACATAATCAATCATGTCTCAAGAGTATAGAGGAGGATATGCAAGGAAACTTTAATGGCTCACTGTTAGCATGCATACCACTGTATAATATTATTACAATCATTATTTTCCAAGAGAGTTTGTTGAAACTAAAGATTTCTGCATCCCTCCTCAACCCCACCCTTGAAAAAACGAATCATTATTTATGCCTTTACTCTAGCCTAAATTAGAATTAATGATGTTTTGATGTGTTGAAGATTGGTTTGCAGTGACAGGGATAATATTGTGTTAAATTGTTAGTTACGATGAAAATGAACATAGACATTTAATGTAAAAGTTGAAAGACATGCTCGTAGGTATAGGGTGGGCGTGAAATTTATTATTAACATTACGTCTTAAAGAAGACTATCACACACTAGTTTGTGAGAATGTGTGTGTATGTCAAAGAGCTGTGTGTGCATGGTGGGATCGGGAAGGTTGTACCGTATGAGTGTGTGCTGATGATTCCGGTCGATGTCACCGTGCCGTGCGTACTGTACACACATGATCTCGGCACTGGTGTGTCGGTCTGCAAAAGCGGCGATAAAAAGAGACAAGTGCTATCTAGTGACGGTGGTATGGTGCAATCCGGACGGTGACAGTATCACGTCATTGTCCATAATTATCCGGGTTGCTGGTCGATTTAGAGTGAAGCGTAGACTTAAAAATTTTCTCAGTCATCCTAAAATCATTTCCGACAACTTGACGCGTTTTTCTGCTACAGCAGGTGGTAAACGTGCGTACAGAATTGGCCAAAAGAGGTAAGATCAAGAGCACACTCTCACTGACACTGCACTGCACTGCGTGCATGCTACGTATATGATAATAAGAGCCTACTCGTTTGTTCCTGATCAGGTCAGTCAGTCAGTGCAGTTCTACCACATTGCCTTTAGCTAGTTAGGAGTGCAGTGCAATATAACAACAAAAAGTAACGATGAATTCAGTGATCTATCCTAGCTAGACATGCCAACAATACCCCACTAGCCCGTTCTAGCGTTCATAATGAAAGTAATTACTGTCTAGTGGGAGTCTCTGACTTCTGTTGTTGTGCTTGTGTAGTTGTGGTGTACAAATTCCTAACCTTCCTCCAGGCACTACGAATATGTTTGACAATCTAACGTTAGGTGCTGTTATGTAAGTGTTACACATGGCTTTGGCCTTAGCATTTGTCGGATGAGCAAAGTGATGAGGTTAAATTCATGGGCTGTCTAATTTACACTGTACTGTATAGCATGGTGTCAGTGATTGTAGTCGGTGTACAGGTACAGACTACAGTATCCAGCAGACATGCAGCAAATTACCTTCTTGTTGACTTCTATCTCAAAGGTGGTAGATGATCTTCTTGTGCCAGGCCTGTGTTGTGTCCAGTGGCAGTGGCAGTGGCAGCAGATGATTTAGTCTGAACTTTAGTCCGTCAACAGACTTGGTTTTGTTTTGAAGTACCAGATAAAATAGATCCTATTTAATTATCAGATGTGCTAACATCCAGTTTTGAAATGCAGTGGATAACTGTAAGTTGATATAACATCAGTGCTCACATCCAGTTTTGAAATGAAGTGGATAATTGTAAGTTGATATAACATCATCATCATCAGTTTTATAGAGAAGTATTCATTGCTGTTCTCCTTTCAGACTGCTCGGAAAATCATGGCTTCATCTTTAGAGTTTGTTGAGGGAGACAGAGGAGGAAGGATGTCACAACAGGATCAAACCTACGGTAGACAGAACAGCAGAGGGAGATATCCACAAGGCAGCTATGGTGGCTATGGTAGAGGAGGAGGCTACCAGGGGAATTATCAAAGAGATTACCGGGACAGGGGACAAAATTATTATGATGGTGGAAGAGGTTATGGCAGAGATGCTGCACCGTTTGATAGCTATGGACAGGAGCAAGGCTATCGCCATGGCAATTGGCAGACAGATCACTGGAGGACCGATCAGAGAGATTGGGATAGAGCCGGAGGTGAAACAGAGAGGTGGAGATGGCAGGACAGCAGGCAAGACCAGAGAGGGGGGAGGGGAGGGAGGGGGAGGGGCAAGAGGGGTAGAGGTGGGAGGGGCCAGTCGAGGAATCCTCAAATGCAAACAAGAGAAAATCGGGAATACCAGGATTACAGTCAGACAGAAGGAGGTTCAGATTCGCACTCCAGATATCCTCAAAGACCTGCAGACTCCGAGATTGGACAGGACTCATATGGCGGCGCAGACAACACGGGGTATAATGAACGCCATGAGCAGCAGGGCAGGAGGGGTGGTAAGCCGAGAGGGCGGGGGAGGGGAAGAGGAGGGCAGAGAGCAACCCACCCTCAAACTGGTACATCCCAGTACAATCTTCAGTATGGGGAGTCGAATAATCGTGGAAGTGCTGATGGATCAGCCAACTCCAGGCAGTACAAGCACCCAGAGGAGCTTTTCTTTACGCGGCAAACTTCATCAGACAGGGAGTCTGTTGGCAGTGCAGAGTCAAACGCCACTTCTCAAGGCATGGACAAAAGGCGAGGTAACAAGGATCGACCCAGAGGGAAATCCGACCTCAACAGCGGGAACAGATTCAACGACGCGGAGGGTAGGAGCAGGTCGGGATCCAACGCCAGTCAGAAGGGAGAGCGTCAGGACAGAAGGAAAAGCGGGGGCGGTGCGGGGAGGCAATCCGCCCAGGGCCGACAAGTTGCCAAGAAGTACAGCAGCGAGACTCAGACCGGCGCCCTCATTGAGCACCTGACGTCAGGGACCTACGAGTGCCCCGTGTGCTGCGATAGGGTCAGGTGTGAGGCCAGAGTGTGGAGCTGTAAAACCTGCTACGTGGTCTTCCATCTTGGCTGCATCAAGAAGTGGGCTAAGTCACCTGCAGCAACAGCTGAAGGTAATTTTTAATATCTCCTCTTTCTTGTCCAAGAATTGGACAATAATCTCTGCTCTTGTCCATGTATCTCTGCTCTTTCTTGTCCAAGATGACAGTAGATTTATTGTTGAAATATCATCAGCAGTTTTCATGACCATCACTATGTCAGTGGCATATAATCTAAAAGATAGTTGGGAGACAAAAAGGATACATTTCAGTGCTGTTTCAGAACAGAGGGGCATTGATGTCAGATATTAATGGAGCTTCACTTTTTAATTTTTCTGCTTGTACACCGGTTTCTGGAAAGAACAGACTAGTCACAAGTCACATGGCTGATAGCTCAGTTTTCATTAACTTTTTTACTGTGCTGCAGAGGGTAAAAGTATAAATCACCATTCAACTTCCCAATCATGCATTTGAGCTTTTTCAAAACACAGAGCACTAGCATCGTAGTGTCCTCTCAGCTCAAGTGACCTGTGCCTGTAATAGGTATGTCAAAAACCTGTGTGGTATGGTCTGTTTTGTTTTGTATTCAAAGATGAAGAAATGTGCAGCATAAAATCCATTCCACAGTGCTATAGTTTCACTTCAAATGAGACATTTAGCATTTCATTTCATATACCTTCAGGTACTGATGGCTGGCAATGCCCGGCCTGTCGTGGGGTGGAAATCAAGATCCCGCACGTCTACTTCTGCTTCTGCGGCAAGCAGCGAGAGCCCCCCTGGGAACCTGGGGAGACACCCCACAGCTGTGGGGAGGTGTGTCGTCGCAAGCGCCCCACCTCCTGCCCCCATCCCTGCAACATTCTGTGCCACCCCGGCCCTTGCCCGCCCTGTCCCTCCAATGTCCAACAGAAGTGCTTGTGTGGTGAGTTGTGTTTGGTGATCAAACATTAATTTTTGTTTTCCCTTTTTGTTAGTAAGGATGTAGGCAGGTAGGCAAAGCATTCATTTTGACAATGTGTACCGGCATAATTTTTTTTTTTTCTTGGGGGGGGGGGGGGGGGAGGGAGGGGGGAAGAGTTCTGTCTTTCTATGAAGAGTTCATCCAGTCTGTGAAACCCCTGGATATCAAGAAGATAAACAACCTGTCTGTATTGTCTAGGACAGGTAGAGCCACAGAACTCTGCCTGCTTTTGCTTAGAGTCTGTGTGTCAGCCATAACAGCAAAGAAACTAAAGTCAAGACTTAAAACTTGTTTGCCAGTTTGTATGAGTAAATCCATCATAAGAATGAAGAAAATGGTATAAATTTGTAGATATATCAAGGCTGCACACTGGCACTGGTTCGCCGGTCCAGACCAGTAAAAAATCACTGTTGGACCAGTAACTTTCTCAGAAATGGACCAGTAAAAAAATGGAAAAACTGGGTACCTACTGGTTCGACCTATCCATTGGACCAGTAGAAAAAAAAAATGGGTTAGTGTGCAGCCCAGAATATGTTTTGAGTGGGCTATTTTCATAACATACAGTGTATGTTGAAGTCGATACACGCAAAGACATAGTTTTGTAACCAAGATGGCAATTTGGGGTTTCCCCTTTCAATGCTATTTTCTGCTACTTCACTGTTGTTTGGAGTCAACATGTTGGAACTTCCTTCTGTACTTGTTCAAATGTCACACATCTCTTTCCTGACCAAGGGCCTTGATTCACCAGTGGTATTCATTACAGTCTGTTTGTTGTTGTTATTGTTGGGTTTTTATTGTGGGGGGGGGGGGAGAATTATTTTTTAAGATGCACATGGTATGTGCAAAGGTTAAAAGTAATTCCTCCTGATTCTTGATCCCGCCACACAGGCAAGACACAGCAGACAGTGCGATGTGGCAGCCAGAAAGAGATACGTTGCCAGCAGCCGTGTGAGAAACTCCTCAACTGTGGCAGCCACTCTTGCCAGGAGATCTGCCACTCGGGACCCTGCCAGCCCTGTGAGGAGGTGGTGGTGCAAGGTACATATCTGTGATTTTTTAAAGTGCAGATCAACTCCACGACCATGACATCATCACTCTCATCTGATTTGCATAATGTGTTTTGCAACCAATATTGTGATTCAATGAATACACTGGTAATGTTTGAATTCAGTAACTTTCGTATTTTATGTCAGATTTTGATAGAGCGTTTATATACAGCTCTGTGTATCTGATTGTACTTTATTGGCTTCAACTAGAACTTTAAGCGCAGGTGCAACATGTGCAAGGATACATTGTGCTTCCACACATATACATGTATGTATTACACTCAGCTTCACACAGTCCTGTTGTCATTTTCCTTTTGCTGGTAAGACTATTCTACCACTTACGGTTTATAAATCGATTATTATACAGGTTGTATCTAACGTTTGTCAAATTATGCATGGCTATCATTTTATTCTAGCTTGATATTCTTTCTGTGAGAAATGCGTTGTACACCATAGCTTTTGACAACCCCTGATGAATTTTTGCCTCAATGTAACTACTTTGTCGATGATTAGAAGTGTAGGTGAATATGAAAAAAGAATGGATGTTCTGGATACGCAAAGATTTTTAAGAGTACGCTGCACATCTAAATGACATCCGCATCGAAAATTAAGAGGGACATTTGATTCATTTATGGTCAGTTGTTCAAGGCTTACATGTAGCCAAGGATGCCCCCCCAAAGTAAGTCACTGTCAGCCCCTCCTCCCTGAGTCCTAAACTAGTGGTGCATTGATTCTCCTGCGTTTCCATGGTAACCCATTCTCCTCCAGCCTGCTACTGTGGAAGAGCCAAGCGAGAGGTTGCGTGCACAGAGGAGACTGCGAGGGAGAATCCGGCTGGGAGCTACTCCTGCATGACGGTCTGCGGCAGGTGAGTCCCATTTCTCAAATTGGACCTCGGAGGCAGGAGGGGTCACTTGCACTCTTTCACACACACCCCCCCCCCCACCCCCGTACAAAACAAGATGGAATAAAAGCAAACAAACAAACAAAAACTTACAACAAATCAAACCCAGTGAGTCATCAAAAAGTATGTGTAAGAAAAAGTATTGAATGAATTAGCAACAAGTGGACTGATGATTAAATGAATTCATCAATGAATAAGTTAATAAGTGATTTTTTTTTTTTCCAGTGAATGTACCTATGGACGAGGACGAAAACAAACATCTTAAATTGGCTAAGGAGTGTTTTGTCTATGACTTTACAGGAATGAATATGAAGTGATTAAATCAATTTGTTGCTACAACCTGATGTGATGTTTGATATTGTGCCCATGGGAGTGGAATTAATCCTCCAGTTCTCCTTGTGTTCCTCCTACTTCTTTCTTCCTGCTTTTTAATGTTCGTGTGCATTCCAATGGCACACATCAGCAAAAGGAAATAAGCCAAGAAATTTACAATTAGACTGTACAATTGCCATAGTGAATATGAACTTTTTTTTTGTAACCATCATCACTTATCTATTGCATTCATTACAACGTTTTTGTATTGACATATAATTTGAAACTTGATTTGTAAACAATCCTCTAGAGCAGAGCACTATGAGTTATGTTACCACAAAGTTCATCATGTTCATGATATTTTATATGACGGTTGCCCTTAATGCATTGAGTCTTTGACCAACCTTTAACCTTTTAATGCATGGATTTGTTTGACAGGACACTGGACTGTGGTCACCACAGCTGCGAGGATTTCTGCCACCAGGGCCCCTGCGAGCCGTGCGGTCTGGACCCCGCCCGCATCACCCACTGCCCCTGTGGTCAGACCCCCCTCTCACTCCTTGAGGGCGGGGCTGAGAGGACCGCGTGTACAGACCCCGTCCCCACCTGTGACAAGAAATGCGGCAAGATGTTTCCTTGCGGAGGAAGAGGTCTGTATCAGAACATCTTTAGTGATCATGATAACCCTTTCCTTCAATTTTTCTTTCTTTATTTCACTCTCTCTCTCCCTGTGCAGTAAAGGTTTATGTGATACAAAGTAGGCCCTACTTCGTCTTCGTAGAAGTAGTCTGCTTCCCTTCAGACTTGAGAATTTTTGCAGAACTTACACAGTTTGTGCCATTGGACAGGGCATGATGTGCTAATATTATGTATAAGTATCATGAATGCAGAGGAGAATATACCTGAAGGAGAAAATCATATTCCATCAGCACAGTGGAGCAACAGGGAGATATGTGAAGAGTTTGTTTGCAAAAACCTGAAAGTCCATATTTGCCAAATGGAGATATTTGCAATTAAAGGTCAAGAAAAATAAAGAGAATAATAAGAAAAGTTTTGCTTCTTTTGACCATAACTTCAAAAATGTACCTTTATATGTAGTGACAAATATATCATTTAAAAGGTATTATTTTGTACTTTATGACAGAGACCGTACTTCGAAATCTTAAAAAATGGACTTATTGGTTTTTGCGAACAAACTCTTCATATCATGTCCTTTGAATGTCCGCTGATTTGAAGTCACAGGTATCATCTGAAAGGACTTTCTGTTTTGAGAAAAATCAGGCTTTTCTGCCATGAACAATGAATCATGTTTCAGCTGTACTTCACTGATGTGTCTTACAGTGCTCAATATTTGGTTTCTAGATGTGCGATAAATCACTGCTACTACCATCTATTATTCTTTTGAGCGATTCTGTTTCCATACACTTCTTACACATAGATACACACAAGTGTGAACAGACGTGCCACACCGGTCCGTGTCCACCCTGTGAGCAGACGTCCATGATCAAGTGCCGGTGCGGTCATCGCATCGTCGATGTGGCCTGCAGCGAATTGCAGGCAGCAGTGAAGGCGGAGGGCGGTATGGCGCCCCCATTGTGCGACAGGAAGTGCACCAAGAAGAAACAGTGTGGACGGCACAAGTGTGGCCAGCTGTGTTGTGTGGTGAGCAGTGCAAGCCTTATATTCTCCCAGAAATTATATTAGCTTCTGGGAATCTACACCCTATACCACTGTATAAGCAAATGCATCTGTGTAGATTCCTCATATTTCATGTATATTACTGTATATCTTGTATTTGTTGTCTAAATATGACTATTTGTGCATTTGATTCTTGATATGTTTATAGTTGGAAAAAATATGATACATGGAACAATAAAAACAAACAATTCAAAGCAAACAAATCATCAGTGTAGTCAAGATTGACAGTTTGTCCTTTTCATGTGGGTAAATTTTCAGTTCTATTTGTTTTTTAGAGTAAAGTTATTAATGTTATTTGTCAAATGAAAGCAGTAGGCCTAATGTTATATTGATGTTGTGCTACAAAACAAACAAGCACCAAGGGACAATCAGATTTTAATCCCCTTACCAGTATGAGGCAATGTGGGTGAGATGCCTCATCTATAGACGTCACCACTTCCGCCAGTAGACTTGAACCACAAGCCTCTGAAGTTTAGAGTTGTGTTCGTATCCTACTGAGCCACAAGAGCACCTCAACTGTCGTACCATTCTGCAAACAAGGTACATGTATCTAACTTTGTGAATACTTCTCCTTGGCTCATTTGACAGGAGGAGGAGCACCTGTGCCTTCAGCAGTGTGGGAGGAAGCTAAAGTGTGGTATACACACCTGTGAGGAGCCATGTCACATTGGAAACTGCCCTCCGTGTCTGCATGCAAGTAAGTCACCCCTCTCATAAACTTAATGGACATGGTAGCGTAGGGGCACCAGGGAGTGGGAAGGCTGGCCCAGCTCGGATATCTTTGAGAATCCCTATAAAGAATTGTTTACAGCTTTATCACTGATCTGTATAAGTACACACACAGCTGAAGAATTTAGTTAACTGAGGAGCATATGCTTTAATGCATGTATTTGCTGTGCCAAAGCGAACCGAGCCAAAAGTGGACCACTTCCCAATGTGCTCCAAAAGCGTACCAAAATGGTACCAGAAGTTGGCATGTGAAGAATGCACGTAACACACACACATACGTCATCATGCAAAGATATCATTCTCTTTGCTCGGGGAAATCTGTAAGTAGCTTAAAGGGGCATAGTCCCGGTAGTGTAGAGGGCACTGTTGATGATACTGCCGATCACCGTTAGCATTGATACAAAGATTACCGAAGTTGAGCTGTCATCAAGAGTAAAGTGCGTAGCTGTTGCTAAATATCGTTGCCTTCGTTGTCTTCTCTGCGCATCGTGCTGTCTGTAGTAATGCCAGGGTGCGTGCTTATGTGCTTGTTATTATGACATCACAAAAGAAGTTTGCTAAAGCTGTCATCCCCCTCAGCCGAATCATGAGCCGAACTGTGATCCGACCACTGACTACAGTGAATCGGACTTCTTCGGACTTGGAGAAGTGGGCCAAAGTGTAAGCGCTAAAGAGGAGTCGATAGCGTAGGTCTCTATAGGAAACTTGCGCCGTGTGCCCGCGTACGCATTTGACTAAAACACCGGGACCATGCACCTTTAAACGTGCCAGGTGAATGACTTTGTTGGTACATAATGTGTGACCCCCACTTATGAGATACACTTTCTTCACAGAGTGCTTGAACGCTTCAAATCTGGCACAGCACAATATTGTACACCATAGTTTTGTTCTGTTTGGTTCGCTTTTGAGCACTCGAACGCACCCGAAGACCATTTTCTCACAGACCTGATGTATGATTGATGTATGCCACTCCTACTTTCATTAACCTCCAGGTTTTGATGAGCTGACCTGCCACTGTGGCACAGAGGTTATGTTTCCCCCGATCCCCTGCGGGACCCCGCCCCCGGAGTGCCGCCAGCTGTGCAACCGGCGGCACGACTGTCAGCATCCTGTCAGGCACCATTGCCATAGCGACGAGAAGTGTCCGCCTTGCGTCGAACTGACCAGCAAGACCTGCATTGGAGGTCACGAGGTAACAGCTCTTAGAATTTCTCATCTTTTCACTATCAGTTTTTATGACAGTAATTCTGAAAAGAGAACTAATCATGATAGTAATAATGATGATATCAATGACGATATCAGGACTGATAGTGGTGAATGTAATAACTGCATTTATTCTTAGGAGGCAGTACATACCTATGTGCGAGTATGGAGCATTGTGGTGTGATTAAGAATCCTGTTTGTCATTAGTGAGGGTGCATAGGATTGTAACTGAGTCCATTACTGAAACTGCCAAAAATGTTTGTGCAAATCTACATTTTTATACTAGTGGCTACTGAGTACTTGTAAAGTGCACAGGTCCATCTTTTGGAATTTTGTGTGTTTTCAATTTTGCGGAATCAAAATATAAGATTATGCTGCATATATCAATTTTTAAAAAAAGAATAAAAAACTTGCTTGCTTTATTTTTATGCTAGTTTCTTGTTTAAAAAAAATTTGAAATTGTCCACTTTTACAGTATATGTGTAATCTGGAATGACCTTAGATGCAGTGTCATGCAGCCATTTTAAGTATACACTGTACCCTCTCCCTTAAAGGGGATGGCTAGTAACTGATCAGTGGGAATCAGTGGGAATGCTGGGGGATGATTGTTCCAATTCTTGTGGGATTCATTTAAGAGTACATTATATATCTATTGTTGTGTGAAAATTATTTCCTTCAGAATAGTCTCATATTCAAGTAATGTGCAGTTTAATGTTTCCAGGCCCGTTAACGATTGCCCCGTCACTGTACAGGCATGCTAACCTGGAAACACTGATCAGTTACTAGCCAACCCCTTTAAAAAGGAAAAAATAAAATCTAGTATTACTATGAAAGTTACAAGGAGGAAATGACATTCACATCACCTACAGTTGTAGTCCATTGTCCAACCATTTTGTCCATTGTGACCCTTTTGGCACTCAGGTCCGCTACAACATTCCATGCCATGTCCAGGGGATATCCTGTGGACGTCCATGTGGCAAACAGCTTCCATGTGGCTACCACTCGTGCCTCAAGACATGTCATGCAGTAAGTCCTGTGACCACAGATGCCAAATTTCTGCAAACTTAGATTTTGGTCCCAGTGACTGTTATCATAAATTTGTGATTTCTTGCCTTGTGTTTGTGTTGATGCTTCCGTGTGTTGTCAGTGTTTGTGCTTGTGCTAGTGTGTTTGTTTGTGTGAGTCTGTTTGTGTGTGTGTGCTTGCGTGTTTGTTTGCATTTACAAATTTGTATGCTTTTGTGTGTTTATGACTGTGATTCTCTGTGTGTTTGTGTTTGTGATTGTGTGTGTGTATTTTGTGTTTGTGTTTGTGTCTGAATTTTTGGCCCTGGTCATGATTGTACATGTAGTTTTGTACGTGTTTGTGTTTTGAAAACTACATGTATACGTATCTTGTCAATGCCTGTGCTGCTTAATGAAACTAAGACATCGCCAAAAATAGGATAAACAATGTGCAGATGAGATTGCTCAGTTACAACAAGCATCTTCAATTTATTTCCAGGGGGAGTGTAACCCTGAGTGCAAACAGCCCTGTAAAGTGCCTCGACCAGACTGCGGACACCCCTGTGGTGTCACATGCCATGTGGGATGGCCCTGCCCTCAAATCACCTGTAAGGCAAAGGTGAGTAGATTTAATCATGACGGGGGAGATCCAGAGAACTGAGACCCTCTAAGATTGTCCATATGTGACCGTGCATCACAAAACAAACAAAAAGTTGCATGCGTTGATTTTGTGTGAGGACTTACACAAATAAGTGAAATGGGTCAACCTCAATAGTTTTTAGTTTTTCATATTTTCTGAAAGACCAAATCTTGTTCTTTATTGTGCTAAAGTTTGGGATCATAAAACAGTCAGGAAATTGTGTTTTTAGCAGTTTTTCTTGAGCACTTCTTTGAAGAGCACTGTGAGAAGGTGTGTCTTGAAGAGTTCTCTTTTCATTTCTTCAAAACCCTTTGCACATTCTTAACTTTCAACCCTAATAAAACTTTAGGAAGGATGATGCTACTGCTTTGAAAGTTGGCAGTAATCATGGACAAAGGATGTTTATAAAGCATGCCCAATTTCAGCTTAATCTGATAATTTCTTAATTGTCTATTCTCCGATGGTTTGCGTCCTGTTTTTTGTCACATTCATCGCACAGCTAGCACGGATTGCTAAAGATTAAGCGCTTGAATAGACCCTGTACTTCTTTTCTCAGTTCACACTATTCCACAGTGTGTGCATTTTTCCCAATATTTAGATAGGTTAGGAATGTCCATTTGAGCTGAGTTATACATCATTTTAAAGCTTAGAGTCTGCTCTTTCAGAATCTGCCCTTAACTAAAAATCCGTGTGTGGCGACTTCTTGTTTTTGTGATGCAGGGTCACATATGTTAAAGTGAGTACTTAAAGTTCGATGTACATGTAGGGATGATTGCATAATGTAGTGGCTATCATTAGCTGGGTTCATTACATAGACACTTATGCATTTCAGCATTGTTGATAATGTAGAGAGCAGAGAGAAGTGCCATGAATCTCTCTCACCCCCTCTGGACTCTCCACTTCACAGGTGAAAATGACTTGTCCGTGTGGTAGACGCAGCCAGATGATGGAGTGTCAGGCCAGTGGGAATGATACCATCACCAAGGCCATGCAGAAGTGAGTCTCCCAGTGAACAAGAAACTCCTTTCATTTTGATATGCCGATGATGATGATGATGATGATGATATGATGGTGGTGATGATGATGATGATGGTGATGGTAATGGTGTTGATGGTGATGGTGATGGAGATGGTGATGGTGATGGTGATGGTGATGGTGATGGTGATGGTGATGGTGATGGTGATGGTGATGGTGATGGTGATGGTGATGGTGATGGTGATGGTGATGGTGATGGTGATGGTGATGGTGATGGTGATGGTGATGGTGATGGTGATGATGATGATGATGATGATGATGGTGGTGATGATGATGATGTTGGTGATGATGATGGTGATGCTGTTGATGATGGTGATGATGCTGCTGCTGCTGCTGATGATGATGATATGATGGTGGTGATGATGATGATGATGATGGTGATGGTAATGGTAATGGTGTTGATGGTGATGTTGATGGTGATGGTGATGGTGATGATGATGATGGTGGTGATGATGATGTTGGTGATGGTGATGGTGATGGTGATGATGGTGATGCTGTTGATGATGGTGATGATGGTGATGATGCTGCTGCTGCTGCTGCTGCTGATGATGATGATGGTGATGCTGTTGATGATGATAATGATGGTGATGCTGTTGATGAAGAAGGTGCTGTTGATCAAGATGAAGTTGATGGTAGTGGTGTTGGTAGTAATGATGATGGTAGTAAAGGCGATGGTGATCAGATAGAGGCAAAGTAGAAACAACAACAGCATTCATGAGCCTCAAGAGTTTAATGATGATAACAACAACAATAACAAAGGACTTCTTGTATTTATGAAGAGCTTACTGATAAATAACCAGCCATTTTTATCTTTTTAGAAGTCATCAGAAAAATGCTGCAAAACTTTTATAACTATTTCAGTTCACTATCATGTAGACATGCAGTACCTTTTGTGCCTTTGTGATATGTGTTTATGTCAGATGTCCACACAGTCAATGTTCAAATGAGATTGTGCAATTATCCACCTAGTCCAAGTTTACTCTGTGATTAAACTGTGTTACCCATAAATTATAGTATTGTTTTTGACAGTGTGTAGACCTCCTGCACGCTCTGATGAAATAAATGACAAAGAGTGCTCAGTCATCACTTTCTTTGATATATGATTTTCTAAACCTTGTTCCCGTCCCCCAGGTTGACCGTGTCCAAGCTTGCTGGTAAGATCCAGACCCTTCAGCAAAATGAAGATCTGGACATTCGTGACATGACAGGTGCCAAGGGGTCTGTTAGGGCTAGCAGGTAAGCCCCTCTGTGAGTCTTGCCCTACCTACTATTTTTGACCTGACTTTTGTTGTGATTGATTCTGATATTTCTTGTAAACTCTTGGGGTGCATTTTCCTGTGTGTTATTAGTTGAGTTTTTACATTTACACCATGTATCTGTGCCAAATGCATTGGTTATTTGACGATTCACAAATGTCCTTCACGATTAAATTTTGCATGTTATACAATTTCTTTGTAATCATGGTCAACATAAGAATGACTTGATGTATATGTTCATAAAATTTGGATGGCCTGTGTTTGGCTGTGCAGAGAAGAATACCTCAGTTTGTTGATCATGATTTCAATGATCTCTCTGACAAGATTATGGGCCAGACTTTCACATTAATGCAACCTCCCTCCCCTCCCCCCCCCCCCCCCCCAAAAAAAAAAAGAAAAAGAAAAAGAAAAAAATAATAATAATAAAATCAGTAGGCATTTGCCAAAAGAAAAGTACTCATCTGTTTTGAATAAAGCTCACAATAATGTTAGTGATGAGAGTTGTTTTGTTTTGTTTTTTATTCTGAGCCAAATGGGAAAGTCAAAGGAATGTGCAGTACATGTAAGGGGAAGATATGTGAAAGGGAGTTGTGGCTGGGTAAGGCAAACATGCGCACATTCTGTTACGTTATTCCACCTTGATATGTGAAGTTACTATTGCCCTTGATCACTCTGTGTGGTATTGTTTACTGTTAACAGGCTTCAGTGTGATGAGGAGTGCAGTATCCAAGAGAGGAACAGGTTTGTGTCTCTAAATTTTACTTGAAATATTCATGTCAGGGGCTGCAAAACGTTGCTCTCCCATAACATATGATTTCTATGTAAACAAAGGCATTGAATGACCTAGCTCCATGCTGAGTTTTCAGTCAAACTAAAGGGAACCTGCAGGACAAATACTTTCAGAGAAGAATCAAACTTTATTGCCTGAACTTATAATCTACGTGTTCTGGTTTCTTAGTGACAGTGTCCGATGAATTAATTTGTTGTTAGAATGTAACTCATTTCACATGATATAAAAGAAGTATATATGTTTGATGAGCACATACAGAACAGCTTTTATCACCAAGGGGAAACTCATCCTATTCAGCTGTCTTCCCCCCCCCCCCCCCCCCCCAAAGTCTGATGCTATTGCAGAAGGTGTGTTACATGCTGGTCAGAAAGTCTTCACAGGTTCCTGTGTTGTTGGATACTAGTTTAACTTGTTGAGGAAGGACTGATTTTGCTACAACACGCAACCTCCATAGACACTTGCCCGAGTATACTTGTGACTCGTCCTCAATGGATTAAAGGGATGGTATGGTATTGGTTTAGATGAGGATTCAGCTTTTATTTTTTTGTGACATGCTCAGAAACCAATTTATAAATGTTAAATTTGATGAAAATCAGGTTTGAAATGGCTGAGATATCCAAAAACTAAGTAAATCCGTGTTTTATCTGTGTTTCCTTGACATAGACGCCTTGCTGAGGCCCTTCAGATTAAGAATCCAGACCTCTCCTCCACCATCAAGACTACCAACTACAGTGACTTCCTCAAGGAGCAGGCCAGGTCAGTTTGGGGAGACAGACCTCATACTTAATATGATACTGTGAAAGAAACTTCTGCAATATTGTGTGTGTGTGTGTGTGTGTGTGTGTTGTTGTTGTTTTGTTTTTTTCCTGGAGAAAGAGAGAGAGAGAGGGGGGGGGGGGGGGGACACTGTTCCCGTTTCAATGAAGCTCATGTGTTTATGAGTTTGTGAGTGAGAATATTTCTGTACATATTTGAATACATTTTTAAAAATCTGCACTGTGAGATATTCCATTTAAATAGTAGGCCAAACCTTTAAAATTTGTCTTTGATGGCAGTATTTTTCTTTCACCTATACTCTCGGCATTTTCGACTGTTTGCCAAGCAAACAGTATAAATTTGGTCAATTTCTCGAGATGCAAATGAAAGCATCAGAAAGGCCATGCAGTACCACAGAATAGGTAAGAAAACTAATCTTTGTAGACCAACATATATTTATAGCATTCAATTTGTGACTTTCATTCATGTATGGTTCCATAACAGTTTTTAATAGTACTGAAAAATTGACATGACAGGCTTTTGGTACTACTACTGAAGGTATCTTGAAGATATGTTTTTGTCAGTGTTTGTTTGTTTGTGTATTTGTTTGTTCCAAAATAACTCAAAAAGTTGTGAATGGATTTGAATGGAAACTTGCAGGAAAAGTTGATAATGACACAAGGAATAGATTATTAAATTTTGGTAATGATCCGGGAATACATGTATGAATTTATGAAGGATTTCTTATCTTTTGGCAAATAGGGTCAATGAACTTGGGGCGTTCAAGCTGCGCGTACTTGAGGTTTGCATACGCGCACTGATGCGAGTGCTCTGCTCAAGGCGCGGCGCGCAGCGGGAAGCCAATGAGGTAAATGCTCGGCTTCGTTATCATTGGGAAATTGGACGATTTTCAGCATGCATGTACGGGTGGAAATGACCTGCTTGGCGGAGGTCTGCGCGCTCTGAGTCCTTTCTTCTCGATCTATTTGTTTTATTTTGATGTATTTTTTGTTGAGAATTTACATGAAAAGATATAGAAATGAAATGAAATAAAGAGTATTATTCAAGGACTTTGTTATGAATGTATTACTGCACATTGTGACAAATAGCAGTATAATTACTAAAATGTTTCTGTTGGACAATAATGAATAAGGTAAGAAATGTGAGTTTTTGTCCATGTCTATTTTCTGAAATTTAAACTGATTTTCTCTGTTTATTCCTTTATTCACAATAAGCTACAGAAAGGGTATCCCCCCCCCCCCCGTCCCCATTTCGTCTGATGCTGCTACTTTAGATTTCATGTCTATACTTTATTATATTCATTGTTGTTGTTGTTGTTTTTTCGCTGCAGGAAGCACCAAGGCTTTGTAGCTGCAATTGAGAAGGAATTATCTGCTCTTGTAGTGTCTGCAAAGAATGTAAGTAAAAAGGGATGACATCATTTATTCTTACAATCAGTGTTTGGGATTGAATTTACTGTTAAATTTGACATTTTTCTGTGAGTAGGTTCTCGCACTCAGCCTGGTAAGATGAATTTCTCATGTTTGTAATGCCATAGAATCAAAATGCGAATTACTAAATTGCATAGAACAAGGAAACAAAATTTTTCCTTTATAATCGTGCTCATTTCATATTTGGGATATGCTTCAATATTTCCACCCTGCAAAATTACTACCTGAAAATGAAAAATTTCCCATGATTTTGCAAATGAAAAAAAAAAAGAGATATCTCTTTGATGAATATAAACAACTATTTTATTGTAGTGCAACATGCACTCGGCTTCGCCTCGTGCATGTTTCACAATTGTAAATACCCTCGAGTGCGCTACATCTCCACTAACGCACTCTATCCTGTGCATCATTTGTACAAGTGTATAATATGATATACAGTGTATGATATGATATATGATGTGATGTAATGTGATGTGATGCGATGTGATATATTATATCATATTATATGAGTATTTACCGTCTGCTCATTCATGGAGACAGACATTCAATTTTCACTGGTGACATATTAACAACAAAAAATATAGTACTCAAATACAATCATTCAAACTTGTATGCAATTACACACATATACATAATATATTGTTACATACATGTACGATTACAAGGATCATCATTACTCTTATCAAATTTCAAAAACAGACTATTTAAACCTGCACTTAGAACCCAATTAAAATTACCCTGTTAGTACTACTTACCACATAACTAACCACAATTAAAACACATTTTATAAACATAAATGTGTGTTTATCTCTGAAATCCAACATTCCAATTTCCATGATGACTAGCAGCATGTATAGATTTCCTGTCTTTTTTAATGAATCACAAAAACTATTTCACACTCACCTCCCTCTCTCTGTTTCTTGTACAGTCCAAGCAGTCCAGCCGCAGTCACGCCTTCCCGTCGATGATTCGCAACCATCGCCGCATCATCCACGAACTAGCCGAGTTCTACGGCTGCGAGTCGGAGAGCTACGATGAAGAGCCAAAGAGGAACGTCGTCACCACGGCGAAAAAGTGAGTCTGCTGTCCCAGGTTGATCATCTGTATGTCGTTTTCTCCAGTACAAGCATCATTTTATTCATGTGATCCTTTCCCAATAATATGGATGAGTTCAATAATTAGTTGAATAATAAAAAAACAACAACTGGAAAACAAACTCACTGTTGCAACATTTCGCCAATTATCAATTGGCTTCTTTGGTTTTTGATTCTCATTTTTATTTTTTTTTATTCAACTAATTATTGATCTTGTACTTCGACTCGATGAATGAGCAGAATTTACATCAATATGGATGAGAGTAGTAGCACTTTGTAATACCTTTTTAAGTAAATATATGCTTGTCAGAGTATGCACTAGTCAGAGTGCAGTATATATTGTACAAGTTTTTATACTTTAAGATATATTTCTACGGGGCTTAATTACAGTGTTGTACTTTAATTATATATGCCATCCCACAAAACGGGGTTTGAGATATTCATTCTGTGATGGTTAATGAGTATGAGCATGTAAGAATGTGTGAGATGTGTCTCTTGAGAGAAAAATCTTTGAAAAGTGAAGTACAGCTGTACTGTAACTACTGTATCCACCATATATCTCAGGAGATTTTTATTATTGAAAATTTTACAAGCCAGGGCCCTGTTTCATAAAGCGGTTTGTAAAGTTACGAACAACTTACGAGCGACTGGTGATCAATTTTGATGTGCTATACTTATCAGAATTTCCATAATTCAGCACAAGAACTGATCACCAGTCGCTTGTAAGTCGTTCTTAACTTTACAAACAGCTTTATGAAACACCCCCCGGGTGCTATTCGTGATTACAAGAACATGCAAAGATATTGTCTCTGATCCCAACAAGAATGCAAAGTGCGCACATACAGTACAGAGTACGTACTGTGTATTGGTACGCAGAACACAGTACATGAACAAGCTGCGAAGTAATGCATTTGTACTGTATTTCACGTTCGTGAATTTTGCAGCCAACTCGCAGAATTGTGGGGAAGTCCCGATTCGCAAAAAGTTAGGCTTGCTAAATATATGGCATACGCAGTGATTTTTTGTGTTTGTTTCCTGACACTGATGCCTCCTCCTCTATCCACCAGGGGTAGGTGTTTTATGCCAGCCATGACACTGACTGCCGTCATCCAGAGAGAATTGAACCCCAGGGCCCCTCTCCCGATCCCCCATCACAGCCAAGAGGACGAAATCAGGTAAGATCCAGCTGCTTTGATACTTATTAACCCATTGTGTGCCATGGTGCAAACTCCCTGTATGCCACATTATTACCTCCGCCAAGCAAGGAGTAGTTTTAAGTGCTAATTGGTGTTTGTTTGTCTGTTTGCAAAATATTAAACTCGAAAAGTTGTGAACGGATTTGAATGAAACTTACAGGAAACGTTGATAATGACACAAGGAATAGATGATAAAATTTTTATGGATTTTTAAAGGATTTTTCTATCTTTTAGCATATAGGGTCAAATAACTTGGAAGTTCTAGCTGCGTGTTCTGGAGGTTTACATGCACATACTGTATGCGCACTGAAATACATGTTCTGCCAATGACATAAACAAAAGGCTTCTATATTGGGAACTTGCATGCATGTTTTGTGAAAATGAGGTGCTGGCTTGGTGGAGTAGTTCTGAGACAGCAATGCCATGAGTGCTTTTGGTGAATATTCTGATTTTCAAAGCCATGTGAGCTTTCACAGAAGTGGGTGTGCTAGAATTGCAGTGCAGCAAAGTTGCAGAGAACATTGCAAGCTTTGCTCTGATGTAAATTTTATGACAACGCTGTGGCTATGACACTTTCAATGTACTGAAGCATAGTGCAATTTTTCAATCAGTTCGTGCACAGTCGTGCATTGGAACAAGATTGAATAAGCAAAGTTATTAGAAGTCATTGAGGTTGCATATGTTTTCATTAAAATAATTGTATGCACAACACATGAAATTTTAGGAGAAGGGGAGTCAAACGCTGTGTGACTCATTCAACCTTAGAATACCATTACTTATAGAATCTTAAGTGATGGTTTCACTGTACCATTTTTTTGACATTACTCTCCTCACAAGTCAAACATCTTGTGGAGTTTCTCATCCAACACTTGCATGCTCATGCACTTAAATTTACATGAAATTTCTTATGGCATGTAAATATATGAATATATACGTACATGTGTATATGTGTGTGTGTATATATATATATATATATATATATATATATATATATATATATATATATACATATTTTTTTTTTTTTTTTTAACTGTAACATCCAAATATTGACTGGAGTAAGTACAATTGTAGATCTGTATACTGTAAAACATGATATATTCGCGGCACAAAATATTCGCGAATTGGAGCCGACGGCCTTTTTCATGGCATGAAATTTTCGCGAATTGCCACAGGCGTTCAATGCGTATAGTGCAAACAAGAAATTTTGCGTGCATTTTAATTTCGCGAATCTTGGCGCTCGCGAAATTCGTGAAATTAAAATGCATGCGAACTTTCCTTGTTTTACAGTACCATGACAACTTTAAATCAAGATATTTGTGAATTAGCTTTGTTGGGAAAACCTTTCACTTTTTGCTCTTTCCTTTCATCACAAGTTTGTTTCTTCATCAAGATGGCAAAATTTATAGAAGCTAATAGATCACCTCTCCATTTAATGATTAATATCATTTTCCACTCAAATGATATGTCAATAATCCCTTTAGTCCACAATTGTGACCGTGCACCACAAAACGAACAAAAAGTCGCACACACTGGTTCTGTGTGAGGACTGAAAATAGATGAAATGGGTCAACTTAGCCAATCTTGACTTTTTCATATTTTCTGAAAGAGCAAGTCTTCTTCTACATTATGTTAAAATTTGGGATCATAAAACAGGCAGGAAAGTGTGTTTTATAGCAGTTTATCTCGAACTGTTTTTGGTAGAATAGTGTGATTAGGTTTGTCTATAGAGTCCCCTTTTCACTTCTTAAAAATCTTGGTGAACACACTCTTCACTTTCAACTCAAATAACTTATGAAAGGATGATGCTACTGCTTTGAAAGTTGAGATTAATAATGGACAGAATGTGTTGATATGGCATGCTCAGTTTCAGTTTAATCTGATAATCCCTTCATTATTGTTACTCTGGTGGTTTACATCCTGTTTTTTGTCCCATTCATCGCACAGCCAGCATGGCTTGGTAAAAATTTAGCGCTTCAATAGACATGGTACTTCTGAGCCTCTTTTCTCAGTTCACACTTTTCCCCGAGTGTGTGCTTTCTTTCCAATATTAGGATAGGTTAGGAGAGTCCATTTGATTTGAGTTATACATCATTTGAAAGCGTTAAGTCTGGTCTTTCATAATATGCTCTTAACTAAAATTTCATGTCTGGCGACTTTGTGTTCATTTTGTGATGCAGGGTCACAATTATTCTTACCTCCAAGCCTTTTGCATTTTTTTTTTTCCTGCCCAGATCTGCTGCCAAAGCCATCAAGCATTCCACGGACGTAGTCGGCTCCTCCTCTTCCAAGGACAAAGTCATTGACTACTTCGACATGACGAGCTAGTCAGGGCAGAGTCGCAACCTAGTCTTTCTGTCTTGCATCATTTTGACGTATACCCAGATTTTGTTTCTCTCAAGAGCAGTTATAAAAATGAAGCCATCGTGGAATGCCATGCGTTATGCGAGAAATATTTCACGCCCATCACATTTCAGATGAGGTATTTAAATGTGTTCGGTGTATGGATGTTGAGGCATGCAGTGTACGTCAGAGCAGGATAACAAGTACAAACTTGTTTATGAACAAACTCTTGTGTTACATAGTGTTCAGGTACTCTCTGTGTAGTGTCTGTCAAATGGTTCAGGTTTGAGTTGGCAGCACATATGCCTTTACAGAGCAAACCAAGGCAGGTGGCTCGACATAGAAAACAGTTGCTCTGCAAATTGATAAACGGGGTACACACACCACAGTATTCAGTTCATGGCCATCACGAACATAACCTCACAGATATATCATAGATATATATATATAGACATATGTACCAAGGCAACTGCTATGTCCTGGAAGCATATTTGGAAAGATGAGAGCAGATTTTAGAAATATTATAAATATTTTTTCAGTGAGTTTGAGCAATGTGACCTGTGCTACTTTGATAAATGGAAATGCCATTGCATGAAATTATCACTTATCTTGATGACTGCTGGAGTGCTACTGCCTAAAACTTTTTTTTACCTCAAACTTTCATAGAATGGACAATGTACTTCCATCTCAACTCAATGTAGTGAACAAGTTACCCTGTGCCAAGAATTTACGACGGCAGATTATTTCTGTTGCTGTACATGCGACCAGTAAGCAACAAATATGTTTAATACGTACATGTACTTAAAACAGTACTTGTCCCTGCTTGTGATGTGCAATTTGAACTCAAATGAGAAGCAAGTGTCATAGATGGGGGGAAATGCATGAAACTTTTGAGGACATTTACTGTTGTTTTTTGTTTGTTTTTTAGAGGCAGGACCCAGCATGCATGAGTTTGTTCAACTTTGACCTCTTGTCAACACACAGTTTCAGACACTGTTGTTGTAAAATTGTTTTTCATCATTTGCAGAGCTTCATATATAATCATGTGTGGTATTTTATGACATGATGTCGCTGTAAGGGTTACGGCTCATAAAATGGTGGAGTTTTTCAGTAAAGCTGTACTGCCAGTACAAAAATTATTGCCTGTGAGTTTCACAAATTTGTCTGAAATATTGGAAGATACAGTGTATGCGTCTAAATAACATATACCCAATTTATTTTACTGTAATCTTACTCTTTTCTTACAGTGGGTGTTGGGTGGGGTTTTCAGGAGAAGTGAAATAAATCTGCAGGAGGGTCTAAATAACATATACCCAATTTATTTTACTGTAATCTTACTCTTTTCTTACAGTGGGCGTTGGGTGGGGTTTTCAGGAGAAGTGAAATAAATCTGCAGGATAAATCTTGTTCAGTCATCAGAAGTGTTCATAGATTTGTTTTTTACATAAATGTAGGCATCGTTCAAGCTGATTTATATTCACATCGACCTGCAATATTATTTACATGTCTTGAATGCTTGCGTAAAAGATCACTATGGGCATGTGAAGTTAGCATGAAATACCGGTATGTACGAAGTTGCATATTCTTAAGTGAAAGGTAAGTAAGGAAAGATATTTGTTTATTTTTAAGTCATCAGAAATCCAGTGGATAAGACTTGATTACATTTGCTTGTATGATATGATATCCAATACGATACATGATATGTGTACCTCCATAGACATTTGTTGTTTGTTTGTTTGTTTGTTTGTTTTAATGTAGACATGACACCTAAGCTCCCAGAAATGACATAAGCATGCAAAGAAAGTGAAGGCACAATGATGTTATGCTGTGATTCACTTACATTGAGTTTGGCAGCAAACACAAGAAACATGTAATGAAAACAAAACAAAACAGAACAAGAACTTTTCTGAGACAAGGCCTTTTATTGTACACAAAGTTTTGCTGACAGTCATAATTTTGTACATACAGTGTCTTTAATAGTACAAAAGGACGGATAAGATCATAACACTACAATCTACACTGAGAAATAATTATTGGGTTTCATACATTAGGAATCTGTATAGAATTGTAGCTGCAATATTTACAAATATACATGTGGCTTATGTACAATCATATGTACACTTGTTACAGGATGTGTTTTCCTATTTGAAAGAGGTGTGCAGTACCAGATACCGGGTGAAGGGGTAAGAATGTGCATCCCATAGCCAAAGAAATTGAAGAGTAATCAATAGAAAGTAATTATTTAGCTACATTAAGTTACTTGTTTGGGGGTTTTTAGTTCTGTTTATACACTTTGGTTTAAATTTGCTAGGGGAAAGGACTTGTCTGTCATAATTAACTCATTTCAGTGATTAACAGTTAGCTTAATTACTCAATTGCTTGTTTGACAATCAACTCTATATTAAAAGAAAGTCAAGTTATGAATGTAATGCACCTTGGTTATCCTTGTACCGTAATTCTTTGAAGCTTGGTGCGAGTGTTTGTTCCCGGCAGAAATATTTTGGGGGAAATCAGAAAATCAGTTGTTTTTTTCTTCATGAATATCAGTCTTGGGTAAATGCAGCACAAATGAAGTTCTTTGCATGTCACATTAAAAAGTTGGAATGCTGGAAAGTAAGAGGCACAGAAAGGAGTGTGATGCTGCAAAATGCAAATAAACCCCTGAAATGAGTGGTTCAAGTCCAGTAACATACTCTTAGCCAGTAGTGATGAACTGGTGTATGTATGTATGTGTTAAAGAACAAAAATACAGCATTTTGGTGTTCATAGTTAGCTTACAAATTCTATGCATAATCATTGATCACTGGCCAAAATGACAAGATCGTAAAAGCATATCTTCCAGCAATTACTTTGTGTAGATGCTTCACTGTTGCAAAGTGTTTAACTGCACAGAGCTGGCAGTAATATCTAAAATCAGTGCCTTGCCCGATTGCATTCATTGATCGATGGATTGATGTGTTATTGTCTTTTTTTGTGATGCAAGAGTTTGAGCTGGACATAGATTTATTTTGTCACGACAAATATGTCTTTATGATTTTCAAATAAACTGGAGCCTTCCGACAAGAATGGTGCCATAAATAGAATAATTTTTTTCTTCCATGTGTTGTCATTTCTGTACATTTCTGTACACACAGCAAATGCAAGACATACATTGTTCAGAGAGTAGTGTGACAGAATCAGTTTCTTTCCACAGCATGGCCCACTTTGTTTCAACATGGAAATACTCCCTCTGCACAAAGACAGCAGACAGTTCATACCAGCAACAACAATATGTACACATCGTACATACAGCTGTACAGACAGATATCAGATAATGACATTATACAATGTGTAGTATATGGTAGTCGCATGTTTGATAAGGGTTATACAATTTGTATGATTAGCATACATGTGTTGATCGTTTCAGAAATAGTACATCACTGTCATGTTCCATCATGTGCAGTTTAAGTACTGTGTGATTCGAACAAGCTACATATTTTTTTAAGCTACATATTTTTTTAAGCTACATATTACTCAATCCACACAATGGGCCTTTTCAGCTGAACTGTTGCCTAGATCGTGTTCTGTGAGCAATGCTATCACAGTGACTGCATTATGATGCATGACTGGTTAATACAAATAACACCTTCATCTCCATGTCGGCAGCTGGTGAAGCGCATTGAAGTTCTTTGAATTTCTTGAGAATTTCATCACTACGGTTGAAAAACAAGCTTGAAGTTTCTCACATCACAACAAACACATGCAAAATTTTAGATTTTCCATCTAAAGTTCAGAGATCTAAACTATCAGAGGTGTATTTCTGTTTTGAGGGTGATATGAGAACTTACTGAGCCAGGATGGTAATTGAAGTTCTCCTTGATTAATTCTAGGATGAAGAGAAAATATTGAATGGGACTGGAACACAAAACAATGATGGACATCTGCTTGCTAGGGGTGATAGCCATATCTCTGTAAGTAACAATGCTGATGAGATTTTGAGCCAATGAAAGTCCAACATCACATTTTCTGAAAATATGATTGAAATGAATATCGTGCATCA
Organism: Diadema antillarum; assembly: GCF_040938485.1. Lineage (NCBI taxonomy): Eukaryota > Metazoa > Echinodermata > Echinoidea > Diadematoida > Diadematidae > Diadema > Diadema antillarum. Next base: position 256,568 of record NW_027271812.1, on the reverse strand, counting down.
CCATTATAAAGAATGGTGTTCGTTGAGTCACTATGAGTAATACTGGTAAATGTCCTCTGTCAAGGTGGTAGTAGGTGACAGGCTTGGATCCTGTAAAACTTCTAATTTCAGAGGGTTCGGCTGTATTGAGTGTCCCTAGGTTGGAAGCTATCACGAGACGATGATGGACGTCTGGTTGCTGAGGGTGACGCCCTTTTCCCCCTCCGTGTGGCTCTTGATGAGGGTGGATCCGTCCAGGATGTCTCGTGGGGTGCTGTCCACCATGATGCTGCGCCCCTGGAAAGTCTGCGGGGGAAGAGACAATGAACAGATGGTGTCAAGTGGAGTCAATAGATTTCAGAATTATGTTACACAAGGAGACACCACAAGTGACTGTGCATCACAAAACCAACAAAAATTGGCACACCCTGATTTTATTTACGGGAGGACTCAAAATAGGTGAAACGGGTCACCTTAGACATTCTTGAGTTTTTCATATTTTCTGAAAGAGTGATTTGTCTGCTATATTATTTACAGATTTGGGATCATAAAATGAATGGGAAATTGTGTTTTTAGCATTTATTCTAGAACACACTTTTGTAGAACAGTGTGATTAGGTATGTGTTCGAGTCCCCTTTTCATTTCTTAAAAATCCTTTACTGTAAAACGAGGAATTTTCGCGTGCATTTTAATTTCGTGAATTTCGCGAGCGCCGAAATTCACGAAATTAAAATGCACGCGAAAGTTTTTGTCTACACTACATGCATTGAACGCCAGTGGCAATTCGCGAAAATTTCATGCCACGAAAAAGGCTGTCGGCTCCAATTCGCGAAAATTTCATGCCGCGAATATATCATGTTTTACAGTATACAGTTACCCTCGACGATAACATGGTAACCCCCTCCCCTTTCTAAAACTACATGTATGTGTGACAGAAACATTTGGCAGTGCAAAATTGAAATCAGTGATTCCAGATATATTGATACCACTGGTACTTTTCACTCCTTTCAGTACAGTTAACACAAATAGGCCCTTCTGTATTGAATTTACATAGAGCAGAACGTTCAACATCCAAAGTATAATTGCATTAAAATACATTGTAAACGTCAGTTAATTTGAAATAGGTGTCAATATAAGAGCAGAACTTACTGTGGTTTGCAGGGAGGGAAGATCAACGTCGTGGAATGAGTGCCTGAAATGCAAACAAAAGTACACAGAATGCAACTAATCAATTGTAAAGTAGTTAAAGCAACTAAGACAACACGGATATAAAAATGTTTGCCATAATACAAATCAAGTATCCTGTGGAGTGGACATTTTCACACACTTTGCACAATGTTACATCATTGCAAAAAATTATGAGTCACAGCCATGCGGATACATTTTGTGAACTAGATGCCAACATGAGTTTACATTCATCAGTAGAAGCATGACAACAGCTTGGAAATCTAAATCACAAAATTTGGCTTCCTTACACCAACTGAGCAGAAAAAAACAAACAACATTACACAAAATTCTTGATTCTACAATACGACGGCGGGGTAGTAGTAAATGTAGTAATTTTTATCCACTGACAATTTTGACTTGCTTAAAACTGCAGAGCACGGTGAGCTTTATGCTTTGATGACTTCAGAATGAATCTTTGTACAAATAATGCAAGGCATTATCCATCTGGATTAATCTTCCCTAGGATTTCAACAAGGAACATTCTGTGCCTGACAGGAAGTCCCCTGTAAGTGATGCAACTGGCTCTCTCCAGCACTGTGAATCAATCATATCGCGATTGGCAAGAAAGCGAGAATGCGCAATGGACAGTGGGTCAAATGTAAGGGAGTGGAAAAGCTTACTCTGTGTCCATCTGCTTTGCTCTGGACTGGTCAATGGTGATGTCCTGTCTACCTTTGGACGTCTGCAGCAATGAAACAAGAAAAAATTTAATACCTTAATACAAAAAGCTTTTATTGATGTGCAAAGTGAAAATATTTCTGTAGAATAGATCAAATGTTGATAAGACTTACCACTGGATATCAACATTTTGGAAAACATGTCTTGAAATTGACTAATTTATGTGCTCGCAGTCTTTGATGAACTTTTATTAGTCAGATATTTGAATTATATAAATAAATCATAACCATATTACTACTATGATCATGTAAAAAAAAAAGTTTAGTATCATGTCAAAGCTCAAATAAGAGAACATTAAAGTTTAATAAAAGAAGAAGAAAGGAAGTGACCACAATAAAGCAACGGAAAGAATGAATAATTAGTCTGGAGCAAGATTTAACTTTGTACCAGGAGTTGAGATAAAATGTTCATGTACATCTTGTAATATTTGTCACTTTTATTGATAAACATGCACACTTGTCATGAACAAGCAGAAAATTGTAAGTTTTGTTTTCTATTTCTTTTCTTTTTACAACTTTTGAAGGAGAGGTATCGGGTCTCAAAATTATTCAAACATTCCTTTAGGGGGTCAAAGGTAAAAAAAAAAAGAAGAGAAATTGCTAGAGTCTCACCTTGAGAATGGCATAGTTGGAAGTCCTTGCCACAAAGTCATTCCACTTCTTGATGGACTTCTCTCGCTGCCGATGATTTTCCTTGATCTGTTGGGAGTGAAACAAACACAGAATAACTCTATTTGCCATCCACATTCTATCATTACAGAGCATAGTCTGTGGTAATGACTAAAAAGGAAATATTATTAGATGCCATTGCACCACAACTGTGACACTAACCCACTTCTTCTGGCACTGAACATAAAGCATGAAAGCTTTAAATGTGTTTGTCTGGAAGCTATGGAGAGGAAGATAAAAAAAATATGGCAAATCTGTATGAATAATCAATGTCTTGCATCTATGCTAACACATGCACACAGATTAATGACAGGAGACAAAAGTACAAGTAAAGTCAAACTCAGGATTTAACTTAAACTCACACTGAGCTTTGAAATATCATCATTTTGTGCAAATAAATCTGAATTTTTATGACAATAATATCAATGAGCAGCTCTCATTGCATAATTGGTGAAAAAAGGGTAGGGGGGAGGGAGATTTCTGGTTGCCACAATATTCTTGACTGATCAACCCTTGCACTATTTATCATTAAGATCTCTGAACGGCTCCATAGGTCCTTCCTAGGGCTGTCTACCACGCATCTACTCTAGCTACCTCCCCTTCCCTTACCCCTTACCCCTTACCCCTACCCTACCCCGGTGAGTACCCATCCAGGCATCCCCCTTCCCTACCCTGCCCTGGTGGGTTCCCATAGAGGCCTTCCCCTTCCACTACCCTGCCCTGGTGGGTACCCACTGAGGTATTCCCCTCCCCCTACCGCGACCTTATGGGTTCCTATTGAGCCATTCCCCCTCCCCCTGCCCTGTCCCGATGGGTACCCATCAAGGCATTCCCCCCCTCCACCGCCCCCTTGTCTCGCCCTACTCCCCAAGGCCCACCTCTGAGTACAGCTCCTGTTCCTCCAGGAGAGCCTGCTGCCTTTGGGCATCCAGGAGGTCATTCTGCTCCTCTGTGATGGACTCTGCCAGCTCCTGGCTGGAGCGGCCGAGCAGTTCCAACAACTCCTGCAGGAGGGGAGCAAAATAAAAACAGTACAATTTGAAAGATCGCATGGTAACCCTGAACAAACTCTTGGGTCAGGCACTGTTAAAGTAGAAATTTTTGCGTGAGTAATTTTTCCTGCTCAGCCAGGTAAGGGGAATTTCATGTGGTTTTAATTCCACAAAATCAAAATATGAACTTGTATAAAATACAGCAAGCAAAAATATTTGCGTACTTTTATTTTTGCGCACGGCGCACTGAATGCGTGAAAATATCCACAGCGCAAAAATTTCAATGATACAATATTCCACTGGTAAGATAACAACAGCTTAGGCTATTTTCTAACTTTGTAATATCATCTCAGAAGTTATGGTAACAACTGCTTATCTGTGCAGAAAAAAAGTAACTGAACTCAGCTGCCCAAGAAATAGATTGACAAGAAATCTGTTTCACGTGAACTACACTCAATAGACCCTACTGTGGCAGTGTGACATATTTATAGATGCTCTCAGAGTACATTTACGATATATTTGAGACAAACAGTGATGATGTCTATGGGAGCCACCTTAATTTCAGGACTGCCACAGATATTCAAACAGATCGAAGCACTACACATTGACTTGGTATAAACAATTACTCATTTCATGCAGAACAAAGAAAATTTAACAAGTACATGTACTTCATAACCTTGACTGAACTGACTGCAGAATAACTGAAAACTTTTCTCTTTTAGACGTATTAGTGCAGAACACACACGAAATGGCATTCTTACAAACTTACACACACAGAAACAGTGGCTTGTTTTCGTAAAGGTGTTATTAATCAAAACCATGGTTCAAATTTAGTCAATGGCCTAAACTAAGTAACTAAATTTAGACCACCTTTGTGATTATGGGCTATTGACTTCAATGAAAACTCAATCAAAAGGCCCCAAGTCCAGTGAAACATGTGATCTACCACTGCATCATTATTTCTACACTGACAAAGAGAAGAGATAGAGAGATCGAGAGGGCGGGGGGTACCTTGTCTGGTGTGACAGGCCTGACGTTCTCCTGGTCCAGCTCTGATGCGATCTCGTTCCAGATCTCTCCCTCCTTGAAGTCCATGAATCTCTTGATGAGGATGAGGGTGACGTGTTCCTCGGTCGACAGGCCCTTGGGGTTATCGAATCCTGTGCATTGTACAAATCACACAAACGCATGAGTGCCTTTTCTCCCTTGCAACATGAAGATGACCAATGCATGATGTTCGATCAAAGAGTGCCTTAACCTTGATAAACTTTGTACAGCGCTTGGTGTTAATACCCTTGTGGGTTTGTTTTTGTCGTGACATATCCATTATTACAGGTCTAGCATACACTTATTTCACTCTTAAAGAAATGTGAATTAAATGACTGGGATGGTGTGTGAATGGCTAAAATCTCACTACATGAAATGTACAGGGGGCTCGAATCTGTGGATTTCATTCGAATGAGGCGTGCATGTGCCTGAAATCTCACAATATGAAAAAGAAAAGAGGCTTGACTTCATACAAATGCTGCACCTATTTTCAATTCTTCAGTAACCACATAAAACTGTTAATGTGTGCTCCATACTGCTCTTATAGGAATAATTTCAAGATCAATCAGTCCTCGGAATTTGTGAAGTGTTTCAATTAGCAATTTGGGCACAATCGCTTGCACCCACTTTGCCACATTCTAGAATACATCTTGAATATCGATGTATCCTTCCCAACTAGATTAGATCTGAATCTGTCCCAACTTTGCATTCATTGTTTGGCTCAATATACCAGGTACGTACAATGTAGTTCCCATTTAAGTGAAACAGTGCATCGGACTTACCCATCTTGCAGAAGAGGGAGTAGATCTTGGCCCGCATGTTCTCCGAGATGTCCGTGATGGCGTGGCTGGGCTGGGTGGCTGGCAGAGGCTGGATCCCAGCCTCCAGCTGGAAGATCCCCATCAGGGGGATGCTGGCATCTGGGGGGGGGGGGGGGGGGGGGGGGCAGATTGGTTGAAAGTATAATGTCAAGGTGTATATCTGCATATCTCCCGCTCATAATAAGCAATCCCTTCACACCTACAGTCAGTGAGAGCTTGTGAAATTGAGAGGCTGATTATGACTAGAAAGACACCACGGAGGCATTTCTTGGAGCGTATTGGTCAGATATTTTTCTGACAAACTGTTATAAGCTACTGAAATCCTTGCATCTGATGGGCTGAATGCAAATTTGTCCAACAAATTTGTCAGACAAAACACTTCATGAAATGCCCCCAGATTATACACATGCTTTTTAACCCTTTATGTTGAGCACAACGGCTTAATTTGCCAAGTGTTTTCAAAAGCATTTACTAATCCTTCTAAACCTGACCAGGTTGTAAGGTTTAGCAAGCTCACTCAGGTGTAGCACTGTGCCTTAGTGCAACAGGAAAGCCTTTATAGTGACACATAATAGAAATTGGAAGGATTAGGGGGATTAGGTAATCTCCCTTCACTGACAATAAGTTTCCAGACATCCAAGGCAATGAATGAAACACTCTAGATGAATGAAGAAAGAACTCTAGTTTGTACACTGACCAGCAAACAAAGCTGATTAGGTTTGAACAAAAAATCTGAGTCCTTGGGATATAAGGTGAGAGTGACACTTGCTTTGATATCAATGATGGCGTGGGAAGTTCCTTGTTGCCATTTATAGGTTGAATCAGAGCTATTATAGCTGCCTGGCAAGTAAGGATTGCACAACCAGCACCCTTAGCATGAATACCGGGTACATGAAGAGTTGTTAATACTACACCTCTTGAAATAAGCTACAAATATTAATCATGTAACAACTGACAAAAAACAAAACAAAACAAAACAAAACAAAAAACAGCCCTGTGGCTTTTTGTCCTTTTTAGTGTCTTCAATGGATATTTCACAACTAAACATTTTTTCTGCTCAATGAAGAAATTATGTTTTGTTTTTCTAGCATTAAAGTCTACCTCTCTTCCACACAAAGATATGTACAAATAAGCTGTGGTTGAAGATAGATTTGAGAATCTGAATGGAAAACTGATCAAAATGATGGCTGAGAGCTCATGAACACACTGCATCCTACCACTCACCTGCTAGGACCCCATTGTCATTCCGTCTGACTCCTATGTTAGCTTCCTCCTGCCTCCAGACGTCTACCAGCAGGCTGGCCACGCCCCGCTCCTCGCGCCCCTTCCAGGCCAGCAGGTGGCCCACCGTCTTCGGGTTCTCACATAGGTCTGTCAGGCAGCCCAGAATCAGGTTGTGTGTGTTCCGGTGCGAGGACTATAATAAAACACAAAATGAAGAAATATATGGTGGTTTGGTTTGGTTTGCTTGAAAATGACTAATAAGTGATCCTAACTGAATTACATAACTGAAACACCAATGGGACATCATAATCATAATGCACTTCATCTTTCTCTATTCACAGTTGGAACCAACAAGTTTCTTATGTCTAGATTACCATTAAGAGAGAATGATTCAACTTGAACATGTAATTCTTACCATTCCTGTCCCAGCAACAACAGGAAACAATCCCAGAGAGAAATTTGTTGAATGTGAATTGGAGAAATGACACTTTTTTTTTTTGCAGCATGTAAATTGTGCAAATTGCTAACCACAATGGTGTACAGCATGGTACTGGCACTAATAACATTGTGTACAGAGAAAAAAACTTTTGAGTACATTTTACTTTCACGAATCCTGGCTAATTGCCAAATTTGTGAAAGTTTAATGCACACAAAAAATTTCTCATTTTACAGTCCTCCACATTCACCCGAGACTAGGGCCCTGTTTATAAAAACATGTTATCAATAACAAGTTACGATAGTTGTCACAGGCTACTTAAATCCTTGCGTCTGATTGGATGGGAAAAAATTTGTTATAGAAATGTGGCAGTTGTTACTGATTACAAGTTTTATGACCCGAGACCAAAATTTCCAGTAAGCAAAAGGAGGGTAAGAGAAATCCACCTGATCGCCTTACCTCAAGTAGGTTGAGAAGGAGGAAGACTCCCTGTCCCTCAAGGAACTGGTCCTCGTTGATGTAGGCTCCCACCACACAGCACCAGATGTTGTCCACTGCGGCCAGCATGAGGCGGTGGTGGCCAAGGCCCCGGTTCAGCTTCTTTGCATCGGTCTTGAGGTAGCGCCGCACCACCTCCACCCCTTTCTCTCCGTACAGCTCCTGGGAGAAAAGGAAAAGAAATCAGAATACATTCAGGTGCCATGACTTGATGGCTCACAAGCAACCTTAGATGAGTCTTTTAAAAAAAGCTGCTAATTCCTGTAGACTGGTTTGGATATTTGCTGCTTTTTTCTTCTAAAGTAAGCCTGATTATCACTCAGATAGGCACAGCTTCAAGTGAACTTACGCACTTACTTTCAGAGCGAACTTTCTATATTATATATCTTAATACATCAATCTCATGACAATCATTGCTCATAAACATCTATATTGTTCTGTACTAAAAGTGATTTTAAATTCTATCAACACAAGTGATGAATTTGATACTCACTCATGGCATACAACTCATGTTATTCTCTTTCAATCTCAATACATTTCTATGAACTCTGTTGATATGGGTGACTGTATCAGATGAATCTTGCATGAAGTTTGAATATGATTAGGGGAGAGTCTATGTGATTTGGCTGCACCCTTGCAATACAATGTACAATGAAAATAAGTAATGCTACGGATGCTGTGAGTTTCCTTCCAGCAATACCAGCTTGAGTAGAGGCAGACATTTTCACCCTAGAGTTGTGTATATACTGTTTCCTACCTTTCTGTGCATGTTGCCCTCACAGAGAACAGAGAGGATGAACAGCATGTCGCACTGCATCTCAACATCGATGGCGTCGTCCTCGATGCTGGACCTCGTCGCACTCAGCAGGATGTCTGCCAATATTCAAAGAGTTCAAACATACTTGACAACATTTCTATATCATTAATAATAGAGAAACTCTTCTTCACACTGTATGCTGATTTTGAGGTATCATTATAAAACAACATGAGCTATACACAAAAGAAGATCGAGGGCTTTCTATAGCTCAGTCGGTAGAGCACTGGGCTAGCAATCCGGAGGTCTCGGGTTCGAATCCCGATGGAATCCCATTTTCTTTGCTCAATTTTCCTCTAATAGATATTATTCATTTCTGGTCAGTTTTTCTGTTTGTGTTTGTTACATACTAAAAAAGCTGCATCACTTCGGTGATCCCTTGCATTTATCCCCAAGTTGAATTATCCTTCGGGTTTATGCCAGGTTCAAGTGTGTACATGTGTATCACACACAAACACACTGCTATGGCTTCTTTGCTCAATTTTCCACTCATAATTGACATTGTATACATTGAAACCCTCTCACTTTTATGCATACAACCTGAATGAGTTTGACTATCTCAAGACATAGAAGAAACATTAGTGAGGTATGAGCTATTTTCTTCCACAGGACACAAACATGTCAAAATTTGAAGCCTCTGACTAGAGCTCACTTGTGTCCGCCACAAAACTCTTCAAAAGTAAATCAACTAATTTTTCTTCAACTTTTTTGCTTGCCTTACCTAGCAACTGGTTGATGGCTCCCTGGTCAACCAGGTCCTGGTTGACCTCAGCATCGTTAAGTGATACCACACTCCTCATGAGGTGGAGGCAGTACCGCATCTGGGCTCGCTTGTTGCCGCGGCCACCCTTCCCATGAAAGGCATTGCCATGTCCAGCAAAATCATCTGATACAACAAGAGAGAATAAGAAGAATTCACAATGAATTTGAATTTTTAATTTGAATTTTTATTTGAAATATGATTTGTTTTACAAGGTCACTACAGAAGCAATGGATGCTTGTAAAAGTAGCCACAGGACCGTCAGCTTTTGTATGTCCCCTCAAGAAGACTGGGCAGTAACGAACGAACGAATCAATCAATCAATGACTCTATGAGAAGCTATGAGAAATCTGGTGGCACAGCTTACCTTTGCCCACACACCACTCCAGGAGCAGCAGCAGTCTGGTGTTGCCCTGGCACGTCATGTAGTCCTGGATGCAGAGTGGGGCCAGGGAGCACAGCGCCCCCATGGCATGCAGCTGGATCTCCTCAAACTGGGCGGGGCTCCACTCCTGGGGCTGGCTGGAGTTCTCGTTGCTGCGGATGAAGGAGAGGAGGGCCAGGATCACGTGACCCTCGCTCAGCAGCTGGTGGGCGGAGCCAGACAGAATAGGAGAAAAAAAAATAGAGTGATACTGGTCTTGTGACAGACATACCTTCACATAAAATTGACCGACACTGTCCTCGAATCCAGACTAGACCCTGCATCATGGGGAAAGCACGCCAGGAGAGATCTTATCTTTTTTACAACTGATCGTCCATACTACTATCTCAACCGTCCCCCAGCTGCGAGGTACATTGTAAATCAGGGCCTGGGGCAAGCCCTGCACTTGACGCCACACTTCGTGCATGCACACATTTGCTTTATACAGCTGGGCGCTATCACTTTATGACCCAAGGTCACTCTCCCCTCCAAACTTTGTCCTCGCACCCGACTTACTTTGTGGGGACGCGCAAACATGTCCGAGTTTCCACTCTATGGTTTTGGCAGGGAAAGTCCAGTAGCAGGGGACTTTCCCCCACAGCTTGAATGTGGAATGTAATGACACTTACAGCCGTGTGTCATGACCACAATGGATAATTCTTCCCATTCTCTAACGATTGATGACTGCCGACAGGTGGGCGGGGCCAGATGAAATGAGGAAAACGGTTAAGTCGATTACCCGACCCACAAACCTTCATATGATTACCAGTAACAGTCACTGAGATGACAAAAGCAGGCTGATTACAATAACAGAAAGGCCAAATTTTGTTACTCTCTGGTGGCCTCTGCTGTGCAGCTGGTGGGTGTGTGGCCACACAAAACGAGGAAAAAAAGGCAATATCAGTTTACCAACTGACAAACTTCCTCTAACATACCTTAGCTATGATGGTACATACAGTTGCTTTCCATAAATGGAATCCATTCGTTATGTAAGAGCATTATTTTGTAAATATCAATATTGCCAATACGATGGTTACAGGTGACTATGAATTCATCTGACCTGTTTGTTTACCATGAACACAGTACAAATCTGCTAAGCTTTAGGGTACTACAGCATACTGTAAGTGCAAAAAATATCTACAGGTTGAAAGGAAAGACCCAATATTCAATATTAACTTCTTGGGACAGCATGATGCCTACACGGAAAAACAGCTAATAGCTGTTTGGTGAAAAACATCTTTTCGTGCCACATACAGTGTAGTGATCTAGGAGTCTTATGTTTAACTTGTCTATTCATTACATGTTTCTGTGCATGTTCACCATCCTTACATCTTTCCCAACATATCCAGGTGAAGTATCATGATTCATTCAAATCAGTGAATTCTTTCTATCATGGCTACAACAAAAACACTGAATAATCATTGCATATTTACACTGATGTAGGACAATTTGTCAATCAGTTGCAATGTCATGATTCAGTTGTACTTACTGGGATGACAGATGGCTCCTGACTCAGGACAACCACTACGTTGATGAGAAGCTTCTTCAGTTCAAAGTCTTCCGGACTCTATAGCAAACAAAACAATTAAAGCTTGTCAATCAAATAAGATGTAACAGTGCCTGGAGCTAATTAGCCTTCAATTCAGGCCCCTACGCTACAAATGATTTGTGCTACATGAAGGCATAATGACAAGGTTTCTTTTATCTTGAAAACTCTTTTTCCATGCTTTCAAATAACATCTGTTGTCAGTCTAACACTGACTAGGCAAAAGAAAAAAATATCACATCTATAAAAGTCGCATCAGAGCTCAATGAACAAACAAGTCATCATAGCTTAGGAACATACATTCGAGTAATAATTTGGTTTGTCATAGTCTGTTTGTTGTTCTCTCTGGGTGTTTTTCAGTGACGATAAGATGAATGTTGCAAAGATTAAAAAGCTGGAATGATAATTATGAAAAAAAAAGAAAATGCTTCTTATACTTTGGTCTATCAATTTA